>NC_083335.1:118356702-118656702 GCF_963455315.2 Globicephala melas
AAAAACAAAGAAAAAAACAACTAGATCTCAATAATCTAGAAATCTAGACACATCCTGTACGTGAAGCTTGAGGGCATCAAACTAACATTGTCCACTATCTCCACACATATCAGCAAGATGTTTACATCTCACCGTAGTTCTCAGGCCAACACTTTTTTTTCTTTTTATTTCAATATAAAAAATAATAATAATAATGCACACTCAGCGGGGAATGTCTCAAATGCTCATGCAGGGTTTTTACATTCAAATGTCTCTTAGGAGTGATGTCCTGAGTGTGGACTCAGGAATTAAAACAGTCTGCTTAGTAAAATGCCTCAATGCTTGCAAAGAGGGTTTTTCCCTTTTGGATCAAGAGCTGGGTGGCTGGTTGTGGTTGGTAACGCAGAATCCCTTTTGTACCTGGGGGTGCCGTGCCTCACCTGCTGGGTACAGGTGCCGCGTAGCAAAAGACCTGAGGAACCACTCAGGTGCGAGCAGTAATGGCGAAAGGGCAGGACTGGGTGGGCACGTGCGAAGGAAGGTGGGCTCAGGCCGCGGGCTGTCCTTCCTTACGATTTAAGTGAACCGTGACAATGTGCCAGGTGACAGCAAGAACAAGCCCACCCAACGGTCTGCCGCCTATAGGGAATCCGCCTTCAAGCCCTTGGATATCGACATGCATGGGATGCATTGGTTAGATGGGTGGGATGTTGGGTGACCCCAGACACCAGCATCCTCGGTTCCGGGGAGTTCCCTTCACAGCGGTTTTTAGCCCCTGAGATGCTGTCCTGGGTTCCTACAATGTTAACGTAGATTTTGATGTTGGCTTTTGAGTTTGCACCCCCTCAGAACATCACGTATGAGTTGTCACTCATCACAAACGTAACATCCCCGAGAGAGACCACCTCGCCGCCCTGGGGGGGCTGGCGAGGGAGCTGGCCGGGCTCCCCGGTGGCCTCTTCCTCCGCTGTCTGCCGGTACACAGGGCTCGTCACCACTGTCTTGGGCATCTCGGCCAGCTGGACCACCACGGCCTCTTCCGGGAGAGACTCCCACTCCCCGTCTTCCATCTTATTCACATGAGCCACGTTCTGCGTGTCCTTGATCCACTCCTGCCAGGATGAAACACTGACTCAGGCTCCGTGCGGCAAACCCCTCCCCTCGGGGCCCGTGCATCCCCGGGACCCTGGCAGCCTCCCTCCGGAGGTGATGCCACCCCCAGCAGAACAAAAAAGCTCTCATGTTTAGTATCTTGGCATAGAGCTTGTGGTTTCAGACCCGCCTTTTTTTTTTTTTTTTTTTTTTTTTTGCGGTACGCGGGCTTATCACTGCTGCGGCCTCTGCCGTTGTGGAGCACAGGCTCCGGACGCGCAGGCTCAGCGGCCATGGCTCACGGGCCCAGCCGCTCCGCGGCACGTGGGATCTTCCCGGACCGGGGCACGGACCCGTGTCCCCTCAATCGGCAGGCGGACTCTCAACCACTGCGCCACCAGGGAAGCCCCAGACCTGCCTTTTGTCATCAGCCTCAAAGCGGCTGGCCTGTGGTCACTCCTCACACATGAGGACCGCCTGAGGGGCTTTTCCGGAACCCAAAACAGGAAACACAGATTCCTCCCCGCGCCCCCACCCCGCAGGTATGTTCTCTGAGATGGGAGTGACTTTTCAGAAGGAGGACTGTCACTCAGCAGGTCCAGGGGGCCCAGATGCTGAATCCTAACAGGTGCCCTGGGATTTCCTGATGCTGGCTGGGAGCACATCTGGAATACGGTGCTCCAGGGGACCGTATTCCACCGGGTGACTCCTCTGTTCCCTATAACATCTCCCTTCCCCGGCCCAGCCTCCCCCATCTCCTTCTTCTAGCCCCAAGTATTGAAAAGCTTCAGATTTCCTGTCCTAAACTCTGCTGTAACCCCCTCTCTTCTCCCTTGAAAGGAACTGGGACACCCCTAAATATGCCGCTTTTTCAGCTGCAGGCAATGGAGAATGCACCGCTGCAGAGAGGATTCTTTGCTCTCCGTTTATCCTCCCTAGAAGCAGGGCATAACTGTCCCTTTTGGCAAGGAAATGTACATTTGTAAAAGGTCACCCTGACCCTTCCAACTCCAGAGACAACACTTAGCACCTGGGAGAACTTGAGTCCGCATAAAATCTTACTAAAGAACCCTTATTTCTCATGCATTTCCTAGTCACCTTCTCATATCTTGCCTGCCACCCCCAAGTCCCCAACCCCTTTTCTTTTACTTGGTGTCTCCTCCACACTCTATCACCCTTTGTTTTCACTTGTTGTCATGTGCATACAAAATAAACCTTTTCTCTTCTTAATCTTTTTTTTTTTTTTTGGTCCATTTAATTTGCAGGTATCAGGGACAGAACTTAACAGGATAGAGGCATGTTTTTGTGGGTTTTCTTTCCATTTCTTTCCCTCTCCTACACCTATAAGTAGTTTTAAAATTCACCTTCTTGCTCCTCTGGAAGGTTAAATAGTGCATCCCTTCCAAAATAAAGATATGCCCCAGTGCTAACCCTCAGAACCTGGGAATGGGATTTTATTTGGAAATAGGGTCCTTGCAGATGTGATGAAGTGAAGGGTCTGAGACGAGGTCCTCCTGGAGGAGGGTGGCCCTACATCCAATGACAGGGTCCTTCTAAGAGACAGAAGAGGAGAGACACAGACACAGAGGAGAAGCCCCAAGACAAAGGCAGAGACGGGAGGGAGGCGGCCACAAGCTCAGGGACGCCTGGAGCCCCCAGAAGCTGGAAGGGGCAGAAAGGACCCTCCCCTGGAGCCTCTGGAGGGAGCGCGGCCCTGGGACACCTGGACCTCACATGTCTGGTCTCCAGGATGGGGGAGGATGAATGTGTGATGTTTTGAACCCCGCCGTTTGTGGCAGCCGCAGGGAACTGGCATAACTCTGATCCCATGGTCCCGTAAAGTCTACGCCTGGGTGTCCACTGCTGGCAATCTCCTGGGGACGCGGTGCTGATCCCCTCCGTCTCATTCCTCCCAACTCCTTAAGCATTTGTCGTGTGAATGAAACAACAACCATAAAGTTTGAAAAAGGAAGTGTAGGTTTTGTTGTCAGCTCTGCAGAGAGAACAGATTAAGAACACAACTTCCTGATAAGATCAGAAAGTGATTAGGCTGGAAAATCCCGTAGTGGGGGCCACTGATCTCCGGGGCTGATTTCAAGAGAAGCCACCCTCGGAGGCCCTTGGATCTGCTCTCTCTGACCCAAAGAGAAAAGAACGTGCTGCTGCTTTCAAATGCAAAAGGGCTCCCAGGCATTTAAAGAGGCTGCTGGAATAGAAGCGGGGTTTTACGTGGTGCACAGGGGGGTAGCAGGACGGCACAAAGCAAGCCTGTTTCTCAGGCCCAAGGACATGACGCTTACCTGGAAGTTACCTTGGTGAGACTCAAAGAGCCCCGAGAAGGTGAATCTGGGATCCGGCACGCTGGGCATGAGAACCTTCTTAACCCTGAAATGGACATGGAGGGTCTGGTCAGACAGGCTGGCGCCCCTGAGCAGGGCTGTGGACGTCCAGGCGGACAGACCCCACCCACCGCCCCGCCATGAGGGGCCCGGGATGGCTGCAGACTGTGACCCCAGAGGCTGCACACCTTGGCGGAACTGCGACCCCAGTTTCAAAACATGTGCCCCGCTCCTACCCTCGCAGGTACCCTGCTCCCAGCATCCACGAGAAGCCCTCACCAAGAATGTGATATTAGGGGCATGGAGCCCGTCTCTGCCAAAGAGCAATGCTTATTACCCAGGAATCACTACTTCTGTTGACACTGTGGACTGAATTGTGTCCCCACCTCCCCAAATTCATAACTTGAAACCCTAACCCCTCAATCTGACCGTATCTGGAGGTCGTACTTCTTAGGAGGTAATTAAGGTGAAATGAGGTCATAGACATGGGGTATGAATGTGAACAGGATACACCACCCCAAAATATGCCACTTGGGGATATTGTGTATTTGGAGGTGAAGGCACTTGAGAAACAGCAGAGGTAGGAGAAGCCCTCTGCCCTCCCCCACCCACCTAAAAGCAGACCACAAATTTCCCTCTTTACAAAAAAAAAAAAATTCCATTTGTAAAGGTGCCCCCCCCCCTTTACCTGGAAATGGACGAGTCACTGAGAGGCACCAAGATGCTTCCACACAGACAACGTTTATCTGCCTGTAGTTTCCCCCACACATTTCTTAGTCACCCTCCCACTAGTTACCCACATCCAAACTCCCTTTTCATTTGTCTTCCTTTTCCACTTCTCCACAAATTATCACCTTTTGTTAAAATGGTACAGAAGCCCCCGAATTAACTGCCTTGTTAGGTGTTCACTTCCTTTCTACGAATCTCCACATGCTTAAGAACATTACATCAGTAAAGAAACATGCATTTTCTTACGTTACTCTGTCTTTGGTCAGTTTAATTCGCAGGCCCCCAGTTACAGAACCTAAGAGGTTTTCATCTAATAAGATGCTAACCCTGTGTGACTGGTGTCCTTAAAAGAAGAGGAGATTAGTACACAGATGCACAGAGAGGGACAACCGTGTGAGGACACAGAGAGGAGAGGGCTGTCTACACACCCAGGAGAGAGAAGCCTCAGGAGGAACCAGCCCTGCCCGCACCTGGACCTCAGATTCAAGCCTCCAGTACTGGGAGAAATAAACGTCTGTTGTTTGAGCCCCGCCCCCCCCCGTCTGGGGTGCTTTGTTATGGCAACCCCAGGAAAATAATACAGTTGATTTCACCACTCGTCGTGAACAGGGACTTCCTTGAAGACAGGACAAGTGTTAGTTTTTTCCAAGAAGTGTACCCCTCAGATTCCCTCAGGGATGATTTCAGTTTTGTATTAAAAACATCAGACATGTCACCTGTCAACACGCTTATCTGATTGCTTCATCTACTCCCTTGCAGAGAACCATATTGCAGGCATCTGTTTGAGCTGGTCAAAAAGAGAAGAGCAGACTGAAGAAAAAATGGGGCGATTTGCAAGAATCAAGAGAAGCTGTATCCAACCATGACGGGACGTCCTTGAACTTGTCTAACTTAGCCTAGCTCAGACCCAGCCTGAGTTGTCCAGAATGGCGGTCCACGTTTCTCTATGCATCACTCCAGTCGTTGCTATGGAAACCTCATCCTAAGAAACAAAGATGGCACCCACGGCCCTGGGCATCAGTGCCTTCAAACATCATCAAGAAGTAAAAGGCCCGGGCACAAGTACGTTTAAAGAAAGATGGAAATAGCGGTTGTTAAATTATTGCACGGAAGGTTAATGGGGAGAAATATTTAATATCATATTTTTGAAATGCTTTCTGTGGTCTCAAAGAATATTGTTTTGCTGTATCTGTAAATGGATTTACAAAGCAGACAAGCTTTCTTCTTGTCCAGTTCTTCTCACCTCACTCACCAAATTGTCTCATTTAATAAATCTCAATAAAAATTAAAAGTGTTTTAAGTACCTGTCATTGTAACATGACAGGAGGACACAGCTCAATGGGGCGTGTGTTTGAAGCAAGGTAACGCTCTCATAGGAATGAGCATTCTTATATCCTACTGTCTCCAAGAGAATATTTGTCAATGAATTCTGCAGATATCTCTGCACCTTTGGCATTATTTCCCTCTCAATTTTCTTGTCATATACCACTGGCAAAGTGTGTATTATAGAGAAAGTGATATTCAGCTAAATAATCATATCAGACAATTCTTTTTTTCCCTCCCAGTTCAGGGACATATTGGAACCAAAGCCCATGTGTCTGAGGATTCTGTCAGGGTCATCCTTACCTCCGTAGTTTCCATAAAGGCAGAAGGAGAAGGGAGGCTATCAGGAAGGTGACCATGCCAGCAAATAAAATAAAATTTGGGAAAAGGCTCTTTTCCTGGCACAAATCTAAAGCAAAACAGAATGAGGGCTGTAAGTTATCAAGATAATTTCAACATAATACTAGATCACACTCCAAACCCAGCCACCCACATTGTTTTTTCCTCTGTAAATGTCAGGGTCAGCAAATCTTGATTTTGGTGTGAAATGTCCTGGAAAGAGAGATGGTGACACTGGACAGGCAAACATCAGGAAGGAGGGAGTGTATATTTAACTCACTGCCAGGGGTATTTGAGGATATCAGGGCTTTCTTTGGTCTATCCATATCTATATCATCTATCTATCTATCTATCATCTATCTACCTATCTGTCTATCATCTATCTATCTATCATCTATCATCTATCTATTTACCTACCTGCCTATCTACTTATCTATCTACGATATATATCTGTCTACTTACCTATCCATCTATCTAGCTATCTATCACCTATCATCCATCTATGTCTATCTATCTATATATGTCATCTATCTATCACCTATTTATATCTGTCATCTATCTATCATCATCTATCATCTATCAATCTATCCATCTATCACCTATTTATCTATAGATCTCTCTATGCATCTGTATCTATATCCATGGAACCACATTCATAAATGACACATTATTCTTGCTATGAAGTAAAAATGAAAATTAGTCCAATAATGATGGAATCTAGAAGAGGAATTCTTCCACCGTGACCTCTGGAGCAGGACTTGGGGTCATCCGTGTTTTCAGGTGCCCCATTCCACCCTCCCCCCAACGTAGGGTGCTGGACCATGTTGTGCAGCGATGCTGTGTGACATTACCTGTTAGCTTGCCCCTCTGCTGGCGTATCACCTCTGACCAGTCACTTGGGTATGTGTCAGAGCCGTAGCTGGACTCCAGCGTTTTCACTCTGGCCCGAAAGAAATAACACTTCTCATCATCCAAACTGTCGAGCGTGACATTGCAGGTTTTTGCCTCCTTGGACTAGAGGGAAAAACAGACACGATGACCCATGATTGACCCAGACTTTTCATCTTCTACCAGGGATTCACACAAGATTCCCTCTTGCAGGATTTCCCTCTCTTGTTTCACTTCCTCTCTCTGCCCAGATGTTTATCCTCCAAACAGCAGCAAAAACAAATGTGGCAGCACCTCTACACCTCCCTCCAAAAAGGAAAAAAAATTCGTTATGACAAACATGATGACAGACGCTTTTGAAGAATTACTAAGTTCTTTCTTTTAAAAAAAAAAGTAATTTTTTAAAATAGAAGTATAGTTGCTGTACAGTATTATATGTTACGGGTGTACAATATAGTGGTTCACAATTTTTAAGGGTTAGACTTCATTTACAGTTATTATAAAATATTGGCTATATTTCCCAAGTAACTTTTTTTATGAATATAAAAGTAATGTATGCTGTGGCTTCCCTGGTGGCACAGTGGTTAAGAATCCGCCTGCCAATGCAGGGGACATGGGTTCGAGCCCTGGTCTGGGAAGATCCCACATGCCACGGAGCAACTAAGCCCGTGCGCCACAGCTACTGAGCCTGCGCTCTAGAGCCCGCAAGCCACAACTACTGAGCCCACGTGCCACAACTACTGAAACCCGTGCGCCTAGAGCCCATGCTCCGCAACAAGAGAAGCCACCGCAATGAGAAGCCCGTGCACCGCAACAAAGAGTAGCCTCCGCTCGCCGCAACTAGAGAAACCCCGCACGCAGCAACAAAGACCCAACACAGCCCCAAAATAAATTAATTAATTAATTTAAAAAGAAAGAAAAGTAATGCATGCTTACATTTGAGACTTTAGAAAACACACACACACACACACACACACACACATACACACACACAAAGGCAAAATAAGACACTTAAAACCCGTCTTTATCCTAGCTCCAAAATACAATCACCATTAACAAATTGATACCATTTCTCTCCTTCCGGGGGTACGGTATTCATTGAACACAATATTTAATGTACACATTGCTTTTTATCACTAAATATTCTTCAAAATACCTTTTGATGGCTCTTAAATATTTTATTATAAATGCACCATAATTTGTTTGACTATTCACCTGCTGTATGCCACATAGGTGGTCCCTAAGTCCGTGTATTTATTGTAGATAATGCTTCGATAGACGTCTTCGTGCATAGAGCCTCATCCACATTTTGAATTATTCCCTGAGGATTGATTTCTGCAAAGGGAATTAATTGATCACAACAAGGACGGAGGTCTTAAAGTTTCCTGGTGTTCAACATCATTAAAAATGATCACATTTTATGATCAGCTATTTAGGAGAACTCCAGTATCCCTCTATTTTTTTTTTAATTTTAATTTATTTATATTATTTATTTTTGGCTGTGTTGGGTCTTCGTTGCTACGCACGGGCTTCCTCTAGTTGCGGCGAGTGGGGGCTACTCTTTGTTGTGGTGGGCGGGCTTCTCATTGCGGTGGCTTCTCTTGTTGCGGAGCACGGGCTCTAGGCACGTGGGCTTCAGTAGATGCGGCACGTGGGCTCAGTAGTTGTGGCTCCCGGGCTTAGTTGCTCCATGGCACGTGGAATCTTCCCTGACCTGGGCTCGATCCCATATTCCCTGCATTGGCAGGCAGATTCTTAACCACTGCGCCACCAGGGAAGCCAAGTATCCCTCCATTTTAATGTGTATTTCTTTGATGAGCAGTGATTCTATTCTACTGATTCCAGCCATTTGTCCGTCTTCTCCCTTTTTGGATGAGTGCCCCCTGCTTCTGTCACATACACCGGGCTCCACAATCACATGACCAAGTCCTTAAAATCAATCTCAGTATCTTTGTCTCTGTGTCTCTCCAGCTTCTCCACTGTTCGCATCTTGGGGATACTTACGTACACCTGGCCCGAGAAGACGTCCCTGCCCTCACCTGCCACTCGGCGTCAAAGGTGCTCTTGTGCTGGATTTCATACACGAGGCCTTTGTACCACAGGTCAGAGCAAGTCACTGTCACTGCTCCCTGATGCCACTGGAAGCTCAGATCACTCAGGGATCTGGGTTTCACTAAGAAGGAGAAATAGCACAATGACTAACGCCTCTGCCAAGATAAACATTCCACATCTCTGAAATTACAGTGGTAGCTGGGCTTGGATTCACTTTCCTCTGACTGTTCCAATCCTTCCTCTGATACCTTATGAGATGTGGGGTTTCCTTGTCTTTAGTACATTAACAATAGAATTTTTAGCCAGCTCTCCAAGGACCCTTAGGTGTCTCGTGGAAAGAGCTCTCTGAAATTGCTTGAAAATCTTTTCTGTATCTGTTATGGGATGAATTGTGTCCCACCAGAAAAAGACACTTTGAAGTCCTGGACCCTAGTACCTCAGAATCTTTGGGAAGAGGATCATTACAGGTGTAATTGTTTAAGATAAGATGAGGTCATCCTGGAGTAGCGTGAGCCCTAATCCAGTATGACTGGCATCCTTATCAGAAGAGAAGAGACACAGACACAGAGGAGAAGCCACATGAAGACGGATGCAGAGACGGGAGGAGGCGGCCCCAAGCCCAGGGACGCCCAAGGTTACGAGCAGCTCCCAAGAATTGGGAGAGGCTTGGACAGATTCTCCCTCAGAACTTCCAGAAGGAACCAACCCCACCCACATCTCGACTGTAGAATTTCTGGTGTCCAGAACTGGAAGATAATGTTTACTTTAAGCAACCCAATTTCTGATCATTTTTTATGGCAGCCCGAGGAGACTTATCCAATGTCTATGAGGGGTTGTTTTCAGGAGGGGGTCCATAGCTCTCATGGGATTCTGAGATGGACCTGTGACATCCCATCCCTCAAAACAGGGGGGGAAAAAAAGAAACTCTGCCTCACAGAAATCCAGACCAAAACATGAATCTTTGGAGAGAGGGTTTCACTACCTTTGTATGATGTATCCTAATCCAAAATGGACAGTCAACCCTCAAGGTACTAAAGCACGTACGGTAACTGCTGATCCACAGACTCTTGCTGAGAAGAGGGTGTGTTCCATTCCTGATGGAAAAATATAGAACTTCATCTTTCTCTACTTCCAAGAGGCACCCGGCAGTGTAACCTTGTTGAAGGGTGTACTTGGAGCACGGTCTGTAGGCCTCATTGCTGCTTAACCTGTGATTTAAAAAGAGAAAAATTCAGCTATGTAGCATCTTAAAAATAACAACTTAAGGGCCGTTCCTTCGCTCCATGACTCTGTCACTGACTCAGATTGGGTACCACGTCACTCGCTTCAATGACCCCCTCCCCTTACAAAACTACAGCAAGACCTGTCGAAACAGAAAAGTACCCCTCTCTCAAATGTTTACCCCCCTTGAATGGATCTTGTAGGGCTCGAATTGTGGCCCTCCAAATGGCATGCCTACGTATCGATACTAACCCCGGAACCTGGGAACAGGACCTCATTAGGAAATAGGATCTTTGCAGAGGTGATGAAGTGAGGGGTCTGAGATGAGGTCCTCCTGGATGATGGTGGCCCTACACCCCATGACAGGGTCCTTCTAAGAGACAGAAGACGAGAGACACAGACACAGAGGAGAAGCCCCGGGAAGACAGAGGCAGAGACGGGAGGGATGCAGCCACAAGCCCAGGGACGCCTGGAGCCCCCGGAAGCTGGAAGGGGCAGGAAGGAGCCTCCCCTGGAGCCTCAGGAGGGAGCGCGGTCCTGGGACACCTTGACCTCAGACATCTGGTCTCCAGGATGGGGGAGGATGAATTTTCCTTGTTTTAAGCTGCCCAGTTTTGGGTACTTTGTTGCGGCCGCCCTAGGAAAGTAATTGACCTGCAGAGTAACCCAGCCCTTGACTCAAAGAGGCATTTTTATTTTCTATTGGAGTAGAGCTGATTAACAGTGTTGTGATAGCTTCAGGTGCACAGCAAAGTGAATCAGCCACGCATATACATGTATCCAGTCTCCCCTCCCATCCAGGCTGCCACATAACATTGAGCAGACTTCCCTGTATTATACAGTAGGTCCTTGTTGGTTATCATTTTTTTTAAAAATAAAATTTATTTATTTACTTTTGGCTGCATTGGGTCTTTGTTGCTGCGCGTGGGCTTTTCTCTAGTTGCGGTGAGCGGTGGCTACTCTTCGTTGCGGTGTGCGGGCTTCTCATTGCAGTGGCTTCTCTTGTTGTGGAGCACGGGCTCTAGGCACGTGGGCTTCAGTAGTTGCGGCTCACGAGCTCAGTAATTGTGGCTCGCGGGCTCTAGAGCGCAGGCTCAGTAGTTGTGGCGCACAGGCTTAGTTGCTCCGGGGCATGTGGGATCTTCCTGGACCGGGGCTCAAACCCGTGTCCCCTGCATTGGCAGGCGGATTCTTAACCACTGCGCCACCAGGGAAGTCCCTGGTTATCCTTTTTAAATGTAGCAGTGTGTACATGTCAATCCCAAACTCCCTAACTATCTCTTCCAGGAGACATTTTTAATAGGGATGTCCCAAGATTGGGTATATCTTTGAGGCTTCCCTGCAATATTAAGAAGAAGCCTATAGGACTGAGTGTGAGACCAGCTTATACTCCATCCTTAAGATCTCAAACCCAAGCAGTGATGAGACGAAGAATTATCTCCTTTATGATTAAAGAAATGGATGCGGGACTTCCCTTGTGGTTAAGAATCTGCCTACCAATGCAGGGGACACGGGTTCGAGCCCTGGTCCGGGAAGATCCCACATGCCCCGGAGCAACTAAGCCCGTGCGCCACAACTACTGAGCCTGCGCTCTAGAGCCCGCGAACCACAACTACTGAAGCCCACATGCCTAGAGCCCGTGCTCTGCAACAAGAGAAGCCACCGCAATGAGAAGCCCGCGCACCGCAACAAAGAGTAGCCCCTGCTCGCCGCAACTAGAGAAAGCCTGTGCGCAGCAAGGAAGACCCAACGCAGCCAAACATAAATTAATTCATTCATTAAAAAAAAGAAAAAAGATATAATCAAATATCTATTTAAAAAAAAAAGAATCTAGGTGGTTTCGAGCATGAGTCAGTCATCACTCCGTTAGAAGGTCTGGAAGCTGTGGCTACAGCTGTGGTGAGGCCTGAGAGCTAGAGAGCACACACATGCACACTTGCACCTTCTGATCCTTCACACGCTCGCGTCCTGGGCCTCCCAGCTGTTGACATCTTAGAAGAGGAAATATTTTAGCCATGGGCATGGTTTTCCCTTCCTCAGGGCACTTACTTTTGGAGGAATGTCAAATTAGTCCCGGGGTATTCACTTGCGTTCCATGTAACCTTCACAGTTTCGAAATTGAAGTTGATGATTTGAAGCTGCAATGTTTCTCCTGGGTAAAAAGACACACATAGAGTAGACTTCGAGGCAATGCTGGAAAGAGCTTGAAATTTGTAAAATGATGTCAGCACTCATGTTATAAGAATGATATAGTGCTTTTTAAAAAAATTTGATGATATATTTTATTTAACCCTATATATCCAGAATATTATCATTTCAACATGATATCTATATCTATCTATCCATCTATCTATCTACCTCTATTATCTATCTCTATTATCTATCTATGTATCTATCCATCATCATCTAGCTATTATTTATCTACTATCTATTTATGTATCTATCATCTATATCGTCTATCTACCTATCATCTATCTTGTCATCATCTATCTGTTACCTATGTCATCTATCTGTAATTATCAACAAGATATTTTATATTCTTACTATGTGTCCAGAGTCTGTTACGTGTTTCATACTTATAATACAAGAATGATAGAGTGCTTTAAAGGGACAGAGAAAGCCAAGATTCTCACAAACAAACCGGTCATGACTTATGTCAGTAAGACTGCAGGATCTATGAAGGTCGGTGAGAAAACTCAATCACTTTGAGAGACAACAGTCAGTGCAAGATTACAGCGGACTTTCTTCTCTCGTTGGCAAGAGGTAATGATTACCGGTTAGTGTGAAGAGTAAACGGTGAGTGCTGACTGTGTGTCCAGAGGCACCATGTTTTGTGGGCACACAGAGAGGAACTGGACACTGTCCCCCATCCACCAAAGTCACTGTCTTACTCAGAACACCACACATGACGAGTCGAGGAAAAGCTCAAGGTCAAGTGAGTCCTTCAATGTTTGCTTTACACGCTACTTAGGCTCCACACCTGTCAGAATGGCCATCATCAAAAAGACCACAAATAATAAATGTTGGTGAGGGTGTGGAGAAAAGGGAGCCCTGGTACACTGTTGGTAGGGATGCAAATTGGTGCAGCCACTGTGGAAAACCCTACGGCAGTTTCTCTAAAAGATAAAAATAGAGCTGCCATAGAAACCAGTGATTCCACTCCTGGGCATTTATCGCAAAAAAACAAAAACTCTAATTTGAAAAGACACATGCACGTCCATGTTCATAGCAGCACTACCTGCAATAGCCAAGACATGGAAGCAACTTAAACGTCCATCAACAGAGGAATGGACAAAGAAGATGTGGTGCATATGTACAGTGGAATACCACTCAGCCATAAAAAAGAAGGAAATAATGCCATTGGCAGCAACATGGATGGACCTAGAGCTGATCATACTGAGTGAAGTAAGCCAGAGAAAGACAAATATCACATGATATCACTTAAATGTGGGATCTAAAATATGACACAAACTAGTGAATGTAACAAAACAGAAGCAGACTCACAGATACAAAAACAAACTAGCGGTTACAAGTGGGGAGAGGGAAGGGGGCGAGTGGCAAGATAGGGGTAGAGGATTAAGAGGTACAAACTATTACATAGAAAATAAATAAGCTACAAGGATATATTGTATAACACAGGGGATATAGCCAATATTTCATAATAACTCTACATGGAGTATAATTTTTAAAAAATTATGAATCCCTATGTTGTATACCTGAAACATATATAATATTATAAATCAACTCTATCTCAATTTTAAAACTCATAATATATATTTTTTATAAATTTATTTATTTATTTGTTTTATTTATTTATTGGCTGCGTTGGGTCATCGTAGCTGCACGCGGGCTTTCTCTAGTTGCGGCGAGTGGCGGCTACACTTGATTCCAGTGCACGGGCTTCTCACTGTGGTGACTTCTCTTGCTGCGGAGCACGGGCTCTAGGGACACAGGCTTCAGTAGTTGTGGCACACGGGCTTAGTTGCTCCGCGGCATGTGGGATCCTCCTGGACCAGGGCTCGAATCCGTGTGCCCTGCACTGGCAGGTGGGTTCTTAACCACTGCGCCACCAGGGCAGTCCCAAAACTCATTATGTGTATATATATATATATATATATATATATATATATATATACACACATATATATATATGTGTGTATATATATATGTTTTTTGTTTTGTTTTTTTTTTTTGCCGTACGCGGACCTCTCACTGTTCTGGCCTCTCCCGTTGCGGAGCACAGGCTCCGGACGCGCAGGCTCAGCGGCCATGGCTCACGGGCCCAGCCGCTCCGTGGCCTGTGGGATCTTGCCGGACCGGGGCACGAACCCGTGTCCCCTGCATCGGCAGGCGGACTCTCAACCACTGCGCCACCAGGGAAGCCCTCATAATATATTAAAAATAAATAAATAAAATGTGTACGTTTTTTCTTCATCCCTCTGAAATATATGTAGAGACTTTTCGAAGTTAGTGAGCTTTTTCCAGATTTGGGACCTAGGCACAACCTTCTCAAGGGAGCCAACTCCTTGAAGAGCAAACATGAACGGTGTGGAGCCCCATTTCCGTGAGGGGCTAAGAGTCTGGCTCCAGGTCGTAAAAGCACCTTCAGTCATAAAGACAGGAGTTAATTTTTCCCTTGGAGAAAGCCAGTGATCTGACCCAGGTGGTCCCTCCACCTGGAAGGTGAGTTTAGGAAGAATTATGGTTACAAATGGTGCCGGGACGTCCTCCCGTTTGAGAATGCGGGTGCAGTGGCTGGTGTCCACCTTGCTCTAGAAGAGGGTTTGTGTCCTGTCAACCTCTTTCTCAAAAGGCATGTGCATCAGAGCGCAGGCTTGTTCAATGCTTGTTCAGTCATGAAACCGTGTCTCTCTTATCTCTACCTTGGTGGAGAAGAATTCTGGGTTGGCGAGAAATGCCAGTTTTGATTCTATTTCTCCAGTACCATCAGAAACACCTCCATCTCTCCAGAAATTACCGCCAACCTGGGCCATCGGTGGTTAACCATCCTGGTGGCACCATTGCCCCTGAGAGATACCATCTCATTCCTGTGACTTCACTGTTCCCACCTGAATGTCGGCTCCCGAACGGAGAGAGCTCAGGGCCAGCAGGACCCGTTGTTGCTTAGAAAGTGTGTGCTGATTTTATGGGATATTATGAACTTATTCGGAAATTTTAAGAGATGAAGGTGTAAATGGCAAAGTGTACCAGGACAGCCCTGGTGACAAAGGTTGTCTGCACCAAGGCAAGGGTGGGGGTGGGGGGGTGTCTCTGGGTGTCGATTTCCTCGTGCTTCTTTTGACGCCGGTTCACAAGCGTTCACGAGGGTTAGGCGTGTTCGGGGCAAAGGCGTATTATCACTAGCCCCAACAGAAACACAGTAGCCTTATGTGGAAATATGATCTGAATCCCCAATGGAGTCGTGAAGTCTGAATCTGTTGGTTCAAAATGGATCGACGGCATGGAAATGGCCCCGGAGGGACCTCCCTGCGCAGCTCCGGGACCTCGGGTGGGATGGGGCGAGGCTTTTCTAAGACTGTGCCCAGTGGGACCGCAGGTGTTCACACACCTGTGATGACCTCGGGCAAAAGAAAAGCAGGCAAACCACAAAGGCCTTTCGTCAAGCAAGTTCTGCATTTTCCAGGAAGTTCCTACAAAGGTTCTGAGTGAGCCCGGCTTCACAGAGGGATGAGAACCGCCTCGGGTGGGACCCTCTGTGCATCCACGACCTTAACCCCTACTTCTGCCCACGGATGTGCTTCAAGTGGGTCAGAATCTAGAACTGGTCTAAAGGGCTCTTTCTTCACTCAAACTCCACGTGCGCAGTGGTGGCAGGTAGAGGGGGGCTGTCAGAAGGAAGCTATGGGTCTCAAGGAATCTGTGACCACAGGGAGCTCCGATCGCAGCCAAATCTCTCCTCCCTCTGCCTTCTGTCGCTGGCAGACGGAGTCCTCGGTTCGGCCACGTGGAAACAGAGCACCGGGCATCACACAGAGCTAGGGAATCATGTGGGTGCCAGCCCTGGGGACACCCCACATCCAGGCTCTCTCACCCTCCTCACTGTGTCCACTTGATACCCAGTTTGCAACCCCAGGGCTGCAGCAAAGAAGGCCCCTAGGGACCCTTCCAAACCAGGTAGGCGAGAGGCCAGCTCGGACGTGGACGGTCAAGCACGGGGTGACGCCTGGGGACAGTTCAGAAGCTACATGTCACGAACGTGCCACCACCTGCTCCCATCCGGGCCTCCCTTGAGCTGGAAAGCAAATCGAAGCTGTCTAGTGCAAGAGGGGACCAGATACCTCCCGTCCGCCCCCTCCTGTTGCTGCCTTTTGACAAAGCTTGTAAGGTGATCATGCAGCCTGGAAACAATTCTCTGGAAAAGCCCCAGGAACCAGGCTCTGCGGACAGAGGGCAAAGGTGACGCTGATCATCGTTCTCAGAAGGCGCGGCCAGCCGTGGGATGGGATTCAAGGGTGACCCGCGGACAACGGGTGACTGGGGAGGCTCTTGTCTTTCTTGGGGGCACTGTGGCGGCATGATCTCACCACGGGAAGGGAAATGTTAATTCAGACAAAAGCCTTTCACCTCTTTGGAGGCAGACAGAACAGCAAAGCAGCCGAGATTCTCAGTTCTGCAGACAAGAGCTCTTCTATTGATTCTTTTCCCTTCAGACCTAATCCTGAGCTCAGTCAAGAGTGGGTCCTGGGGCTTCCCTGGTGGCGCAGTGGTTGAGATTCCACCTGCCGATGCAGGGGACACGGGTTCGAGCCCTGGTCTGGGAGGATCCCACATGCCGCGGAGCAACTGGGCCCGTGAGCCACAACTACTGAGGCTGCGCTCCGCAACAAGAGAGGCCGCGATAGTGAGAGGCTCACCCACTGCGATGAAGAGTGGCCCCCGCTTGCCACAACTAGAGAAAGCCCTCGCACAGAAACGAAGACCCAACATAGCCATAAATAAATGAATTAATTAATTTTAAAAAATAATTTAAAAAAAAAAGAGTGGGTCCTTTGCAACAGGCAAATGGAGCTTTGCCCGAGACTCAGGAACCTGTGTAAGCCCTTGTCACTTTGACAAAGAAAACACTGCAGTTGCAAAAGACACCATAAAAAGAAGAGAGCTGAGATGTTCAAAGAAAGGGCATTTCAGGCAGACAAATGGCTACGTTCGCCAGCGTTGACTTACTCAGCTCCGTTTCTTCTGAAGCCATCAGATGTCCCAGCAGGAAGAGAGCTGAGGCTGCCCAGGGCAGAAGGATACGCCTCATGCTTGAAGGAGGAGAAAGCAGTGAGCAGAAGGTCAGCGCCTCAGCTCATCGTACACAGGTCACCCCGTCTTTAAAATGTGGAAAAGAAACTCGGGAAATGACTACAGGAAACAGCCATGCTTTATTTTAACAGATGACTCTTGTCAAAAAAAAAAAGTGCAGGATCATTTTTTCAGCCCCGCCGAGCACTTTTGCAGCCCCGCCGGATACATCTCACTTGAAACAGTATCAGATATGATCTGCACCCAGGATTCTCACCCTCTGCTGGGTTGTGAGAATCCTGCGTTTGGAGGTCGAGGTCCAAGCGCGGTCCTGCAGCCCTCGTCTTGCTGAGGCTTCCTGGCTGCTCACCCAGAAGCAGGGACGCTTGGTCCCCCTCCCAATGGCCTCAAGCAAGCAGGGGACAGCATGGTATCCATAAAGGACAAAGTTTGGGGACGTGCAGAATCCCAAGGAGAATCGTTTCCCAGATGTTACCAGGGAGATTTGTAGGTGGGCTTTTTCCCACAGAAGCAAGCCTGGATTGATCCCCAGTGGCCAGTTTATGGCCCCCATGTCTGCCTCCAAATGTGCCCCCGGGAGTGGGTGACTCTAACGCAACATAACACCCACCGTGATAACTGTGGTTGTAAAATCATGTCAAAACTACAAAGCCGCTTCACAGATATGCACTGACAGAATCTGTGGGCAGCGGGAGATGGGCAGAGTAAACACCAATTGCTCCATTGTAGAGTTAAGAACTCAGTTTCCCAGAAGCAGACAGCGGCCGATTGACTTCCAGTGGCGTGTTGCAGGGCAGGCTGAGACTCGGGTCTTCCTGGCGCCAGATCAGGGGTGCTTCCACCGTGGGCATCCTTCTGGAGGTCAGAGGTCCAACACTGCTGTCCCTGGGCTGAAATCCAGGTGCGGGCAGGGCTGGCTCCTTCCGGAGGCTCCGGGGAGAATCCGTCTTCTTGCCTTTCCAGCTTCTAGAGGCGCCCACCTTCCTCAGCTCATGTCCCCACGTGACACCAACCTCTGCTTCTCTGACTCTGAACCTTCTGCTTCCTTCTTGCAAGTAAGGGCCCTTGTGCCCACCTGGATAACTCAGGACACTCTTTCCATTTCCAGATTCTTTTTTTTGGCCGTGCCGTGGCGGCTTGCAGGATCTTAGTTCCCTGACCAGGGATTGAACCCAGGCCCCCTGCAGTGAAAGCACAGAGTCTTAACCACTGGACCACCGGGGAAGTCCCCATCTCCAGATTCTTAATCACATCAGCAAAAGGTCTTTTTTTTTTTTTTTTTTGCGGTACGCGGGCCTCTCACTGTTGTGGCCTCTCCCGTCGCGGAGCACAGGCTCCGGACGCGCAGGCTCAGCGGCCATGGCTCACGGGCCCAGCCACTCCGCGGCATGTGGGATCCTTCCGGACCGGGGCACGAACCCGTGTCCCCTGCATCGGCAGGCGGACTCTCAACCACCGTGCCACCAGGGAAGCCCTGCAAAAGGTCTTTTGTCCTGTCAGGTGACATATTTGCAGTTGCCAGGAATTAGGACGTGGACATCTTTGGGGACATTAGTCTGTCTACTACCCAGGGATTACGACGTGGACACCTTAGTGTGATAGATGATAGATTGACAGACACAGACATGCATATATACTCATGTACCTTGATGACAGATTGATGATAGATAAGTAGATAGATGATAGTGAGATAGATGGTAGGTAGATGATAGATAGATAGATAGATGATAGATGATAGATAATTGATAGAAAGCCTCTCATGCTAGCTCAGGGCTTCTCAGCCTCAGCACTCCTGACATCGGGGCTGGGCGACGCTCTGATGTGGGGCATCCTGGGCCCTGTGGGGGGCGGAGCAGCTTCCCTGGTCTCCACCCACCAGGTGCCAGGAGCTCCCCTCCCCCCATCCCCCCGCCCCCAGCCAGGACAGCCAAAGGGCTCCAGGCATCCCCCAGCTTCCCTTTGGTGGGGGGGCCCCTTATCCCTTCATCTCCCCCCACTGCTCCCTCCTTCCCGCCATCCAGGGCAGCTAGAGCTTCTAGCTCTTTTCCAGAGCAGACCTTGCCCTGAAGGAACTGTTCATTTCAGAAATTTTACCTACAAAAGGAAATACTCAGGCAGACCACACGGGGAGAAAAGGCCTGGGAGGCCACTCTGAGGTCGGAGAAGAAAGCCAAGCCTCACCGTGGTGCTTCTGCAGTAGGGATGGGGATCCTGTGAGATTAGGATTTTATGGGAACAGAGATGAGTGGTCCCCGAAGATGGGTTCTCACAGCTCCCCGGGTCAATGACGTGAAAGAGTGTTTGCCCTTCGGGAGGACCCAAGAGGCACAAAGAGAGGCTCGGAAGCCGCGGTGCTCTCTCGCACTCCCTGGAAAACTGTGACAGGCTGTCCCCCCATGTTTTACGGCTCTGAGACGCTGGACCGCTCCGAGAAGGGTGACCCGGTGGGAAAAGCATGATGGCCGGGGTTGTGCTACCTCGGTGAACTGCGCGGGAAGGTTTTGCGTTCTCTGGTCCTGCCCTTCGCGGGCGCATAAACCTGGGCGGGGCGGGGCGGGGGCGGGGGGGGGAGAAAATGGGCAGGCGAGCCGTCCCCTCCCTTCTGGATTCCAGAATGGAAACAAACTGCACGTGAATCTCGGAGGCCACGGCCATGTCTCGTGGAGATGACACATCAAACCGCACGCCGTCTCCTTCCCACTGTCCGCCCTCTGCGCTCAAAGCCACAAACGGGTACTGTGCCGTGCGCTCTTCTCCGTATCAGAGGTGCAGGGTGAGTCAGCAGCGAGAAAAGCAAAGAGGAGGGAGGTTATAAGACGTGGGTGTGAATGGAGCTGGAAACGTCAGTGTTCCTGTGCTTTCTTCTGTTCTGCCCACTCCCCCTGCGTGTGGGAACGATTTGGGTGACCTGTGGCTGTAGCCCCAAACACCCCAAAGCTCAGAGGCACCCATGGACAGCAGCTTGTCGTGCCTCCCGATTCACAGACTGGTTGGGACTCAGATGCTCAGAAGCTTCAGTGTCGGCTGGATCCATCGTCAGCGGGAGGACTGATTGAGTGGGAATGTTCTAGAAGCTTTGCTCACACACCTGGCCTCTGGACTGAGTAGTAGCTGACAGCCTGACTGGTCCCTTCCCTGACCGGAAGACTTGACTGCATGGAACGTTCCACAAGGTCCGGTCACTTCCGCTGTCTTTGATTGGCCAAAGCAAGCCACGGGCCAGCCCAGACTCAAGCGACAACGAACCCCCTTGGGAGGAGCTGGAAAGAATTCACACCCATCCAGATTTCTCCGCAATAGCGATCTCTGTCTGATCAGGTTCCACGTGATTTCCATAAAAGACAGCTCTTTCTTACATGAAGTCAAGATATGATGGGTTCGCAGCAATGATAATGAACCACAGTGTTGGTTCCACCAGCCTTAAATGTCCAGCTTCTGCCACACCGAATCGTGTCAGAATGTGCAGCGTGACACGACCTCTCACCTCTACTCTGGCACTGGTCTGTTCCTGAATCTGCCCGGCGCTGCTGGATGTAATGTCAAAAAGGCACGGGTTGGGGGGGGGGGGCAGCTGAAAGCCGTGAGCTGCGTGCTTTGCTCTCAGCGAAAGCAATCTTTAATCTCAGTGAAAGCGTGTCGGGGTTTACTGTGTATTGAGAACTATTGCATGACAGAAGGGTTTCCCCGCTCAGCAGACAGCAGAGGTCTGGGAGCGATGAACGTAGCACAGCGGCATTTTTACAGCACAGAACCATGTGGGAAGCTCTTTGCTATTTCATTTGTTTGAGGAGAGATTTGAAGATGGGCAGCTGTACTGATCCAGAACCTTGGAAACGGAGGGATTGGCTTCGGAGGGGGCGTGAGTGGAACTCAGGGGGCCTACGCATCTGGATCTGGGAGAAGGATGCCTTGTCCGCATGTGGTTACGTTAACAGCTCTGTCTGAGGACGGGCCAGCAGACACCATCGGTGTAGAGCATGGACCAGTGCACAATGCTTACTTATATCACAAGCCAAAGAAAACTCACTTCTTAATTGCATGGTGTGTTCTTGGCCAGAGAGTTACAACGTTGAGTACAAGGGCCTGCCTCTGCTGAGTAACGTTCCCTTCATAAACAAGTGAGTCTTGGAAGAGCTGACGTTTTTGTAGCCCATCCCAGCCTCCTGTCTTGCCCTGCTCCATCCCACCTATCCCCAAACGCAGCCTGGCTTTGCACAGAAATACCAGGAAGGGGTGGAGGAAGTGACCAATGACATGGGCAAAAATGGGGGAACCAGAGCAGTTCTCCTGGACTTCTCCTAGAACGAGGAAATACAATTCGGCTAAGGAAAAGGTCTTTATGTGTGATGTGATAAAGTCTCATAAATGAAATTACGAGTTCAACACTAGCTAAGTGGAGGCCTAATTAAATGTAACGTGTTGGCATAGTCATGCAATGATGATGGGCTTAGTAGGACTCTGTTGGTCTGTGTCTACACATCCCGGGTGCATATGGTGTCCACCCTGTGTCTGACACGCAGAAAGTGTATAATCCTGAAAGCTGACAGAGGGACAAATGGAGGAACATATGGGTGGATGAATGGATGGCTGGCTGGCTGGCTGGAAGGGTGAATGATGAATGGACAGATGGGTGGGTAGAATCATGGAAGAATCATCCAGTCTGGGTTCTCAAGGTCCCTGAAAGATGTTATTGTGGATTGAATTTCCCCCTAAATACATATTGAAGCTCTAACCCCCAGAACCTATGCCTATGACCTTATTTGGAAATAGGGTCTTTGCAGATGGTCAAGTTAAGATGAAATTTTGAGTAGGCCCTAATCCAATATGACTTGTGTCCTGCTAAAACGGGACCTTGGGCATGCCAACAAACATACAAAGGGAGGAGCATGTAAAGACACAGGGAGAAGATGGCCATCTACAAGCCAAGAAACCCCCGAGGCTCCTAGAATTAGCAGAGAGGACGTTGAAAAGATTTACCCTCATGGCCCTCAAAAGGAACCCACCCTGCTGACACTTTGATTTGGCACTTCCGGCGTCCAGAACTGTCAGACAGTAAGCCCCCCCCCCCCCGCCAATCCCCCCCAACCTGCTTGCCATCTGTGGTGTTTGTTACAGTTGTACCAGGAAACTCATACAGATGTCACCCTAAGTCTGGTAGGGACAGCAAGCTTGTTATGGACAGAACATTCCGTCTCGTGTCCGAACGGCTGCAATGCACAGGAAGTCCACCTGTTCCCCCGACCCAGCCTGTCCTCTGACCACACAGAAAACCCATCTCTGTGTGCGCCCCGTTCAGATAACTGAGGATGGCCAACGCTACCTTGGTTTCCAGGTTAAACGAGCCTCATTCTCTCATGAGCTCCTAGATGCTTCGGTAGCCTGAGGTCCTGGCAATGAGCCCTCAGGTTCAAGATGGTGGGTGACCCTCCACAGAGGTCATTCACGTGGCTGAACAGAAATACGGGAAAGGGAATAAATCCATCACAGGGAGGGGGACAGGAGGGGCAGGCGCTGGCGGAGCACAGGGTTCTATAGGATTCTGGGCTAAGAAAGAGGATTGACTCTTACAGGGATGGAAACATCCAAGTGGGGGAAGGTGAAACTGTAGGGGAAGGGCGAAAAAAAAAAATCTTTTTTCTCTATCCTCTTAGGTTCTTTCCCTAGGCCCCTGCAAATTAAACTGACAGAAGATCGGCGAAGAGGGAAGAAGAAAGCAGAAGTTACACGTGCAGCGTGCATACACGGGGGAGAAACGCAATGATCAGTAACTCAAAGGGATGGTTAGAATTTGGGGTTTATGTACCTAACTTAGCAGGTTATGGGGAGGTGGAGAAAGGACACTTAGGGGAAAACAAACGTCTTTTGAAAAGATAAGTGGGTTTTCAGGTGAACGAACAGGAGATCAGAAAATGTGGGATAATGTTTGTGTGCACAGATATGAGTGCTCTTTCCACCTCCTTCCTGGCCATAAACTCCCCTGGAGAAGGGGCTGGGGGTGGATTTTATTACCTTTTCCCTTCTGGGAGCAGATCCTCCCTGAAGGGAAATTTGTGGAGCCCTATTTCTCAGAAACTGCTACTTTTGTTCAGACAGGGAAGCTCCAAGAAGAGGTGTTTTTTTTCCCCTGCATCTGTCGAATTTCAACTGTCTTCAGGTTAAAATCATCCGGGAAGATCCCAGCAACTAAGCCCCCATGCGCCACAACTACTGAGCCTGTGCTCTAGAGCCCGTGCACCACAACTACTGAAGCCCGCGCGCCACAACTACTGAAGCCCACACACCTAGAGTCCATGCTCTGCAACAAGAGAAGCCACTGCAGTGAGAAGCCCGCGCACCGCAAGGAAGAGTAGCCCCCGCTCGCCGCAGCTAGAGAAAGCCCACGCGCAGCAACGAAGACCCAACGCAGCCAAACATAAATAAATAAATTTAAAAAGAGAAAGTAGATGGTGGGTCCAGGAGCTGGGGGAGGGTGATGGGGATTGAGTGTTTCATGGGGACAGATTCTCAGTTTGGGAAGATGAACAAGTTCTGGAGACGGACGGTGGGGATGGTCACACAAGGTGAATGTACTTGGTGCCCCTGAATTGTGCATGTAAAAATGGTTAAGATGGGAAATTTGATGTTGTGTGTTTTTATCACAATTAAAAATAAATTTTTACAAGTATACGTTCTGCCTCTGAAATATAAAAAGAGTTTTCTTTTAGAGGAAGGACCCAACGTTGGAAGGAAGGGCCAACAGTAGGAAAAGCCGGCAACCCTGAAGTCTCTGACGTTTGTAACACAGCGGAAAAGTGACTTTATAGGTCACGCCTGAGGCACAATTGCCCCTTATTTGGCACTGAGCTTTGTGTGACATTAAGCCACATTCAGCCACGGTATCGTTCCACTCCCACTTTTCGTGGCTCCTGCTTCCCTTTTGCGGCAAATGTCTTTCGGGATTGGCCACAGGGAGCTGGGCGGGGATGCCTTTGTGGGCGTGTGTGGGATGTGTGGACTACTCTCCAGTCACAGCCGTGTCTAACTCTGTGGTCAAGAGCCAGCCCAGTGGTGTGTCGTCTATGAATATCCCTACCACCCAGGGTCCTGACTCACTGGCCCATGATGGGAGGGGCCAGGGGTCAATGGTGGCCACGCATGTCTGTGTCAGGGCACACGCATCTCTGTGTCAGGGCACACGCATCTCTGTGTCAGGGCACACGTGCCAGGAGCATGTGTGAAAATGCAGAGCAGCGAGCCCAAAGCCTGTCCGTGGAAAGATGCAATAGAGCCGTACCCAGCAGCCTGTGCCTCAGCGTTTCAGACCTCATTCCCGGACGCCGGGATATTTGGGAATCGGTCAGCGTTTCGAAATGAGCCCCTGCTTGTGCTCCCTTGCTCTGTTCCAAATTCACGTCTGCTTTCCTGTCGCATGTTCACTGCTTGGACCTGCCCCTGGCAAGTGAGCAGTTTGATGCTCTGAAATGCCTGAAAATGCACATTCCTTTTCCCAGGAAATCACATCTTGCCTCCGCTGTTGTTTTGATCCTTATGTGGGTCCTTCCTTCTCCCTGACGTGGCAGCCAACACCCATGATATTCCTCTGTCAGCATTAGGCAGGTTCCTAGTGGCCACAGAGACGTCTTGGCCCTTTGCCTTCTCGCCTACTTTATCAGCATTATAAGTGGGCACGAAAAAAAATAAAACCGTAAGCCCTTCCTCCAAAAGATCAGGAGACACACTTCGGAGTACATTTCAACGTTCGTGTATAGAAGTGATTGAAATTACAGCCGAAGATGCAATAACTGTAAACTGAGTGTCGGCCTCCTGACACCGAAATTCTTTACCCTGAAAATGGCTATCTTACCCCAAGAAACAGCCCTCCAGGGGATCGCCCCCCGAGGCTGACTTAGTGAAATCCGCTTTTGTAACCTTTGGAAGCACACGGAGAACTTAATCGACGGGCTCAGAAAGGGCTTTCTGGAATCTCGGGGCGGCCCTACAAACTTTTGCTCTCCTGGTTTGGAAAAGTTGGGAGGCTGTGTTCCTACTACCCGCCCCCCCCCCCCAACACACACACACAGCCCTCCCCAGCTTGGTCCTGGGACAGTTTGCAGGGCCCGGCAGCTGCAAGCTCCTTCGAGCTCCTTGGAGCCCACGACCCAGGTGCATCTAAGCAGGTATGAACCATGAAACGCCGCGGTTATTAACCAGAGTTAAGCGCCTAGAAAGGCTGCAGAAATTACCTTGGGATCAAGTGCTCCCTTGATCCCTTAACGGGGGGGGGGGGCGTGCAATGATGCCCCGAGACTGGGGGAGAAAACGTGACCTTTGCACGTTGCACAATCTGAGGCAGATTGTGCCTCAGATAGGACGGCAGGTGGAAAATGGGGGCAATCCCACTGAATTTGCTGCTGATGCATTTCTGCCCCCTCACCCAAAACGCCTGCAGCCCTGGTACCCGCATCCCTGTGGCTTCGGGTACTTGGGCTGCCAGCTCTCTCGTCCATTTCATTTACATGGAAGCACCCCGGGTGGAAAACGCAATTAAGGGTGTGTACACGGCTTAGCTGTGTTCATCCAAAGAACCCAATATGTGTGTCGGGCAAAGGGAGACGTGGATTTTTCTGGTTTTGCCTCCTCCGGTTCCTATTTTTCTTTTTTAGTGAGCAGACAAAGCAGTCCCTGACATTCTCTGTCAATGCTTTGTCCACATCTCAGAAGCGTTTCACTGTCCCCCAGGAAGGACCTTGAAATCCCACAGAGCAGCCCTCTCGGGGAACACAGTAAGCGGTTAATACTCCACCACCGGGGATCATGAAGCAGCAGAGTGCGTCTCTGCAGCCACGTCTAGGACACAGGAATCTACCCTCCGCTTTGGTTTCACAGAAAGAGAAACTCTGCAAAGAAGCTGGGCAGGAAATACAGAATTCAGGAGATGCCAAAGCTAATTTGGGATAAGCAGAGATTCTCGAACAGTGAGGTGCGTCTGAATCACGCGGAGAGGAGGTCTGGGGAAGATGCAGGTTCCGAGCAGTGGACCTGGCTGGGACCTGAGGCTCTGCGTTTTTAACCTGCCCCGTGGGATGCTGACACTTCTGGTCCCGGGACCCCTCGATCCCTGCTCTGCTGGTCCCCTGGAAAAGGGAGGTCTTAAAAGGTTTAGGGGATGGAGGGAAAGAAGGATTGAGGGCAAAGTGAGTGGTGGTCTCTCAATTCCGCTTAGACCTCAGCACCTTGTGGAGAATAGTTTTATTTTCCACCCACAGTGAGTGTCAGCAGCATCCCTACCCCAGGCTCTAGACCGAGATTTTTCAAGCAGAGACTAACGCTGAGTTGCTGACACACAGCCCTCTCCCCGTAGAAAAGCTCCATCTCTCCCATCCTGGAAGTTGTCAGCAAGCCTCAGGGACTGTGGATAAGGGATGGAAATTTGGGGTGAATGGGGGAACCCCTGGGGTGACTGATAGAAATGTGGGGTGAGCCTGAGGGTCTCTGGGGTTAGGGATGGATATCTGAGGTGATGGGGGGGTGGTCTCTGGAGTGAGCCCGGGCATCGTCAGAAATCGGGTAACCCTAAAGCTGCCTGTGCCCAGCAGACGCAGGATCGAAAGTGCAAGAAGGCTGAAAATTTATCTTTGTTCCTTCTCCCGCGACAAGATTCAAAAACAAGAAACACAAGAGGAAGCCAACAACAAACACCTTATCACAGCCCAGTGATAAAAAGAGGCCGCGGGTGTGTGAGCTGGGGGCGGGGCGCAGCCGGAGGGCACAGAGCGAAGGGCCACGCAGACCCCCCGACACAGCCGCGCACCTGCCGAGGCCGTCACCGCGCCTCTCAGACCTTCGCACTCTTGAGGGGTGCGGGGCGCTCTCTCCATTGTGAACCCCTCCCCCGTCACCCCGCAATCTCTCGTGCATCTGACCTCTGCCCACGGGTTACCTGCTTTTCCAGGAACAGCAGCTCCACACAGCCCAGGGGGCTGGGAGGGAGTTTCCGAAACTGCAGCAACAATGGAGATAAGCCCGGGAGATAAGCATGCTATTCTCCTATTTAAATTAAAAAACCAAAAAACCCAAAACTGTTACCGAGCCTGTTCTGCAGCCCCCCTGCAGGTGAGGTAGTGCCTGGAGTGGAAGAAAAAATGCAAATGAAAGGAGGCCTCCTTGGTTGGGCCCGGTGGCCTCTCCCGGGCTCCAGATTTGGGCGAGAGCTTCCCTCTGGGCACTCAGGTTGTCACGTACCAGCCCCTTGCGGCGTGGTGTCTGGCTGGGGTTGGAAACCCGAAAACGGAACGGCCAACGATTTCTCTTCTGGGTTGCCTCACAGGGCACCCCCGGGAAGAATCGTTACTGCATTCGAAAGAGAATCTGAGGCTTCTGAGAAGCCCACCGGTCCAGCATGACCCCTGTGCCCAGTGGTACCTCTCCCACGAGGCAGGGGCACTTCCCAATCCCCCACTGCTTACGCCGAGCCATCCACGATGGGGCACCGCCCCTGCTTTGCCAAAGATGGGTTTCTGAGTCCTGTGACGAGGGAGGCCCCCTTCACTGCCCGCCGCTCTTCAGACCCCAGCGCGCCTGGACCGGGTTTGCAGAGAGCGCTACTGACCCCTAGTGACCAAAACTTCCCAATCAAGGCGCAAACCCCAGGACAGGATGCCACCCTGCTCCCTGGCGGGCAGCTTGACAGCATTTACCATTTCTTGGGGCCAAGAGCACCCTAAATATGATGCTCCTCCTGAAGGTGTTGCCCAGAGTGCCTGCCCCCAAACTTCACCCTGAACCCCTGAGCCCTCCGTCCACAGGGACCAGGGTCTACCCATGGCGGGGTGAGTGTCATCAGAAACAGACCGATTCCCAGTAGAAGCCCAGTTCTCAGCGTCCCCTGGAAGACTTTGGGGTTGAATAATTAAGGGGTGACAGGTAAGTATTTCAAAAGATGCAACCCCCTAAAAAAACACCCTATATTTTCGCTGATCCCCAAACTAGAGAGACCTTTCCAATGAAGGGAGGGCAGCAACGAGACAGCTGGGCAAGAAAGATTCAGGGGGGTCGCCCTGGGGTCTGAGCTGTCCACCCTTGCATGGAGGGGTGCAGAGGGAACACCGGACGTAAAGGTCAGCAGTGTCCTTCCACTGGAATTCTAAGACGCATCCGTACCTGAATTTGTCTCTTCTTTTAAGGACGCTGGTCCAGTCGGATGAAGGACCCACCCTAGGGATCTCATCGCAACTCATTACATCTGCAAAAACCCTATTTCCCAGTGCTGTCAAAGTCACAGGTACCAGGGAGTCAGATTTCAGTATATCTTCGGGGGGACAATTAAACCCACACCAGGGGACATTGGCCAGAGCAGCTCTGACCACCCACCCAGCCACCGAAGCATCCAGGACTTCCTGCACCTTCTGACTCAGCAACTCCTGAGCTACAAGGAAGGCCTTTGCACTCAGGTCCTGCTGGGCGGAACTTGGGAGGGTAGGTCTGTGCTGAAAGCTCTTTACTTCACTGGGCTAGGAGCCCGGCTGGCTAGCTAGCATCGTGTCCTGGGGTTTGTGCTTTCATTGGGAAGTTTTGGTCACTAGGGGTCAGTAGCGCTCTTTGCAAACCAGGTGCAGGAGCGCTGGGCTCAAAAGTGAAACTGAAGTTTGAATTGGGCATCGTGGTGGTCGGGGGTGGGAGTGGGGAGGGAGGCCGAGCTGAGAGCCTGGGGTGCACAGTCCAACACCCGGGAGGCCCCGGGGCGAGGAGGGACGTCTGGAGCCCCGGAATGTCTCATGAGGGCAGCTCCGAGGTGGCCCAGGACCACTGCGCAGTGTCCGAGCCGTCCCCCAGGAGCGACCCCTCCAAGGGACCCAGAGTCATGGGCCAGCAGCAGGCTTAAGTCCTGCCTCTCAGGATGCTGGAGCGAAATGTAGCTCAAAGGCAGGACCTGAAAGCAAGGAGGTCACATCTTCCATCAGGCATCCTGGAGGGTGTGGGTCCCAGTTGGTTTTGTTTGGGGATTTCTGACTGTGTGTCCAGCACGTTCTCCTAACGGGCTGGGCAGGGGACGCTGTCCTCTGGGTCCTGCCCTGGCTTTCTTCGGTCCAAAGTATGCGCTACGTGGTTTTGACTCTGTCTTGCCATGTTGCTCGATGTATTTTCTTGTTCTTTTCACCTCTGGTGAGGGTTTTCAGTTCTTTCTGTAAAATAGGGCAGAAGGCTGGGATGAAGAGTCTTAACGTTTTTAAGAACGGGTCTTGCTTATGTCTACCGACCTTAAACTTTATATATATGTATCTTTTTCAGATTATTTTCCATTATAGGTTATTGCAAGATATGAATAGTTCCCTGTGCTATATGGTAATTCCTTGTTTTTTTATATTTTATATAAGATATTGAGTAGAGTTCCCCGTGCTGTACAGTAGGTCCTGTTGTTTATCTAGTTTGTGTACAGTGGTGTGTATCTGTTAATCCCAAACTCCTAATTCATCCCTCCCCTCCCTTTCCCCTTTGGTGCCCGTAAGTTTGTTTTCTAGGTCTGGGAGTGTGCTTCTGTTTTGTAGATAAGTTCCTTTGTATCATCTTCTTTAGATTCCGTGTATAAGTGATATCGTATGATATTTGTCTGTGTCTGACTTCACTTAGTATGATCACCTCTAGGTCCATCCATGTCGCTGCCAATGGCATCATTGCATTCTTTTTCATGGCTGGGTAATATTCCCTTGTATATACATACCGTATCTTCTTTATCCATTTGTCTGTCGATGGACATTGAGGTTGCTTCTGAGGGTGGGTCTTTAATCCAGTATAACCGGTGTCATTATAAGAAGAGAAGACACAGAGACGCTCATAGGAGAAGCCATGTGATGACGGAGCAGCGATGTGCTCCCAGGACACTGGTCAGCTGATCTTCAAGGTGCAGGAGATGCTATGGGGGCGTGCTGGCTGCTGGCCTGAGGAGCAAGTGTAACGGCAAAGGCCCACCACGCTCCATGGAGTGAGGGCAGAAGGGAAGGATTCTGTGTGCTCTGTGCAATCTGACATGTTCTGTGTCTCGGGTGCGTCTTCCAGGGAGAGGAAGAAGCTTCTCCTTGCTTCAGCACACCTGAGAAGAGACCAAGGCAAGGAAGAATCTTGGTCGAGAGGTAAACAGGGGCCGGAGATGCAAGTGAGGCCCCAGGGTTCTTCCAGTGCATTGGTCCTGGCAGGGTTCTTCCAGTGCACTGGTCCTGGCCGAATCCTCCTTTGCCTTGCTGGTCAGGGTGGGGTGGAAGTTTCCAGAACACCTTAATCAGTGTCACCTTTGTATCTGTCATCTAGACAGCCAAGGAGATGGTGGACACTATGCTCATTCCTTCAGGGAAAACCTCAGGAACTCATCCTACCATTTTATTTCTTCTCTGAGCAAGTCTCACCTTCCAGGTAGAACCCTAGTCTACACGAGGAGACACATAAAGTTGTCTGCCAATTCCTGAAGCCAGGTTAGTGATGGGTGCTCCCTGCTCCTGGGGTGGCCCGATTTACCTGCATAAGGAAAAGCAGTTGCAAAAGTTTAAGGTCCACACACACCCCAATGTTCACTGTAGCACTATTTACAGTAGCCAAGACATGGAAACAACCCATCGACAGAGGAGTGGATAAAGAAGATGTGGTACCTATACACAACGGAATATTACTCAGCCATGAAAAAGTATGAAATAATGCCATTTGAGGCAACATGGATGGACCTAGAGATGATCATACTGAGTGAAGTAAGTCAGAAAAAGAAAGACAAATACCATATGACATCACTTATATGTGAAATCTAAAAAAATGATACAAATGAATTTATTTACAAAACAGAAATACTCCTAGCCATAGAAAACAAACTTATGGTTACCAAAGGCAAAAGGGGGTGGGGGAGGGATAAATCAGGAGTTTGAGATTAGCAGATACACACTACTATATACAAAATAGATAACCAACAAGGACCTACTGGATAGCACAGGGAACTAGACTCAGCATCTTGTAATAACCTATAATGGAAATGAATCTGAAAAAAAAACATATGTATAACCGAATCACTTTGCCCTACACCTGAAACGCATACAATATTGGTAGTCAACTATATTACAATTAAAAAAAATAATAAAATAGGGGCTTCCCCGATAGTCTAGTGGTTAGGACTCCGCACTTCCACTGCAGGGGGCACGGGTTCGATCCCTTGTCAGGGAACTAAGATCTCACATGCCGCGTGTCAAAAATCATCACAATAAAAAAAAAAATCATCACAATAATAAAATAAATAAAACTAAAATAAAAACTAAACAACACAAACCTAGGCATTTAAGAAGAGCAGCCCAGGGCTTCCCTGGTGGCGCAGTGGTTGAGGGTCCGCCTGCCGATGCAGGGGACGCGGGTTCGTGCCCCGGTCCGGGAGGATCCCACATGCCGCGGAGCGGCTGGGCCCGTGAGCCATGGCCGCTGAGCCTGCACGTCCGGAGCCTAAAAAAAAAAGAAGAAAAGCAGCCCAGCCCAGCCTTCTTGTGGCCTGAAGACACTCCTTCTGGAAGTTCGGACGAGGTGGAGCTATTTGGAAATGTGCCTCCAAGTACCTGCTCCCACTTCTGGGAACAGAGATGCTACAACTGCCGGGCTACACCCTCCCCAGAACGTTCACTCACAGAGGTCCTGCTTCTACGCAGCTCCTGCCCTCACATCTGTTTTTCTCTGGAAGAGTGGCTGACTTGCTTTTCCCACCCCCCTTCTCTGCCCAGGAGGAGAGTCTGGGGAAGCAGGAAAAGCGTGACTGGGGGGGGCGGGGCAGGTGTCGGCAAACGGATAGACTCACCCAGCACCTGGGGCGGGCTTCTCAGCCTCACCCCACGGGCATCTGCGGCGGGAGGACTCTCTGATGCGGGGCGTCCTGGGCACTGCGGGGTGTGCAGCAGCTTCCCTGGTCTCCACCCAGCAGGTGCCGGGAGCTCCCCTCCCCCATAGCTGTCACAGCCAAAATGTCTCCAGACATTGTTATTTGTCCCCTGCGGGCAAAGTCATCTCTGGTTTGGAACCACTGCCACAGACAGAGAAGTGACAGCCTGATAAATGGATAGATGCATGATCGATAGAGGTGATAGATGAATGATGGCTAGATGATGGCTAGATAGACACACAGATACATGGATAGATGACAGATAAAGTCTCTGAGGCTAAGTCAGGGTTCTAAGCCTCAGCATTACTGACATTTGGGGCTGGGTGACTCTCCAATGTGAGGCGTCCTGTGCCCTGTGGGCTGTGAAGCAGCATCCCTGGTCTCCACCCACCACGTGCCAGGAGCACCCCCTCTCCCAGCTGTGACAACCAGAAATGTCCCCAGACATCACCAAGTGTCTCCTGGGGGTAGGAAAGCAAAATTCCCACCTCCCCATTGGGAACATCAGCAAACCTGTCTAAAGAGCACATTCCACGGGCCCGAGGGCGGGTCTGGTGTGAAATAGCGTAAAGCAGAATTTAATCCTGCAGGAAGGCGGGTTTGACGAGGAAAAGGAAGGCGGAAGACGGGTCCTCACCCGTCTGCTGTCACGACTGTGATCTCCGGCTCTGTGTATCAGCAACTGGGCTTTAGATGCGGGAAGCGCTTTGCGAGCTGGGGGCCCCATGAAGCTCCCCAATGTCGGTGGGGGGAAGGGGAGCGTCCACACTGGGTGGTAAGTACACCCCCAGCATCCGTCCCTGTTGAAGGCACACCTCGGGATCCTGTTGCCAGGTGATGCGATGGACACAGGCTCCCCACCAGCGCCTGGCACCTCAGTGTTCTTATGGGGGGAGCGTCGGGCTTCAGTGGGTGTGGGTGTCTCACAGCCAGGGTGTGGGCAGAACTGGCTGCAGGCCCGTGAGTCATCGCCGTGGCCCCGTTGATTAACCAGTGTCAGGGGACCTGCTGCAGGGAGTGACGTCAGTAAAAACCATCCCAACGTAGACACTCGGCGCGTCATCATTTCTGTTACAGCTGTGACTCCGGACTGGCTGCCCCAAACGTGCTTTAGGAAAAGCCGCTTTGCGGGGCGGGGTTTTCTTTGAATTTTTTTTTTTTTTTGGAACGCGGGCCTCTCACTGCTGTGGCCTCTCCCGTTGCGGAGCACAGGCTCCGGACGCGCGTACCCAGCGGCCACGGCTCACGGGCCCAGCCGCTCTGCGGCACGTGGGATCTTCCCGGACCGGGGCACGAATCCGTGTCCCCTGCATCGGCAGGCGGATTCCCAACCACTGCGCCACCAGGGAAGCCCTCCCCAAGTTCTTTTGCAGATGTGAAAACCTCCCTACGAAATGGTGGATGTTAACTCCTTGGAGAGCATGCGCACACAGCCCCAGGCCTCCGGGAGCCTGAGCACTGATAACGTTGACCGCTGTGACACCACCCTGCTGCCTCACCATCCGCGGGTCAGACAACTGTGCACAAGCTGATCACATACCCTGCGACACCCCTCCCTCACCTGGCTCGTAAAAGTGCTTTGCCAGAACCTTCGGGGAGCTCGGGGCTTTTCAGGGCACGAGGCACCTCGTCTCCTTGTGTGACCTTGTTTGGCCTCACTGTGCGTCAGGCACGTGAACTTGCCTTAACAGATGCAATAGCCAACAAGGACCTACTGTACAGCACAGGGAACTGTACTCAATATTTTGTAGTAACCGGTAAGGGAAAAGAACCTGAAAAAGAATATGTATATATAATAGCCGAATCCCTTTGCTGTACACCCAAAACTAACACAACATTGTAAACCAACTATACTTCAATAAAAAAAAAATCTTTTCAAAACATGCAGATCGGAAAAGAGAAGTAGAACTCTATGTATTTGCAGACGGCTATTATATATAGACCATCTTAAGGAATCCACTAAAGAACTCCTCGAACCAATAAACAGATTCAGCTTGGCTGCAGGATACGAGCTGCACACGTCAACACCCGTGTGCAATGGGCCATCCAAACGTGACGTTAAGAAAACAAGCCCGTGTACAAGAGCATCCGAAAGAGCAGAGGACATCCGTGTTTACTGTCGAGTCGTTTTACCCATAAATAAATAATAACATCAGTTGAACCAAAGAGTGGAAGATCTATACACTGAAACCTGCGAAGCTTTGCTGAAAGGGACGAGAAGACCCCAATAAATAGAAAGGTATCCTGTGTTCCATCAGAAGCCTTCATCTTCTTAAGACACTCTGAAATCGCACACGTGGTCTTCAGAGTTAATGCAATCCCTTCAAAAAGCCCAGTTGCCTTTTTTTGCAGAAATGGACCAGCTGATCCTAAAATTCACACAGAAATGCAAGGAATCCAGAAGACCCAAAATATTCTCGAAAAAAAGAAGGAGTGAGGGCTCATGCTTCCTTGGCACGAGTGATGGCCGCTGAGTCCCCAGCCCTGGTGGCCCGTCCCCGGGCCCTGGGGTGCTTCCAACCCACCCCATCCTGATGCCCGGAGCAGTACTGGACCGGAGGGCCGGAGCTGTTGGGAACAGTTTAACCTTTCCTCCTCCTTTGTGAGTTCCTGGAAGGCTGGAGTGTGCCCATCCAGGCCCACATTCAGCTCTCAGAATGTGACTTATGACAAAGGTTACACTTACCCTCTAATAAAGGGTAAAATGTATTGTGTCAGAATAAAACAAAACAAAACACCCAAGCCCCAAATAGAGAAAGTGAAAACGAGAACACACAGTGCATTGTGCTAAAGTGACAGTCTAATGGTGAGAAGCCCTGTGAAATTCGTGGTCGCTAGAGAGGACTCTGGCGCCCACGCCCCCGCCCCACCCTGCATGCTCTCCCCAGCCTGTCCCAGAAGGACCCTTACAAGACACCCAAGACCAGGCAGCATCTCCTTTACTCTCCTTCCCCTTGTCCACACCCTGGTGGGAACTCTGAGCGAATCTGAAAAAGCCAGGGAAAAGCACAGAAGATGAAAAGCAGACCGAGAGAGTGTCCTACAGAGTGAACTAAGAAAGAGAAACACAGATATGTGGAGTCTAGAAAGATGATACGGATGAACTTACTGGCAAAGCAGAAATAGAGACACAGACGTAGAGAACAGGTGTATGCATACCAAGGGGGAGAGGTGGGTGGTGGGATGAATTGGGAGATTGGGATGGACATCTATACACTACTATGTATAAAATAGATAACTAATGAGAACCTACTGCATAGCGCAGAGAACCCTACTCGGTGCTCTGTGGTGACCTACATGGGAAGGAAATCCAAAAAAGAGGGGATATATGTATACATACAGCTGATTCACTCTGCTGTACAGCAGAAACTAACACAACAGTGTAAAGCAACTCTACTCTAATAAAAATTAATTAAAAAAAAAGATGAACACCAGGGGGTCCCGAGAAACATCACGGTGTCGCTTGTCCAGACCTTTAGTTATTCACCTTCTCTTGTGTGTGTCATGCCTGACCAGACATAGCGGCCTGTACGACGGTAAACAGGTAGTGTGTCGGGGTCCTTGAGACCACCCTCAGGTTCTACAATTCACTAGAAGGACCTACGGAAATCAGCAAGACCGTTATACACACAGCTCTGGTTTCATACGGCAAAGGGATACAGACTGAAGTCATCAAAGGCAAAAGATGCAGGGAGCAGGGTCCAGGAGGGACTAGGCGTCTCAGTGTCGGCTCCCTGCGGGTTTGTCTGGACAGGGCTTACTTCTCCCAGCAATGATACCTGATGACAGGCATGGGGTATGTGTCAACGGGAAAGTTCAGCCAGCCGTGGCGTCCAGGCTTTGTATTGGGGTCAGTCACGTAGCACGGAGCGTCCACACGGCTGACCTGAGTTACTCAGCCCCTCCCGAGGTCTGGATACGGCGTGACCCACAGTCCCATCATAACTTACATTGGAGCACAGACCACTGGATGTGACCCAAGACTCTAGGCAAACAAGGCAGGATGTTCCAAGGGTTCATAGGCGACCTGCCAGGAGCTGGTCAAGGGTCAGACCTTTCTTTGCAGTGGGCAGGGTGTGGACCACCCAGGGCTGCTGAGGTAACCCTTTACTACCCAAGTATGTTCATTCTGCCGCCACTCAAATCCTGTAAGAATCAGGAAGAGGAGTCCTGCCCGGAAGGGAGCTCAGATTTTCAGATCTCTCCCTTGAGGCCGAGCCCTACATCCAACTCCCTGATGGCCGCCTCCCCTTCGGGGCTCATCAGGGAGGCCACTTAAACATGGCAGGACTGAGCCTTCCCCCAGCTCCATCCCCTTTGCCAGCACCTCCTCTTTTGCCCTAACTCTGATCTGTACCAGCATCCCTGCATTTCTGAAGCCCCGGAGCCCCAGCGAGCTTGGGAGACAACATCTCTCCCTCACACCCAGGATGTAGTCCCCATGAAACCCCACACCCACTCTTGTCCACCACCTCATGTGACAGACCCTCCTTGGGGACATCCAGTGCTGCGTTTGTGTCCCCAGCCCCCATGACCCTTCTGTTCAGCCTTGCCCCATCATGAGCTGGAAAGCCACTTCCTACCCACTCTGGCTGGTTTTAAATCCCTGGGATACTCAGCAAAGTTCTGATGAATTGAACTGAACAGAACTGGGTTGGTTGTGAATGTGAGCAAGGGGGTGTTCTCCACCGAAGACATGAAGACCCACCATGGTGTCCACTCTGAGCAGACCTGGTGATCTCTCTGGTCCAACCGTTAGGAGGATGACCTTCTCCACGTCAAGGATGAAAATGGGCAGTGACACGAGAGGCCCACCTGGTAGCTGGTCTGGGCAGCCTCCTGAGCCACTGCTTGGACTTTAAGGAGGGTGACCTTCTCTGTATCTATGGTGAAGGGGGGCAACTCCACCACGAAGGTTTCCCAATTCCTTGTAATGAGAAACACCACAGATGGGGGAGGGAATCAAGGAGGAAAAAAAAAGAGGAAGATATTGAGCTGAAATGTTCTCGTCGCGCAATCTGGGCACTTGCTTTCGGACGAGGAAGAGACGTAGTTGTCAGAGCGGCCAGATGTGGGAGCGTCAGGCAGCAGCATGGAGGAACACAGGTTGGCAGGGGCGAGCGTGGTACGGTGGGCTAGTCCGGTCCCCTTGATCCTGGGGTCCTCCAAAGTGTCAAGTCACTAGGGGACCTTTTCCTGCCTCTGTTGCTGCTCCGGGCAGCTGGCACTCCAGGTGGGCGAGAACTTGAGGGTGGGCAATAAAAACTGCTGGGTGAAGGGCACCCAGGTGAAGATGGTTACTGGTGATGGGTACGTCTCGTAGCACGTGAAGCTGCATTGTAAGGTCTGAGTGAGTCCCAGGGACCCAGCCAGCTTGCAGTGAGTGTGTGTGGAGTTCTCTGTACAAGCCTGTGCCTGGGACATGGCTTGGATTTAGCCCAAAGGCTCGGGTGGGACGCCTTCGTGGAGCTGTGTGTCCTGCAGAGCGGGTGGCCTGCCCAGGTTACAGGTGCTGCTGAAGAGGGTGGCGTTGCATTCTGTGTCTGTGTGTTGCCCGATCATGGTGATACGTGGCACCCCAGAACCACAGCGAGATCAAAATGCCAGCTTGTGCCAGGGTCCCCCGTGGACCCACGCCCCTGCAAGGTGTTTCCTGTGTGCCTCGAATTTGAGAGATGTTGTTCTGAGACAAGGTCTCAGCGCCTTCTTTCCAGCTGACATCTGTGTAAAGCTGAAATCTTTAAAAGAGGAAAGAAAACCCAGCCTGGTGAAAACCAGAAGAAGAGGGAAAGTGGGTACAAAAGGCAAAATAGGGCACGATTCCATTTACAGGGAACAAGCAGACGGGCAACTCCACAGAGACAGAAAGTGGGTTCATGGTGTCTGGGGGCTGGGGGCGTGGGCTGGGGAGTGACAGCTCATGCGGACGGGGTCTCCTTCTGGAGGGGTGAGAAGGTTCTGGAACCAGACAGAGGTGGTGGGATACACAACATTATGAATGTCCTAAGTGCTGCTGAGCTGTACGTTTTAAAGGGCGAATTTTATACCATGTGAATTTTGCCGCGACTTTAAAAACAATCAAGGCAACAAATGAAAGAATGAGATTTCACTGGGCTTTGGCCGTCCGGCCACTTCTGTGAGGGTACCAGGAGCTGCCTCGTAGGACGGGGGTGAGCATTAAACCAGGCTCTGTCTGCACATGGTGCATCATAGCACTGATGATCTCATGCTCTGCGTGAACTGTCCTCTGGAGGTTTCTCGCCATCCTCGACCAAGAGCCGGGGGCTGCGATGGACCGCTGATCTAAAGCAGCGACCTTTGGGTGGATTTCTGTGTCCCTCTGTGGTGTGTGAGAACTTGGCTGTTTTTTTTAAGTCAGGTTTACAGAAGTTTCTGGTTTTGCCCCATCACAATGAGCAAGAAGCGAAGGCAGTTTCGGTTCAGGGAAGCTGAATGGGGAACTGTGCTGTAGGGTGTCGATCAGTCTAAGATAGTGTGTATCCTTGGGTACCCGCTGCGTGTCCATCCCGCTTCCCAAGGCAGGTACGATGCGACGCACTAAGGAGGAGAAAAGTGCACCCAGGAAGCTGACGGGACAGAGGGCCAGGTGATGGGCGCAGGTGCTGTAACCGCTGAGGACTAAGGTGCTCCGGGCCGTGGCCCTTCCGCGGCCCATCCCCCGCCCTGTTAAGTGAGGCTCAGCTCCAACCGCAAGGGCAGTGCACAAATTGCGGATGTGAAAATCAAGGCAAGAGTCGCTGCGGGCGTGCACTGACCCAGGAAGGTCCTCTCTCGGAGCCTCTGGGTGCCCCGGCCCCAGCACAGAGGACGGGGACAAGACCCAGAGGAAAGCTGGCTGGTCCGGGGTCCCGTTCGCACGTGGAGGAAGCTGGGCGCTTTCCCATCGTGGGAGAAGGGCAGGAGATGTCAGGCGGGTGGGGAACTTGGAACAGGTCGGCTCTGTGGTTTTTATTTCCTCTCTGATAGCAAGTGAGGTCCCAGGGAGCGGGGGGGAGTTGGGGGCAGGAATCTGAGGCTGGGTGCTTGTCTCCAGGTGTGCGGTGGCCCAGGTATGCACACCTGAAAAAGGGAGTGGGTGGGGTCCTCCATTGTTGGGACCCAGCCAGGAGGAGATGGTGAAGGTTCAGGGAATCTATTTCCTTTCTCCCTCCTCCCTCCTTTCCTTCCCTCCTCCCTCCCTCCCTCCCTTCCTTCCTTCCTTCCTTCCCGGCTCCAATAGATGAGCCAGTCCAGCCTTCAACAGAGGAGGTGGGAAAGGAGGCGCGATCATGGAAACAGCGAATTAAACGCAGAGGTGCTGGCGGCTTCTTAGCAGAGGCAGCTGGGGTGTGAGGAGAGGGTGTCCGGTGCCTGTGGAGCGCCAGCAGGCTCGGGACACTCCTGAACACGTCTCCGAGCGGGGGCAGGGTCCAGATGATAACGGGCCAGGGGGACTGGGCGTGTGAAGGCAGCTGGGGTGAAGGGGTCTTTGCTGGTGGAGATGGCTCACGGAAGTCGGGAGGTCCCCCTTGTACAATGGATGCCAAAGTCACCCAGGGTGACACAGGCCACGGAGGAGCTGGGCCAGCGGTCCGCTGATGGCGGGTCCTGTAGGTCTGAGAGCCTTGGCGGAAGATGGAGGAGCCCCCTTGGTGGGGCTGGAGCCCAGGAGGGAGATACGAGAATGTGGAGAAGGAGGTCCAAGGGGTCGGCGTGCTGGGCATAGTGGGAAAAAAAGCAGAGGCAGGACAGGATTGGATAGAGAAGGAATGAATTAGGGAAATGCCAGGAGGAAGGAAGGCCAGGAGGGAGGGGGGAGGGAGGGAGGGAAGAAAACTTGTGGTCCTTTCTTAGGGCAGCCCCCAGTCAACTAAAACACCAAGAGACAGAGGCTGCGTTTAGACCAATAGACTCCATAAATGCAAGGAAATTACAGAAAATATGATCGTGCACCATAAAATGCAGAGAGAGAGGGCCCTCCAGGAGAGGATGAAGCGTTAGAAGGATGGGCTTCTGGGAGCGCAGAGAGGTGAGGTGCGCACTGGCAGAACTCAGCGCCAGAGAAGGAAAGGCCACTTTCCAAGTCACAGCAACACCAGATAATGAATCACCACAACCAAAGACACTGTTGGGGAAACGGTGAGCAGAGTCGCAGGTGCCACCCCAGACCCAGCCGGAAGACCAGGTGTCTTCTGTGGGGTGTGGCTTTATCGGAATAGAGCATGGTGCTTTTGCAGTACTATTTTTTGGTAATGTTAATTGACTTTGTGTAAGGCAGTTGTGGGTTTACAGAAACATTAGGTGGAAAGTAAGGGGAGTCCTACGTACCCACTTCCCCTACAGATAGTTCCCGCGACGGACACCATTCATCAGTGTGGCGCATGTCTTACAATCGATGGAGCAAGTTGGACGCAGGATTCTTGACTCAAGTTCATAATTTGCATTAGGGGTCAGTCTTGGTGTTGCACATTTCATGGGTGTGGACAAACGCATGATGACCTGTATCCATCATTATATATAGTGTCATGCAGAGTAGTTTCATTGCCCTAAAAATCCCCTGTGCTCCACTTCTTCATCCCTCTTCCTCTCTTAACCCCTGGCAACCATTGATGCTTTTGCTGTCTGCACGGTTTTGCTTTGTCCAGACTGTCGTCGAGCTGGAATCATGCACTACAAGCCCTTTTCAGATTGGTTCCTTTACCCAGTCACGTGCACTGAAAGTTCCTCCTTGTCTCTCTGTGTACTGACTGTTCCTATTTTTCTGTTTTGTTCCTAATGACGCTTTTCAATTGTTGCAACACTCAAGTTTTAAAAAATATTTTAAGATCTCAAAAAATGTGTTAATATCATAAAGGAAACCTGAACACGTATTTCCTGTTCCACTCTCCCCAAGTCCAGTCTGATTAGTAAGAGAGAGTCAGAGCAATGAGACACAAAGCAAAGGGGCTGTAATTTTCCCCAAAGCATCTTTTTTGTAAAAAAAAAAAAAAAATTTATTTATTTATTTTTGGCTGCATTGGGGCTTCCTTGCTGCGCACGGGCTTTCTCTAATCGTCGCGAGCGGGGGCTGCTCTTCGTTGCGGTGAGCAGATTTCTCACTGCGGTGTCTTCTCTTGTTGCGGAGCACGGGCTCTAGGCGCGAGGGCTTCAGTAGTTGTGGCTCGCGGGCTCTAGAGCGCAGGCTCAGTAGTTGTGGCTCGCGGGCTCTAGAGCGCAGACTCAGTAGTTGTGGCACACGGGCTTAGTTGCTCTGCGGCATGTGGGATCTCTCGGACCAGGGCTCGAACCCGCTTCCCCTGCATTGATGGGCAGATTCTTAACCACTGCGCCACCAGGGAAGCCCCCCAAAGCATCTTATAATCACCGTGATGTGGCAACCATGGATTCATGGGTCACCTGAGCCACGAATTCCAAGTCCTGGTCCCCGTATGGTCGACAGAAAACGTCCCCCAAAACACCCACGTCCTAATCCCTAGAAACTTTGATACGTTACCTTACATGATAGACAGGACTAAGTGAAAAGTATTGAGATGGTGGATTATTCTGGATTATCTGGTTGAGCTCAGTGTCATCACAAGTGTCCTTATAAGAGAGAGGCAGTGCTGTGATGATGAAGAGGCTGGAGTAATGCACTTTGAAGATGGAGGGGGACCATGCACCCAGGAAGGAGGTGGCTTCCGGAAGCTGGAAAAGCCAAGGAAACGCGTTCCCCTGTGGAGTTTTCACAGGGAAGCAGCTCTCTGCCAATTCCTTGATTTTACCCCAAAGGGACCCTGTCAGACTTCTGATCTGCAGCACTGCAAGAGATGAAGTGCGGAGTTTTTAAAATGCCAAGTCTGGGGCTTCCCTGGCGGCGCAGTGGTTAAGAATCCGCCCGCCAATGCAGGGGACGCGGGTTCGAGCCCTGGTCCGGGAAGATCCCACATGCCGCGGAGCAACTAAACGGCCTGTGCGCCACAACTCCTGAAGCCCACGCACCTAGAGCCTGAGCTCCGCCACAAGAGAAGCCACCGCAGTGAGAAACCCCCGTGCACCACAACGAAGAGTAGCCCCCGCTCGCTGCAACTAGAGAAAAGCCCGCATGCAGCAACAAAGACCCAACACAACCAAAAATAATAAATAAATTAAAATAAATTTATAAAAAAATCAAAACAGAAAATGCCAAGTTTGTGGGAATTTGTTACAGGAGCACAAGGAAAGTAACACAGTTTTCTTGGGGGGCAGGAAAAGCTCCCCGGTTTCCACGCTCTGTGGGGAACTGTACATCCACGTCAGGCTCAGCGCCTACAAACTCGTGACGTCTGTCTGATTTTGTGTCTGTCTTTCTGCTCATTTATCAACTTCCCTCATCGGGTGTGAATAACAAAGGGATCAAAGTGTGAAGCAAGCTTGTCAGAGAGAGAGTCTCCTGGCATAAAGATAATATAAATAAGTCACAGAATGTCCTTATGTATCAATATTATTTATAAAATTGTTCATATTCACACAAACATGGATTATTTCTATATATTTCACGTTATATTTACAATTTTATATGAAGATCTCTATTATAAATGAAGAGATAGATTTTATAATTAATGCACAGGGGAATTATATAATAATGTATATAAATGGCTTATATTTTCTTTACATAGACCATCCCTGCTATTCTGTTCCCAACTTCAGCAGCTGCTCCAGGGGCTATACCTGCTTTTAGCACAGTCTGCTCTGGAGAAATAATCCACTCAATTTGTAAAATGTGTATCCAGCGCCCTGATACCCATATGCTGGGGATGCATTTCTGGGGATAGAGAAACAGCTATGGCTGGGGGCTTACAGTCTCTCAGGGCAGCGAGAAAGACACTGCCCAGAGGGATTCCCATCCACAGACTCTGATAACCACGTTGGAGACTCAGGGTTTGGGTTTCCCCAAATGCACTGCATGGAGGGACCCTCGTCCTCAGGCTCTGGAGAAAGGATGCTGAAGGGTCAGGTGGAGGGTCTCCCAAGGGTCTCCCACTGCATGAAGGAACCCCATCCTCGGGCGCGGTACATGGCCTTTCATTGCCTTTGACTTGGGAGTTATCCCCCAGCCTCCCAAGCCCTGCCACCATGTTACAGACCAGGCAGGTGGGCAACTTGCCCAAAGTGATTCAGGCGGTAACAGGGAAGGCTGGACGTGGTGCTCAGGCTTGAGGACAGGCTCTTGGTTCTGGGGCCATCTCTGAGGCTTACTGAAGCCTGAGGACCCCCTGTAGCCAACAGTGACCCAGGCTGGCCAGGTCACCATGCTGACCATCACCCTGGAGAGAGTCCTGTGTTTTTTCCCTGGACATCCCGCCAGGGAAACACCCCTGGTCTCCATGTCCAGACCCCCATGAAAGCTGATTTTCTCTTCCCCCAGCACTTTCACGTCCCTCGGTCAGCCCCCCGTGTGCCCTGGTGATGGCCGTTCTACTCTCCATGCTGCTGGTACCCTCACTCTTCCTGACCCAGGACCAATGGGAGAAACGTATGAATGTGCTTCCCCTCTCCCCGTTGCTCCCATTCCCATGACCCTGGGTTCTGGGGGAAACATCCCAATGCCTGCATCTCATTTCATTTTATCCTCATATGCAATGGTCAACCGGCATCACACCTCCTGTTGTGCTCCCCCTGCTGGTGATGTGAATTCCCCCCCACCCATTCTGCAGACACAGGTGATGGTGGCCGACTCCCTTTACTATGGCAGGATCTGGATAAATAGCCTTTGCTGCTTCCTGTCTTCGTTTATTTCCACAGTGGACATCTCCCCTTGCAGAAAGGGCAGGAAGGAGAGGTGGGAAAGGGGTAGGGGGTGATGAGGATGTGAGAGGGGTAGGGGCACAGTGATTCCCAGCCCTGATCTCTGCTCACAAGATGTGAGATGCATTGGTTAAGGGAGAATGGAGACGGGAGAAGAGTAGTTTCTGACTCCTGAGGCTGTATGTTTCAGATCTTCCAACCGTGGAACAGAACTCCAGTCTAAACATGAAGTTTGACCCAAAGACGACAAAATTAACTTGGGACTGCCAGGAAAACGCTACCTACGGGGAATGTGTGTTGATTCACAGGGAGAAGGGACAGATTAAAAAAAAGGTAAGCTGGATTGGATGTGCTCGATCACTGTTCTTTGTAGAGCTCTCGTCAAGCAGGACAAATAAAAAACATACGCGTGACACTGGGACACATCACAGACTCATGGTTCGAAGTGCACCAGGAAAGTGCTGCTGTGTCCAAGATGCGTCCAGAGGGCTGATTCCCTGAGAGGACCCCATTCCTCTCTCAGGCATCCCTATTCCAATTAGCCTGGGGGCTCCTGGCTGCCTGCAATGGCAGCCTTTTGCTCAGTTGATCCACCTGCAAGACTTAATCCTGAGAGAGAAATAACATTAGCTCTGCCTGTTCAATGGAAATAAAGTAAACAGACTGACTTGGATACAATGTAAACGTGACACCTGTGAGAGAAGGGTGGGTATGAGATAGGACAAGAAAAGTCAATCCCATAAAAGAGGGTGTGAAGTTCCCATACAGTTTAAAGGGATGAGGGCTCTCATATTAAAAGGTGAGCTCTGGGACTTCCCCTGGTGGCACAGTGGTTAAGAATCCGCCTGCCAATGCAGGGGAGATGGGTTTGATCCCTGGTCCAGGAAGATCCCACGTGCCGCAGAGCAACTAAGCCTGTGCGCCACAACTACTGAGCCTGTGCTCTAGAGCCTGTTCACCACAACTACTGAGCCTGCACGCCACAACTGCTGAAGCCCTCGCTCCTAGGGCCTGTGCTCCACAACAAGAGAAGCCACTGCCATGAGAAGCCCACACACCGCAATGAAGAGTAACCCCTGCTCGCTGCAACTAGAGAAAGCTTGCACACGGCAACGAAGACCCAACGCGGCCAAACATAAATAAATAAAATAAAATAAAAAGAAAAGGCGAGCTCTATTCTGACCTTATGAAGGCTGCTAGTTGGCGTCTTGCCAAAGAAGGTACCTGGGGGAGATGTCACAGAGGGAGGTGGATGTCATCACAGGGTCAGGGTAGGAGCAAACAACCAGGATGTAACGAAAGAAGACTGATTCTTAATTCACTGGCTGGTGACATCTTTTCAGGTCAAAGACAAGGAATGTCAGTGCACCTTTCAGGACTGTTCTCTCCATGGGGGAGTCACGCTCACTGTCGAAGTAAATATCAACCAAAGACGAATTTCAGAAACACTGGTCTACCTGAACCCAGGTAGGGAAAACATGGTGGCGATTCTTCTCCTTCCCACATGAGCATCAGGGTACAGTCCCCCACTTTTTCCTGCTGTGTGGGGATAGAATTGACACATAGGAATTGCACGTATTTAAGAGGTACATTTGGTGGCTTTTTTGTTTTTTGTTTTTTTATCTTTTGGGCCATGCTGCGCAGCTTGTGGGATCTTAGCTCCCAAACCAGGGATTGAACCTGGGCCCTCAGCAGTGAGAGCGCAGAGTCCTAACCACTGGACCCCCAGGGAATCCCCACATTTGGTGTCTTGATGCACGTATACTTTGTGAAATGATTACCACAATTGAGCTATTAACGTATCCATCCTGTCAAGTAGTTTTGTTTGTTTGTTTGTTTTGTGGTGAAAACCCTGGAGATCTACTCTCTTAGTGACTTTCAAGTGAACGATCCAGTATTTTAACTATAGTCACTATGTTATGCGTTAGGTCCCTGGAACTTACTCATCTTACAGCTGGATATTGGTACCTTTTGACAAACATCTCCCCATTTCCCCCACCCTCCCTAGCCCCTGGAACCCCCATTCTATTCTGTTTCTATGAGTTTTCGTTAGATTCCACATGTAAGTGAATCATATAGTATTTGTCTCTGTCGGATTTATTTCACTTAGCATAATACCCCCCAGGTCCATCCATGTTGTTGCAAATGGCAGAATTTCCTCCCTTTCATGGCTGACTAATATTCCTCCTTGTGTGTGTGTTTGTGTATGTGTATCACATCTTCTTTATTCATTCATCTGTCCACACAGACACTTAGTTTATTTCCATATCTTGGCTTCTGTGAATAATTCTGCAGTGAAGATGGGGGTGCAGATATCTCTTCGAGATCCAGATTTTATTTCCATGGAACATACACTCATAAAAAGGATCGCTGGAGGGCTTCCCTGGTGGCGCAGTGGTTGACAGTCCACCTGCCGATGCAGGGGACGCGGGTTCGTGCCCCGGTCCGGGAAGATCCCACATGCCACGGAGCAGCTGGGCCCATGAGCCATGGCCACTGAGCCTGCGCGTCCGGAGCCTGTGCTCCGCAACAGGAGAGGCCACGACAGTGAGAGGCCTGTGTACCAAAAAAAAAAAAAAAAAAAAAAAAAAAAAAAGGATCACTGGATCATATGATAGTTCCATTTTTAATTTTGGGGGGAATCGCCACACTGTTTCCCATGGTGGCTGCACCAATTTACATCCCCACCAACAGGGCACAAGGGTTCCCTTTTCTCCACATCCTTGCCAACACTTGTTATTTCTTGTCTTTTTGATGAGAGCCGTTCTGACAGGTGTGAGGTGATACCTCATTGTGGTTTTAATTTGCATTTCCCTGACAATTAGTGATGTTGAGCATCTTTTTAGGTACCTGTTGGACATTTGGATGTCTTCTTTGGAAAAACGTCTATTCAGATCCTCTGACTGTTTTTAATCAGATTATTTGTTTTTTGCTCTTGGGTTGCTTGAACTCTTTATATATTTTGGATATTAACTCCTTATCAGATACATATGGTTTGCAAATATTTTCTCCCATTCCATAGGTTGGCTTTCCGCTGTGTTGATTGTTTCCTTTGCTGTGCAGAAGTGTTTAGTTTGATCCAATTCTAGTTTTCTACTTTTGTTTTTGTTGCCTGTGCTTTTGGTGTTAAATCCAAAAAATCATTGCTGGGACAAATGTCAAGATGTTCTTTCCCTATGCTTTCTTCTAGGAGTTTTACAGTTTCAGGTCTTATATTTAAGTCTTTAATCCATTTTGACTTGATTTCTGTATGTGGTGTGGGATAAGGACCCAATTTCATTCTTCTGCATGTGGATAGGCAGTTGTCCCATCATCATTCAGTAAAGACACTAATCCTTTCTCCCTGGTGTGTTCTTGGCAGGTTTATCAAATATCAGTACACCATAAGTGTGGGAATTTATTTCTGGGCTCTTTACTCTGTTTCAGTTATCTCTACATCTACTTTTATGCCATCATAGTACAGTTTTACTTACTGTAGCTTTGTAATATATCTTGGGATCAGGCAACATGAAGCTTCCAGCTTTGTTCTTCTTGCTCAAGATGGTTTTCGCTATTTGGAGTCTTGTGGTTCCATACGAATTTTAGGACTGTTTTTTCTTTTTCTTTAAAGAATGTCATTGGGGTTTTGATAGGAGTCACATTGATCTATAGATCACTTTGGGTAGTATGGACATTTTAACACTATTAATTCTTTCAGTCCATTAACACAGGGTGTCTTTCCATTTATCTGTGTCTTTTTTCATTTCCCTCATCAATGTCTTGCAACACTGAACTTACAAGCCTTTCACCTCCTTGGTTAAGTGTCTTCCTAGGTACTTTACTCTTTTTGTGGCTATTGTAAATGAGATTTTTTTTCTTAATTTCTGTTTCAGCTATGTCATTGTTACTGTGTGGAAATGCCACTGATTTGTGTATGTTGATTTTGTATCCTGCAACTTTACTAAATGTATTAGTTTCAATATTTTTTTTTTTGTTTAGTCTTAGGGTTTTCTACGTATATGATCATATCATCTGCAAACAGAGATCATCTTACTTCTTCCTTTCTGATTTGAATAACTTTATTTCTTTTTCTTGTCTAATTGCTCTGGCTAGGACTTCAGGTACTATGTTAAATAGGAGTGGTGAGAGTGGGCATCCTTGTCTTGTACAGGACCTTAGAGGAAACGCTTTCAGTTTTTCTCCATTGAGTATGACATTAGCTGTGGGATTTTCATATTTGCCCTTCATTGTGCTGAAGTAAATCCTTTTTATACCTATTTTGTTGAGAGTTTTTATCCTGAATGGATGTTGAATTTTGTCAAACACTTTTTCTGCATCTATTGAGATGATTATGTAGTTTATCTCTTTCACTCTGTTAATGTGGTGCACCACGTTGATTGATTTGCATATGTTGAATCATTCTTACATTCAAGGGATAAATTTGACTTTTAACATGCTGTTGGATGTGGTTTGCTAACATTTTGTTGGAGATTTTTACATCTATGCTTATTAGGGATATTGGCCTGTAATTTTCTTTTCTTGTGTCTTTGTCTGGCTTTGGTATCAGAGTGATGAGTGACGCTGACCTCAGAAAATGAGTTTAGAAGTGTTCCCTCTTCTCTTTTTGGGAAGAGTTTGAGAAGAATTGGTATTGATTCTTCTTTGAACCATGAAGCTATCCGGTCCATCCCCCTTTAAACTCCATGTACAAATTATTTTGTTTCTGTCTCTTCCCAGGTGGGGAGGGCACAGCTGCCCAAAACTTCTCCTGTCTTATCTACAATGCGGACTTCATGAACTGCACCTGGGCCAAGGGCCAAGCAGCGCCCAATGACGTTCAATATTTTTTGTATATAAGAGACTCAAAGTAAGTGTTGACCTCATGTAGACAACCCTGAGAAATACAGTGAAGAACGAAATATGCCCTGATTGTTCTCTGAACACTTTGGAATCTTACAGGAAAAAAATCGAAAGAGAATGTCCTCATTACCTAAAAGACTCAGGAACCCACGTGGGATGTCACCTCCAAGACCTCTCGGGATTAACTTCGTACAGTTACTTCCTGGTTAACGGTACCAGCCAAGAAGCAGGAATCCAGTTCTTCGATTCGGTTTTGCTGTTAAAAGAAATAGGTGAGAGCAACCACCTGTGATTTAACCACTGCCTAGTAGGTCCGACAGAATTTGCGTTGAAATCTGCGTAAGTTTCCTGGAGATGCTGTAACAAAGGACCACAAACTGGGAGGCTTGAAACAATGGAAATGTATTGTCTTGCAGTTCTGGAGGTCAGAAATCCAAAATCAAGGCATTGGCAGGGTTGGTTCCTTCCGGACTGTCTGAAAGAACTTCTGCTCCCATGCCTCTTTCCTAGCTTCTGGTGATGGCCAGGAGTCCTTGGCTTATGGTTGCATCATTTCAATCTCTGTCCACATGTCCATCTTCCTGGTATATCACAAATCTCCCTTCCTTCCTTTTATACAGACACCAGTCATTGGATTTAGAGCTCATCTTATCCAGAATGACCTCATCTCAAGATCCTTAATTACTCAGTCAAACATGTCCACAAATTAGAGAGACAGCCACCCGAGAAGAGCAGGCATGGTAGCTCCACACCCTTTGCCCATGCCTTGCCCTATGCATCTCTTCTGTCTGGCTGTTCCTGAGTTATGTCCTTTTATTGTAAAATAGTGATCTAGTAAGTAAAATGTTTCCTGAGTTCTGAGAGCTTCTCTTGCAAATGAATCAAACCCACGGAGGAGGTCAGGGGAATCTTTGATCTATAGCAGGTCAGTTGGAAGCACAGGTGATGACCTGGACTTGGGATTGACATTTGAAGTGGGAGGACTGAGCCCTTCACCTATGGAATCTGACGCTACCTCCAGGTAGATAGTGTCAGAACTGAGTTGAATTGTAGGACACCCAGCTGGTGTCAGAGAATTGCTTGGTGGTGTTGGGGGTCGGAGGGAAGTCCCACACATTAGAACTGGGTGCAGAATCCTAAGTCCCGATCACAACAATAGGCCAGAGGAGTTATATCCCTTACTTTTTTCTGAGCTGGAAAATCCAGTGTAAGTATCCTAGGGATAGAGCATCTCATCTCTAAATTTAAAGACGATCAGATCTACTCAATGTGGAAGTGGAGTCCATGAGATTCACAGTCACAAGAGAAGCTTCACACAGCCAAGCTGTCCAAACAGACCTTCAAAGATTCCAACAACAGAATTGAGTCTCAGCTTTTAGAATGGAACAGATGCCCATCAAAATGCAGTCAGATACAGAACTCCCATGCTGTTGATTGCTGGCATGCACCGTCATGGGATCACTGTTTGGATATCTGTTCACCGATGAAGGACACTGAAGTTCCTTGACCTTTTCAAACATGCATCAACTCCCCCATTTGGAAACCATGACTTTGCTAGCTCCATGTGGACCCAATTCCTCCAAGCCCCCATCTTTCCCTCCTTCCCTCCCTTTGGGTAACCTGCTACAAGGACAAGTGCACACCCAGTTGAATCTACCCAGATGCCACCTCCTCTTTCTCTCCTTAGAATGTGACAGTCCAAGCCCCTCCACCCATCCTGGACCGCTGTGAATTTACTTCTTCTTCTTCTTTTTTTTTTGCCAGCTCTTTCTCTTCTTTCTAGCGCTCTGCTCCAGGCTGGTCTCTTGAAGATACTCCCGTATGCCAAACAATGTCTTCTCTTGAACGCCAGCCCCTCTTTCTACCTGCAGGCTCCCTGATCCCATAGGATAGTCCAGGCCTCTTAAGGCTAAAGTCATTTCAAACCAGCCTCTCTCCTGCCCTCCAAACCCATCACCACCTACCTCCCCAGGTCTTCTTTTTTTTAAAATTTTATTTATTTTTGGCTGCGTTGGGTCTTCATTGCTGCGCGTGGGCTTCCTCTAGTTGCGAGGGCTAGTCTTTGTTATGGCGCACGGGCCTCTCATTGTGGTGGCTTCTCTTGTTGTGGAGCACGGGCTCTAGGCGCGCGGGCTTCAGTAGTTGTGGTGCATGGGCTTCAGCAGTTGTGGCTCACAGGCTCTAGAGCACAGGCTCAGTAATTGTGGCTCACTGGCTTAGTTGCTCTGCGGCATGTGGGATCTTCCCAGAACAGGGCTCGAACCCATGTCCCCTGCATCAGCAGGTGGATTCTTAACCACTGCGCCACCAGGAAAGTCTCCCCAGGTCTTGTTGAACCGCAACTTCCTCCCTTCTGCACATGGCGGCCTGATGATTGATATCTTCCCCAAGAGACGACACTCAGACCCACCCCTGCCTCCCGGTGACCTTGGTGAGGCACCATCAATGTTGTGAAGGCAGAACTGGGTCTCCTCTCTGTGGTCCAGGGGAAGCATTCTGGATTAGAGGTGTCTGCTGGGTTCTCATTACAGAGCAATACAACCCACCCAACAATATCACCGTGCACTGCAACGAATCACACTGCTTCATCCGGTGGGAAAAGCCCAGGACCCGAAAAACATTGTCCATCAGGGAGTTCCAGTACCAGCTGGACATCCAGAGACAGGTGAGTGGACACTGCTCCAAGCAGGGCACCACACCTCAAGAAGCTTGGCAGCCACCCCCATGACCCACCATGAGAACCTGGGGCACATGAGGTGGGCTCAGAATGGGTGAACATCTGGGAAAATTCAGGGTCTGCTCCAAGCCCACCTGGACCCAGTGTAGACAAGGAGGAACCTATGCTCCAAGCCCACCTGAATTCTTATCAGGATCCATAACCAGCCGAGGTTCTAGAAGGAGCCATGAGCAGGGGCACCCTCCCTCCTGTGGGCATGTTCCATCCTTCTATTTGGGGGCCACTGCAGGTTAGGGGGGACAGTAGGAGCTCAACCCTTTGTTGGACCCTGACTGTTTTCGTTTTTCCTGACTGTGCTCAAAGGGGGAGATTGGATGAGACCCATGAAAAACCTTCAAAATGGAGAGAAATAAACATTCTATTTTGGTCTGGATTTTTTTTTTCTAGAGTAATACCGGAAGCAGTGGAAATCAACTGGTGAGTTACAACTCTGACCCAAAATATCACCCTTGTAGCTTAAGCGTACGATGTTGGGCAATGGACACATGCCAACTGCAAACTTCGTCCAGCGGTGGCCAGGATGGGGACGGGGTAAAAACCAGAGGATGGAGGTTTCCTAGAGTACCGTCCAGTCAGTGATATAGGGGCACCCCCCCAGTAGGCCCCTGGATGGGGTCTCCCTCTTCTATCCATGTTGGTCAAGGAAATATTCCTTGGAGTGTCAAGGGGATGATGTCTTCTTCCAAAATTCCTCTCAAGGTTGATCATCAAAGTAATTTTTGTTGATCTTTTCTAAGTTTCACCACCACTCTGACCTCAGTATCCTCCTCTGTCCAATGAGGAAGTCGAACTTGGTCCTCTTAACATCATTTACAGGGGCATTATCCATCCATGGGCGGGTTCATACCCACTGTAGCTCTTGAATCATTTCTCCATCTATACTTACGATCCTAGCAACTCCAGGAGTGGTTACTCGGAAAATGGCAGAATCACTCATTTTCATTATTCCCTTAAGCATTCCTCCCAAGTTCTCAGGACGTAAAATACCACATTCATGCCCAGATTGGGAGAGTGTGGCTTTGAATCTTTCACTTCAGTTGGGCAACTGAAAAGACACCCGCATTCTGTTTCTCAACACAGGCAACAACTCTGTCTAACTTTCTGTTTTCTCCAAAGATTGTGGTGTCTGGTGACTCGGGGAATAAATACAGCTTTCCGAGACCGGGGTTCAGAGCCAAACATACTGTGAAGATCAGGACGGCAGATGCCCGGAAAGCCCACTGGGGTGCCTGGAGTCAGCCAACTGAGTTTGGTACGTGTCCCGAGATCATCACCAGACAGATCCTGGCATCCTGAATTCATCTCTGAGCCATTCTGGGAGGGGTTCCTGTCCACCGGCCCCCGCAACACTGTTCCCCTGGCAACAGCAAGGGCTCGTGAGAGGGACCCTTTAAGAATAACTAAGAGCCTTCCTAAGCCTCCGCCCCACCAGGAAATGACCCATCCCTCCTGGTCACACCAAACAGCCCTCACGGTCCACCTCTGATCGGGATACAGCTCACATCCAAACTGGCTCTGTTTCTTTCTAATCGGGGGAGGGCTAACCTGACAGATTTTGGTTTTTTGTTTTTTTTTTTTGCGGTACGCGGGCCTCTTACTGTTGGGGCCCCTCCCGTTGTGGAGCACAGGCTCCGGACGCGCAGGCTCAGTGGCCATGGCTCACGGGCCCAGCCGCTCCGCGGCATGTGGGATCTTCCCGGACCGGGGCACGAACCCGCGTCCCCTGCCTCGGTAGGCGGACTCCCAACTACTGCGCCACCAGGGAAGCCCTAGCCTGACAGATTTTACTACCTTCCTCCTTCTAACTTTGGTCAGCTGGCAGGAATATAATGGTTTGGCCCTAAAGCCAATCTGATACTTAAGAGTCTACCTTCCCTTCCATCCAGTCTCAAACACCTTCAGTGTTTTAGCAAGCACAGTATGCATACGTTTTTTTTTTGTGGTTGTTTTTTTCTGATCCAAGATCAATGCCTTTGATACCTGCCGGTGTCGAATTTATGAAATGAAATAAGGATTCAGCGATATTTCATAAGCTGGAAGCGACAGCTGAGTACCGTAAGGAATTGATTTGCCATGTTGCACTTGTCAGCGGGTTCTTAGCCGTGACACCAAAAGCAGGAATGATGAAAGAAACAAATTGGTAAAGCGGACTTCATCAAAAATGAAAACTCTTGTGCATCAAAGGACACGCTCAAGACAGTGAAAAGACAACCCATGAAAAGGGAGGAAATATTTCAAATCATTTGATAAGGGCCAAGCCTCCAGAGCATATAAAGTATTCTGAGACGCCAAGAACAAAAACACTGACAACCCACTTTACAAATGGGTTTAAAATATGCCCCCACCACCAAAAAAATAAGAATAGACAAAAAGAATAGACTTTTCCCGGAACAGAGTTCTAAACAGACTTGGCTGACATCCGTGTGGCTTTTTCTGGTTTCATTTCCCCTCCGGAATACGCGCTTTTGACAATTAACGTATCGCTTAAAATAAACAACGACAGCTTTGTGTAATAGGTCACATTTTATCTGTTCCTACTGAAAAATCTCACAATGGCGGCCCCTCCATCAGGTTATGAGGATCCTGGTAGAATTGGGATTTCTCATTGGCTTGTTAAATACTCACTGACAAAATGTGCCTTATTAGAAAAATAATGTGCTGTAAAGAGCACTTATCCTAAATGACACGCGAAATTAGAGCTTAAGAAGAGATGGGACGCCATTTTGTTTAAAACCGTATGCCTGGAAATGTGTATTCATCCTTTTTTGGTCCGTTTCTAAATTGAATTCTCGGTCTTTGGGTTGCTGTGTCTTAAAATCGCTTTATGCGTTTTGGACGTGATCCCGGGGTCGTGTTGTCTCACGAATATCTTTTTGTGGAAGTTGCAGGACTGGGTCCTTTCCTTAGACGTCCGTCCTGCTCTGGGCATGTTTCCTCCTCCGTGAGCTAGTGAGGACATAAGCTGGCTGGGTGGCGATCGCTCATGCCCCGGCCCCCGGCGTACTTGGCGTGTTCCCCTCTCTCTCCCCAGGCTCTGCGGAACCAGAATCCAGCCTGGTGCACGTCTACCTGCTGGTGGTCCTGGGGACCTTCGTCTGTGGCCTGACCATCAGCTGCCTTTTCAAAAGGTAACCTCAGGTCGTCCTAGGTGGGCATCCCCGTGGTCAGCGGAGGGGGCCGGTGTTTATTCCAAAGGCAGCCCCAATCGGCTGGCAAAAAAGAGAGGGCAGCCTGCAAACATCCCAGGCAGTCCTAGCAGCCAATTGGCGTGTGGGTTTTCTGGAGGAAAACTTGTCTGGAAAAAGGGAAGGAAGTTGGAGAGATGGAAAAACACACAGGAGAGAAACAGCTCTGAGGCTGCGTCCGTCAGTGGCAGGAGACCAACAAGGGTCTTTCCTGCCCCCAGACTCCTGCCGGGCGCCCCTCACAGCCCTGCTGTGCTCAGAGCTCTGCCTGCCCTCAGCCCCTTGGAGCTTCTGGAGTTCCCAGAAGGTCTCTCCTCCTCTGATTTTCATTTCCCCCAGCACAAGTCATTCAGCCCCGGCTCCCAGACCACTGCAGTCAGCCTGTCCACGGGCACCTCCGCAGTCATCTTTCCTGTTGTGTGACCCAGGCATCACACAGGGTCTGTGGCCACCGGGCAAATGCTTTGCAATGAGCATGCAGACTAAACCTGCATGCGTACGGCATGACGCCCTCTGCAAAGCATGGAGAGATTTTGCACCTGGAGACCCTCCTGCAGGATGTGGGGATGCTGTGGGCGTCCACCTGCGGCCCCTGTCCTGATGCCCCTGTCCTGGTCGGGCGTCCTGTGCTAAATGTCCCCTGGGACCAGGCGAGACACTGGTCTGCCCTGTGAAAGCAACTGTGAGGGACACTGGACCTGGGAGCAAAGAGGCGTTTGGGCACCCCGGCCACTGGCTGTGGTGACAGGGACAGATCTCGTGCCTTACACAGAAGACTTATCTTAAAGAAAAGATGTGTGAGTTTCCTGTAGCTGCTGGAACCAGTGACCACAAGCCAGAGGCTTAAAGCCACAGGCATCCATCCTCCCCCATCCTGGAGAGCACACCTCTGAGGTCAAGGTGTCTCAGGGTCACGTTCACTCCAGAGGCTCCAGAGGAGGGTCCTTCCCGCCTCTTCCAGCTTCTGGGGGCTCCAGGCGTCCCTGGGCTCGTGGCCGCCTCCCTCCCGTCTCTGCCTCTGTCTTCCTGGGGCTTCTCCTCTGTGTCTGTGTCTCTCCTCTTCTGTGTCTTAGAAGGACCCCGTCATTGGATGTAGGGCCACCCTCATCCAGGGGGACCTCATCTCAGACCCTTCACTTCATCACATCTGCAGAGACCTCGTTTCCACATAAACTCCCGCCCCCAGGTTTCAGGGGTCAGGAGGTGAATATATCTTTGGAGACTATCTTTCAACTCAGCACAAGCTCTCCTGATGATGTCACAGGACTGGAGGTACCATTCGTGTGGTGAGAAAGAAAACGCCCCTGTGAACATGCAGCGGACTGGGGTGCTGCGGGACCACGGAATATGCTGGTTAAGAGATAGCATTGAAAAGGCATGACAAAGGTGGCCCAATCTGGAACCGTGGGCTTCAAGGTTGGACAAGCCTCCTGGTCTTTAAACACAAGAGACTCCAGACTCCTCCAAGCTGCCGGAGACTGGACATGCCCCTCACTCCCATCCCTGTGTCCAAGGGAGTGAGTGAAGGTTCCAGAAAGACCCTCACAGAGTCTTCCATTTTCTCCATGGTCTAAGCCTGGAGTTGGTCCTTCTGTGATTCTTAAAGGAAATTGTTCTGAAGAAATGAGCCTGCACGGCGTGTTTGCACGTGACATGACAACACGTCCCCTTCGGGCGCAAGAAGGAAAGTGGGCGTCTAGGTCTTTTTTTCACACGTTTCTTGTCTCACCAGGTTCCTAGGGATGAACAGGTTATTCCCGCCAATTCCACGGATCAAAGATAAATTGAGCGATAGCCATCAAATCGACCACCAGGTACATATGGGGTGGGGGGCAAGCCAGGATGGAGGAGAGGGGACAATGACCCCAGAATCTCAACTGTGTCCACCCAAAGGGGTCCACAGGGTGTGGCTGCCATCCCGTGTCCTGCTCCCTGGCCTTCTGCAGCGGTCAGGGACTGGGGTTTTACCTGCGAGCTGTGTCTGGGGAAATGGGGTGCGGGGAGAAGGAGAGAAGGAAGACGGGGAGGGAGAAAGAGAGAGGTAGAGACAGAGTGAAAGGGGTCAGACCAGATCTCCGGGAACGGACAGCTCCCAGAGAGGATGAAAAAGGACAAGGGACAAGGGAGACGCCCCCTACGTGACACCCCCCTTGGGTGCACCCATCACATCTGCCTCTCCGTACGGCGGGCGCTACGTCTGCCTACTCCGCTGTCTGGCATCATATCCCCCAGCTGTCAGCTTGCTCACCTGCATTCTTGAACTGGGCAGCTCTCCTCTCAGGAGCACCGACCCACACCCTCTCCGGGTCCCTGGGACCTCCAGGGGCCCGCCCACCCTAGGGGGCCAGCATGAGACACGTCCCGCTACCCCTGAGCTCCGGGTGGCCCTAGCATATGTGGTACCCTAGGCTCAGATGTCCCTCCCACAAGCTCATCTGCCAGCTACAAGATCTGACGCAGAGAGCCGTCTCGGATTTCTAGCTAAACCCCCCATGGCCACTGCTCGCGGGGCTCCTGACACCCCCATCCTTCTCCCCAGCAGATCCTCTGGGAGAAATTTGCACATGACGCGGGAAAAGGTGACAAGGAAGAGGTCTTAGCCGTGGAAGAAGTCACAGAAGCCCCAGCGAATGCGTGAGCTCCAGGTGTCTGCATCCCCGGCACTTTCTGGAAGTCGTTGGGTTTTTTTTACAATTTCTTTTAATGTTTTTTCAATGTTTTGCTTAATTGTTGTGAATGTAGCTTTTTTAAATTGTTTTGAGCATTTTTCTACCTTTCTGTTCTGTTTTGTTTTGGTTTTTTACTCTGAAAACTAATGTGATGTTTTGCAAAGATGCTTTGTAGTTGGAGGGATGTTTCGAGGCCCGTGGACCCTGACCACGTAATGCGCCTTCCAGCCGCTCCAGGGAAACACCACCCCTTCCTCACAGGGAGGGGTCGGAGCTGCTGCTGGCCGCTGGGGCTGGGATGAGGGTCTGTGCCGCCGCCCGCCTCCACTGGCAGAAAATTGACATCCTCCTTCTTTCTCTACTGGCTGCAGTTCAGAAAGGAATGACTTTCCAGTGGCTGCTGTAACAGGACCACAATTGCCGAGTCGACACAGCGGACGCCTACTCATTATAGCTTGTAAGCCCTCCTGCCTGCTTCTTACAGGGATGCTTGTGGGTGATGTCACACCCACCTGGTAATCCAGGACCATGTCCCCATCTCGAGATCGACATCCGGGACTTAATCACACCTGTAAAGTCCCTTCTGTCAGAAGGCAACATTTTTATAGGGTCCAGGCATTAGGATGTGGACCTCTTTGGGGACATTTTTCTGTCCACCCCACGGAGCCCAAGGAGGGAAGCTTGGTTGAGCGGCTGTGATGGGCGAGCTCAGAGCCGCCCTCACTCCTCCGAGTTCGCACCTGGCCCACTGGGCTCTGTGCCCCCTCCCCATACCTGCCCTGTGCATCCCTCCCACCTGACTTGGATCCTAAGTCAAAACCAGCTGAGTTACATGCTTTATCGTAAGCCAGCAAAGTCTTTGTTTTCAATTCCCGTCTTTGCCTGAGTCCCGTGAGCAGTTTTAGCAAAGTATCAAGCCTGAGGAGGCGGGTCATGGGAAGCCCTGATTTATAGCCAGTCGTTCCGAAGTCCGGGCTGCCCGGGGCTCCCACCTGGGGGTCTGCAGGGAGTGAGGTCTGGAGTCTTGGGGAGCCGGTTGTAGGCGTTGGAAGATGGCCCAGCAGACCGCACACACCCGCATGAAAGGCAGAGCAGCTGAGCATCCTACTGCACGGATGTCACATCTCAAGAGAAATGAGTTATTTGTGTCTGCGAGTCTGTTTCTGCTTTGTATATAAATTCATTTATTTTTTAGATGCCGAAGTGATGATTACCAAAGGAGAAAGGAAGTGGGGGAGGGGATAAATCAGGAGTTTGGGATTAAGAGATACAAACTACTATACATAAAATCGAGAAGCGACAACGATTTACTTTGTAACACAGGGAACAATATTCAATATCTTGTAATAACTTGGAGTGGAAAATAATCTGAAAAAATATATATATATTTAACTGAATCACTTTGTCGTACACCTGAAACCAACACAACATTGTAAATCAACTAGAATCCCATATAAAATAAAAATTAAAAAAGAAACTAAGGTCATTCTAATGGGAAAAAAACGAGTTCTTGGACTGATGCCCCAGGCACTCAGGACCTAATGCCCCCGTATCCTCTGTGGCCCCAGTGGTGATCGGCTGCAACGTCCCAGCCCATCATCTCCCCGACGCTCCCGTCTCTGCCACCCGGGAGGCCCGGCCTGGACCCTCCCGGTGACTGTGTGGTTTGCACAATGGTGCCCCTGTGCTCACACGAGGGGTCAGCGGCTGCAGAGGCAGACTTTCAGGAACTTTCAGGCCACAGCATTGCCCAACAGGATGTGTGAGGCTGGCACAGCTGGGGTGGTGGGATTGGTCCCAGTGACACCAGCCGTCTCCCCGGCATCCTCTCCCCGTGGGAGGCCAAAGGGTGAGCATGTGCTTCCTGGGGAGCCCCCTCGGGGCAGCTGTGTAGTTGCCTAAGTTGCCTCCTTATATAGAGAGTTGAGGCACTGGGTCAGCAGAGACTGACCGGGCACAGATTCACGCCCCGGGCTCTGTCCTAGGATCACGGGGTACCAAGGGGCCCTGGAAGGCGGAGACAGAAGAAAAGTCCCGCCCCAGCGGAGCGCTCCTCCTGCTGAGGCAGCCGACCATTGGACAGCAGGGAAGGACGTGGACGGCGTGTGAGTGACGTGATCCGGGGCAGAGGACTCGGAAGCACCTCGTAGTTGACGGTGAGCTCTCAGCCCCGTGCTGGGGGGAAAGGGTTCTCCCGGGAAAAACTAAAGCTGAGCCAGTGCTGGCTCTCGTGGAGGCCGGAGAGGGGATTCCGGGCAGGGCGAGGGGTCTCCACACTGCCGGGGACCAGGGAGCAGGGGCAGTGATGGCTGCGTGGCGGGAAATGGGGACCTTTGGAGGAGAATCTGGGTCTGGATGTACAGGCGGGAGGGCCGGGGTTGGGGGGAAGCATGGACGGTGTCCTGGGGCGGCAGCAGCAAATGACGCAGACCGGGGGGCTAAACACCACAGGCATCCGTCCTCCCCCATCCTGGGGACCAGACGTCTGAGGTCAAGGTGTCCCAGGGCCGCGCTCCCTGCAGGGGCTCCAGGGGAGGGTGCTTCCTGCCTCTTCCAGCTTCTGGGGGCTCCAGGCGTCCCTGGGCTTGTGGCCGCCTCCCTCCCGTCTCTGCCCCTGTCTGCACGTGGCTTCTCTGTGTCTGGGTCCCTCCTCTTCTGTGTCTTAGAAGGACCCTGTCACTGGATGTAGGGCCACCCTCATCCAGGAGGACCTCATCTCAGACCCTTCCCTCCATCACCTCTGCAGAGTCCCTGTTTCCAAATTAAGTCACTTTCTGAGGTTCTGGGGCGTCCAGAGGTGGACTTACCGCTTTGGAAGGAACACAGTTCTGCCCACACGCCCCTCTAAAGAGGCTCCTTCCCGACTGTGTGCACCCCTAACCCCCAGCCCTGCCCCAAAGTGCCCCCAACCTGCACCCACAGCCCTACCTCCATCCACTTTCCCCAAGCGTCCGCAAACGTTCGCTCCTGTGAAAACCAGACATTCCAGGCTCCGCAGGCCACGCGCATCTGTCAACCAGATCTGGTCTCTCTCTCTCCTTTTTTTTTAACAACCTTTAAAAATGTAACAATTTATTCTTAGCTCACAGGCCCTCCAAACACAGGCCGCTTTTGGCCGGTAACCCCAGTGCATGCCCTCTCTGAGGTGAAGGTCAGGTAAATGAGATTTGTAAGGACAGACACAAATTAAAATGAAGGAAAATAATTTTATTTATTTTTAAAATTAATTTTTACTGGAGTAGAGTTGCTTTACATTGTTGTGTGAGTTTCTGCTGTGCAGCTAAGTGTATCAGTTATACATATACCCCTATCCCCTCCTTTTTGGATTTCCTTCCCATTCGGGTCACCGCAGAGCACTGAGGGGAGTTCCCTGTGCTCTACAGCAGGTTCTCCTTAGTTACCTATTTTATACATAGTAGTGTGTACCGATGTCCGTCCCAATCGCCCAGTTCATCCCACCCACCCCCACCCCCCCTTGGTAACCATACGTTTGTTCTCTACATCTCGTAACTCTGTTTTTACTCTGCAAATAAGTCCATCTGTACCATTTTTCTAAATTCAACATGGAAGTGATATTATATGATATTTGTTTTTCTTTATTTAGAGAGAAACACACACCACAGACAGAGTGTGGGTCATCTCAGAAGGTGGGAGGCCAAGAAAGATAACTTAAACTCTCTCTTCTGTGACATCAGGGCAAGGACGACCTCGCTCCAAGTTGCACACGTACCTACTGGCGCTAAAGCTGGGAGACGTGTGTTTTCTTTCTCCGGAGAGAGGCAGCTGGTTACCGTAGATGGGCCCCTATAAGCCAGGGGGTTTAGGGCAAACGCTGCGCGGCCCGCGGGGCAGTCAAGACCTGTTGCTTCAGGAAAGAGTGACTGTTTATCCCGACAAGGAGGCTGGGGTTGGTCGTCCCCTCCGGGCTGTGCGAGAAGGTGGGACTTTGCCGGTCCCTGCCAGGTCTCAGCCTGTGATGGGCGTCCCTTCCTGGTTTTGGGCTCCTTCAGTGATAAAACTGTGTTCTTCCCCTCCAGTCATTGTGGGGAGGTTTCCTGGGTTCGCAGGAGGCTTGGGGTTAATTATGTTTCCCCAACAGTGTGAGGCTGAGAATCTGCTCACGACGGCATCGCGCTACGTGGATCCCCCAGTGTCATAAATGACCTCCACCCCGTTCTGGGGACCCCTCTGCACATCCCCACAGGCACTGAGTGACTGGGCCATACCCGCCCTGCAGGGTCTTTGGGTGTTTGCCGTACCTGCTCAGAGAGCAATGCTTTCTTTGTTTCGCTGAGTGCCAACTCGGAACTCCAGGCAACAGTCCCCAAGTGCGCACAGGGGATATGCCGTCAAGGCTGTGTGACTTTGGGCAGCCTGCTTGCCCTCTCTGGGCCGCATCTGTGAAATGGGATTGAAGACAGTGCTTGCTTCCTCCCTCCACAGGGCGGCCCACAAAGTCCCTGAACAGAGCCCTGAGGCTTGGGGAGGGGAGGGTGGAAGGGGAGGGGCTTGTGCTGAGACTTTTGTCTGTACTGGGTCTGGAGGGGCTAGTATGGGGTGGGGAGGGAAGAGCCCGGAATAAAGCCAGGATTTTCCTGACTTTCTTAGAGCCCTGAGGATGCACTTTCCTGCCTCACCCCAGCACACTGATTCCTCCTCAGGGCTGCACCGGGGACCCCAGTGCTCTGGGGGCTGAGGCCTCCCTGGGATGGAGAAGCTGGGGTGCTGCGGGAACCCACCCACAGGAGGAGGGGCCCAGTAGTCTCCGGGACCAGGCATCACCCCCCCCACAGGGACACAGGGGTCCAGCCCTACAAGACAAGACCTGCCGGGGCATCTCACATGGGGGGAGGGTGTCCAGGACCAGGGACCCGTGACCACCCACCTCAGGGACTCAGGGAGCAAACCCAGAAGCCCCTTCCCCACCCCGCCAGCTCAAATCTTCAAGTCCAGCCCGGCCACCCAGATCAGACGAACGGACCCTCCTCTGTCACCAGCACAGTCACTGCTCACAAACCACAAAACACCGGATGGTTGTAAACCCCCTAAGGAAGGAACACGGCTGAGTTCATTAGTAAAGGGCCCCACTTCTTGCTGAAACACAAAAAGCAATTCATAGATGGGTTGGGGGTGCGGAAGGAGGGCAAGGAAAGCGGGATGAGGGTAGAGTCTGGAGCCCAATCCTCTCCCCGTGGCAGCTGCCACTTCTCTGTTTCATATGCGAAAAAAAAGAAATAGAAAAGTGGGTTCTGGGGCTTTGGAAGCCCTGGTTCCGACAGGGAACCGGTTCTGTGTGGCTACACGACATCCCGGCTAAGAACAATGTTATCAGTATCAACGTATCCATGGTAACAGATGCACCACCCAACGCAGGATATTCCATAATAGGAGGGTAACAGGGGAACCTGGGAGAGGGTGGGAGAGGGGTCCATGGGAACTCCGTGCCTTCTGCTGAGCGTCTCCGAAAACCGAAACCTGCTGAAAAACTTGTCCGTTAGTAACGAGGATGATCATAATATTAAAGGGCCAGGGGGGAGAGGCTAGGGGAACAGCAGGAAAATAAAAGGCGAATATCTGCAAAGCGTATCAGGGTCTCTGGAAGGAAAGCCGTGTCTCGGCAGACTCTCTGTTTTAGGTGATGAAACACGGAAGGAACACAGAGTAGTGACAGTTCAGGAAATGTCATTTGCGGACAGACCGCAGTACAAACTGAGTCACCGCCAACTTGCACTATTTCCGGCGGCGTCTCTCTGTCTCTGTCTTTCTCAGTGGAGTCCCCAGCGGGCAGTGGCTGACCTGCAGGACCTGAGGGTCCCGGGGAGGCCGCCCCTCTCATTGAGACACAGGGGACAGACCCCGGCCGCGGGTGAAGCCTGGTGCCTCTGGGGTCCACGCCAGGGACCCCGGTCCATCGTGGGCGTCCAGGTCAGAGGGGGAAACGGGACGTGGACTTGTTGACTCACTGACCCACAGGCCATCCTGCAGGGGCAGGGCCTGTCTCTCCCCAGGGTGCCCTCAAGGTGTTCCATCCCTGAGCTTTCAGGGCGATGCAGCCCTCAGGGTCCCTGGGACCAGCCAGCCCGTGGGGTTAGTACTCTGCGTGGTGACACTGCGCACTGGGTCTTTCCCACCCCGCATCACCCTGTGCGGTCCTAAAAGTTCAGGGCAGCCGGGGACCCCATTGCTGAGGGCAGCACAAACATCTACCAGGGCTGGGATCTCCTTCTCTAATCCCGGGAGGGGTGTGGTGAGTGGGGAGGGGGCAGTCACATCTCTCCTAATTCAACATCTCCTAGCTAACAACTCTAAGGTCTTCTGGAAAATCTGCCGGACGGAGGGATGATTTGAACATCCTTCGTGCAGCCTCGTGCGGTTTAGCAAGTGGACAAACCCGTGTCACAAGCACGATGTGGAATGCTTGCCTCTGGATTCCCTGTCCCTCCCTCAGCCAGGGGACACCCCAGCCCCTGTAGATGAGATGCACCATCTCCCGAGTTTCCTAGAGAGGGAAGCCCACGGTATGAATCCTGTGGTCTGGCTTTCTTTTAGCTCAGCGTGTTTTGAGATTGGTCCACGCCCTTGAGTATACGGGGAGCTCGGTGCTTTTCATAGATGAATCTCACTCCAACCCAGCGCACGTCTGTATCACAGTTGCTAGGTGCATTTTCCCATTGATGGACGCTTTGGTCATTCCCAGTTTGGGGTGACAAAAAAATCAAGCCGCTGTATGACATTTGGGTACAAGTCTTTCTGTGGAAGGGATTCTTCCTTTATTTGGGGTAAATTCCTGAGAGTGAAATTCGCGAGCCGCATAGGAACTGTATGTCTGGCTTTATAAGGTCTAAGAACTGCCTGCTTTTTGCTGTGTGCTCCCCAACATTTATATGCTGAAGCTCTGACCCCCCATGGGATGGTGTTAGGAGGTGAGGCTTTTGGGAGGTGATTAATTAGGGTTAGATGAGGTCATGAGGGTGGGGCCCCCATGATGAGATTAGTGTCCTTAAAAGAGAAGAAGATGCACCAGAGCCCCTCTCTCCATCACGTGAGGTCCCAGTGAGAAGGTGGCTGTCCGAAGGACAAGAAGAAGGTTTTCTCCAGAATCCCAGCCATGCCAGTGCCCTGATCTTAGACATTCAGCCCCAGAACTGTGGGAAATAAACGTCTGTGGTTTAAACCCCTCGACTAATGGTATTTGCTATGGCAGCTCGAGCAGGTTAATGGCAGACTGTTCTCCAAGGCAGCTGCACTATTTTAGATCCCCACAAACAGCGCTTGAGGGTGCTGGGTCGTCAGCATCCTTAGCAGCTCTCGTTATGATCTTTTTCGTAACCTTCCCGCTGCTTGTTTCTATATATATATGAGCTTTGATAGAATGCCTACCCTTAGATATCAAAACGTCCGCGTGATTCCAAAAAGCAGCTTTATTTATTTATTTATTGAGGCTGCACCGCATGGCTTGCAGGATCTTAGTTCCCCGACCAGGGATGGAAACTGCACCCCCTGCAGTGGAAGCACAGAGTCCTAACCACTGCACCGCCAGGGAAGTCCCTGTCAGTAGCTTTTAGCTGAAAAGAAAGAATGATTTCTCAGCTCAGTGATACCGTCTTATGGGCTCTTCCCTCCCTGGGAATTTGGTTACAACTTTGCTGGTTTAATTTATAACAAGAGCCTTTTTGAATCCTATATCATACCTGTGGGCGAAGTTAAATTTTCGTAACACCCTAAACATCCCCTACCCCGCAAATTCATCTTACTGTACATTCAGTGTGTTCAAGTGTGTCTAAAACCTATAGCAGATGGTACCCCGTAACGAACGTCGTTCAAGCTCTCTGATGAAGGTGCAGGTTTGACAAGAGTTCCTGTGACCCCCCCCAAAGAGGTTTTGTTTTCTTATCTTGTCACTGACGACGAACAGACGTACAGTGAATTACACATGAGGCCTCGCTGGGGTCGTCACGTTAAATGCTGTCCCACAGTCCAGAAATGTTTCCTCAAGGCCCCGGGGGGGCACCGGTCTAAAATGTCCAAACATCCAGGAAGAAAACACCCATCTCCTTCATCTGGCTAGTGGCTCTAGGTTCTAAAATCCTCCTCTGGTCTGAAAGTGTCAGGAAATTAGCAACTTTATCTTTGTTTTCTTTTGGTTTTTTTTTTTTTTTTTTTTTTGCGGTACGCAGGCCTCTCACTGTTGTGGCCTCTCCCGTTGCAGAGCACAGGCTCCGGACGCGCAGGCTCAGCGGCCATGGCTCACGGGCCCAGCCGCTCCGCGGCATGTGGGATCTTCCCGGACCGGGGCACGAACCCGTGTTCCCTGCATCGGCAGGCGGACTCTCAACCACTGCGCCAGCAGGGAAGCCCTGCTCATTCCTTTTTGAAGACGTTCACTTATCTTGTTTTCTTTTGTCATTGAAAGACAAAAGACATTGTAGTACCTAGCAAACTGGCTTGCCTCGCCCAAAGTTGTAAAGATTCCGCTTTTTTTTTTATTCTGAGGGGTTTGTACTGTTAGCTCTTACCTTTAGGGTTTTCATCCACATTTGCTTTCTTCGGAAAGCAAGTCCCGTTAGAGCAGGGGCCCCGTCAAAAAAGGCAACGTTGATTCCTATCCGTACGGAGTGCACAAAAGAACTCACTTTGAAATAGCTGAACTTAGGAACTTTTCCTCCTAAATGAATAGGGGAAAGGAAAGAAGGGAGAAGAGGCTTCAATGGGAAAAAAAAAAAATGGCTTGCTTTCAAACCCGGGTCCACAGCAGGGAAAGCGCACTGGCCCGCCAGGGAATTTCCTACAGATGGGTATCTTTAGGAAAGACAGATGGATTTCTAGGAGAACAAATGGTGCATAAGAAAGTCTGTGAGAATGTTTGTTTATGCCAGTACAGTGGTACTGTCTTCAAGGCCATAAAACTTCCCTGGAGACAGAATTTATGATGGTTTCAACCCTTTCCTGGGAGTGAAGTGTCCCAGAGGGAATTTATGGCATGTTTCACTCCCAGAAGTTTTTGCTTTCAGTCTGATAAGAGAAACTCCGAGAAGCCTTATTTTTCCTGCATCTGTTGAATCCCAAATATCTTCTGCTTAAAATAATTTCATACCCATCCTGGGGTTCCGAGGGGGTTCCCACATTTGCAGACAAGGCTGAGAAGAGAGCCACTTACCATCTTTCCTTTGTTCTGTCTACAGGGCAGCCTCTCTAAGCGAGACCCCGTAAGTACCCCTTCCTTTCTCTGCAGCCTCCCTGCTTGGGTTTTAGATGCTCAAAGTTGAGCCCTCAGCGGGCAGCCAGCACAGCTCAGCCCCGGGTCCCACTGAGCCCCTTTAGGGGTCACCGGGCTTTGTCTCCGATGGTGAAGCTGTGATTTCCCAAATGCCTCTGACTCAGCTCAAGGAGCCTGTTGTCACCCGCCCCGAGGAGAGAGCAACGTCCTTCTTCCCAATGGAGCTACTGACACCTTCTCAGTACACAGTGTAGCGACCTGAAAGCGCCCCCCTTAAAGTCATGTCCACCCAGAACCACAGAATGGGACTTCATTTGGAAGCAGGGCCTTTGCAGATGTGATGAAGTGAAGGATCTGTCCTCTGTGTAGAAAGAATCAGAATAACCCCAACCTCACTTCCCAAGGGCATGGGGACCCTGCCCGAGATGTGGGCACAGACGGACAGCTGTGAGACCCAGGTGCAAGACGGCAAAGCCCCTTAGGGCCCTGCCATTGCGGGGAGGGAGGGGAATATGGACCGAGGAAGCGGGTCCCAGGTGTCCGCCGGGTGTCAGGATGCTCTCCTGCGATGTGCACACGCTCTGCCTTTGCCCTGTTCCCAGCCTGGCGTTTGTCACCAAAGTCCATCACAAGATCCTCTTTTCTTTTAAAGGTTTTCCAAAGAGGAGGTGATAAAAATGAGTAGCGAATGCCCGATTCTGCCGTGATGGGAGAGCACACCGCCCGCATGCGTGTGAAGCGCGTGTCCTATAAAATCTGGAGTGAATGGAGCTCCACGCAGCACTTCGGTGAGTCTCCCGGGAACACCCGAGGCCACCGATGCCTGGCCAGGGGGGAGGGAAGCAGGGGCCCTTCCTCTGAATCCTGCTGCTTGACCCTCCTTCTTTTTGGGGGGGGGGGTCAGTTTCTCTTTTATTTCAAATAGTTTCACCTTCATTAAGAGCTTACAAAACAGTCAGGTATATGCATTATCTCATTGAATCTCCATTTTGCGAGGAGGTAACTGTAAGTTCAATTTTAATGCTTGTTCTATAAATTAAAAACTTGCACATTAATAATTGAACTGTTAAAAGATTATGTGTTCCTGGAAACCATTCTCCTATAGAATAGTAACAGTACAGAGGTTGGTTGGTAGGAAGGAATCTTCTGTCTCTTAGAAGGACCCTGTCATCGGATATAGGGCCACCCTCCTCCAGGAGGACCTCGTCACACCCTTCACTGCATCACATCTGCAGAGACTCTCTTTCCAAATAAGGTCCCGGTTCCCAGGGTATAGGATGGGGACACATCTTTACGGGGGTCCACTGAGCCAACTGCAGGGCCCCTCCCAGCAGAGGGGCCCCAGGGTGGGTCCCGCAAGCTCTCTGATTAAACACACAACCTGCAGCCTGTCCTGCGGCCCTACGCGCCCTCCCATGTTTCTGGGGTAACCCTATGGGGAGGGCCCCACCCCCCACCCAGCTGCAACCACAGGAACACACGCTGCTGTGGGTCACTCCTGCCTCGGTCTCACTGGGAGGTCTCTGAGGCTCTGGCTGCCCGTCACCCCCCACCCCAGGGATGTCACCCTCGTGGGGTCAGCCAGGGTGTCCCCACTTCTCTCCCCACATGAGGGGGCTCTGACCTCCAGAGTGCCTCCCTCCTTCAGGGGGCCGGGAGGGGTATCACAAAGTGAGTTGCCTGAAAATCTGACAGCTGCCATCTGTCAGCACGGCTGGCTTGGTTCCTGGCAGGAAATGCCAAGGGTTGGCCCCGTAAGCTCAAGGTTGGCAGACCCACAGGGCACCTCATGCAGCCTCGTGCCTGCCCTGTAGGACCAGCAGAAAACCCACAAGGTCGGGATCCACCCAGTCCCTCCCTCCAGGGCTCCCTCGGGATTCATTAGCAGCCAACAGGGCATGAGCTCTAAGTATGCACCTGCTGAATGCCTAAAAGAAGGGCTGCCCCACCCCTTCCCCAGAGAGGAGCTACCAAATCCATGTCTGAGCCTCCTTCCCCATAGGCAGTGGGTTCATGGCTTGAAGAAGGGGTCCAGGCTACACGAGTCAAGTCAGAGTTCCCCCAGAAAAGCCTCATTTGCAATTAAAACGAAAACAACACACACACACACACACACACACACACACACACCTTTCTCTCATCCTTGACATTTCACAATTACACATTCATTCCTTTGGTTATGTAGTGCAGTATTGAAAGTTAATATCCATTGAGAAGGAAGGCATTGTGTGGTATTAGCTGTGCCCTCGTGGAAATGTAATTGGTGGGTCCTGTCTTGTGAGCAGCAGGGTGGGAAATATGGGGACAGTGAAAAGGGGTGGGGTGGGGTGGGACAGGATCGCAGAAGAATCGATTCTTCACTGCCAAGATTCCCACGTTCCTCAGGCCCCTGTGTCTGGAAGTTCTCTTCTCCTCTGCTCAGCCCTGCTTCCCCCGCCCCACAGTCTGATACCGGGTTGGTAGCCGACGTGTGCAAACCTGACCACCCGGTCACTCCTGACCCTCTGCGCCTCTGTCCCATCAGGTTTCCCAGAGAAGAACTTCCTTGTGGTCCTGATCGGGCTGGTGGTGAGGGCAGCGGTTTTGTCCAGCATGGGCCTGAAATTCCTCTGTAAAAGGCAACACCCGCCCCCCACCCCCACCCCCCAAAAAACCTCGAGAACAGCATGACGGAGGCCACACACAAAAGGGCCCACGCCTGTCACCCCGTGCACGCAGAATGGCCAGAAACCCAGATTCAAAAAGCAGATTTGAGGTTGCTTAGGGCGGAGGGAGGGGAATGAGGGCAGGGGGCGGCTGCTAAAGGGATGGCCCGTCTGCTGCCTGAGCCCCATACGTGGCCCAATGTCCGCACTGGTTCTCTCCTGATGGCCGGGTCGGGGGGAGTTTGACTTTCCCGTGTGCTTGCGGGCTTTACGCTTCCCGCAAAAGGCAGTCATTATTTTGTGCTCCAAAGAATAAACTTTAAAAAGAGATTAGGATTGACATAAATACGCTACCGTGGGTAACAGATAGCTAGTGGGAACCTGCGTTATAGCACAGGGAGCTCAGCTCCGGTGCTCTGTGATGACCTAGGTGGGCGGGATGGGGGAGGGGGATGGAAGGAAGGTCCAAGAGGGAGGGGATACAGGTATACATAGAGCTGAATCACTTCACTGTACAGCAGAAACTAACACACCATGGTAAGCCAATTATACGCCAATAAAAAATGAATAAATTAGTTTATTGATTAAAAAGAAGAGGCTTTCAAGAAAGAGGCAAAGCCAGGGGTCTCTGCAGAGAGCACACGCGTGTCTGGAAGACGGGTCCTGAGGACGCCGCCGGGCAAAGCGACTGTGAGCTCAGTACCGGTTAGGGGCTGTCCCTGGTGTCACAATTCGGAACCACCTGCTGGGTGACCGTCCAGGCACGGGCGATGGAGGCTGGCTATGGTCACAGCCACCACACGGGGGCAGCGGTGAGCAACCCGCCCATTTCCCGGCCCCAGTTTCTCAGCTTCCCAGGCCCCGAGGGGGGTGGTGTCTGGCCCGAGGGGTCGACTCAGGGCGGTGGCATCAGCCCTGGCTGCAGATGCAGGCTCTGTCCCCTTTGCCGGCTGGCTCGCCACGCCTGTGCAGCATGTGTTGAATGCCAGGTGACCACCTGGAGTGCCTGGGGCACGGGCATCCCTAGGAGACCACCCAGCCAAGGGGCTGCGGGCGTGTGGAGGAAGGTGGGGGCATCCCATGTCCGCTGCGGACGTCTGTGGACCATTGCATACACAAGGACCAGAATCACTGATGGAGCGTCTTGGGGTTCTCCTATAGCATGCAGCCCTGGGGGACACCTGGAGAGACTTGGGGAGTCCTGGGGGGCTTGGGAATGTGTAGGGCCCCCAGGGCCTCCGTCTGGGGGGATGATAGTGGCTTTGGCACCAGACAGAGGTGATGGTTGCACAACACTGGGAATGTGCTGAATGCCGTCAAACTGTGCGCTTAGCATGAATTCTGCAGCTCGCGAGTTAAACGTCAGTAAAGCCGTTTTTAAGAAAGAAAAGAACGAACACATCACGGGCATCTTCATCTCCGAGATGCCTGCAACCCAGGTGGAGGAATGGGTTTTCGCCGCCTCTTGGGGGGCAGACAGACAGCCTCCGACTTAGGACAGACGGCCCCATCCTTGCTGTCACACTACCACGTGCAGACTTCGAAGCTGGCATCTGTGCTCCGCCCTGACCCTCCCCTGTCCGGGTGTGACCTCTCTCCCTTTCAGGGAAAACCGTTTATGATAAGTAAAGAAAACGAAAAATCGCCTGGATGTTTATTCACGGACTTGTATGAATGCAATGGTGTGGGCTGTGCAGAAATTGTAAGGAGACGTAGATTCATTTCTGCGCCTAAGGAAAGATATTCGTGGTGTATTTTTAGTAAAATTAAAAAGTGACAGGACTTCCCTGGTGGCGCAGTGGTTAAGAATCTGCCTGCCAATGAAGGGGACACGGGTTCGAGCCCTGGTCCGGGAAGATCCCACATGTGGCGGAGCCTAGAGCCCGTGAGCCACAACTACTGAAGCCCGTGCGCCTAGAGCCCGTGCGCCTAGAGCCCGTGCTCCTCAACAAGAGAAGCCACCGCAGTGAGAAGCCCGCACACCACAACGAAGAGTAGCCCCCGCTCGCTGCAACTAGAGAAAGCCCACTCGCAGCAACGAAGACCCAACGCAGACAAAAATAAATAAATAAATTTATTAAAAAAAAAAAAGAAAGAATGAGCGAAGGCATTGAGGAAAATAATCACAAACTTCCCCCCAAGGTGGCCAACATGGGGCATCCCCAAAACTCGATATGAACAACAAAGACACCTATCTCCCTGCCCATCTTCCAGCCACGGGGGGAAGAAGGACAAAGGGAGTACAGACAGGACGAGGATGGAAAACGCCCAGCTGAGGACAGTTCTCTTCGGTGGCGTGTCTCTACAACCCCACATTAAACATCCAGGCTGGGTTCCGTCCACACGCAGAAGAGACCCATCTCCCAGGCGGGGCTCGCTCAGGCTGTTGGCCAGGGAAGCAAACAGCAGAGTCGCGCCCCAGACACAGAGGGAGACGCCCGCTCCGATTTCCTGGGACGCCCTGAGCCCAACCGAAGACAACACTACAAAGAAACGGGCGTTTCACGAAAGGCTGCGGCCACTGATAAGGAAGATTTCATTTAGAAACTTCCATGTTTGGGGTTGGGCCAGAGCTAAGAAGGCGTCTCTTTCAAAAGACGTGCGGTGCTTCAGAGAAAATAGAAAAGATGAGGTCTAAGTGGAGGAAACACTCGCTATCGCTGTGGCCGAGGAACCCGTGACCCCGAGATACCCTGTGTCATCACCCCAGAGAGCCTCTGGCCACGACGCCACCTGAGACAACCTGGACCTGGAAAGACGGGCTTCTCGTGGGAGCATCAGCTCCGGCTACGGATGGGCTTGGCCCCGGCACACTCTTATGTACACGGATGGGTTTACAATAAAAATCAGAACCTGGCAAGTCAGCCCAAGCCTGGGCTGGCCACCGGCAGGTTCCAGAGCGGACCTGTGCACCGGTGGGACAGGCACCCTATGGGAAGGGTAAGCTTCCCTGGCATGGGGCCGGGGACCCGGGCAGGTTTCAGGAGGCCAGAGGGAGGGGGTAGGGGTGCACGGTGAGAGAAAAAGAGTGTTATTTCTTACAGCAGAGTCCAGGGCGGCTCTAACAACCACACACTGAGGGCCTAAAACCACAGGCATCCATCGTCCCCCCAGTCCTGGAGACCAGAAGCCTGAGGTCAAGGTGTCCCAGGGCTGCGCTCCCTCCAGAGGCTCCAGGGGAGGGTCCTTCCCGCCTCTTCCAGCTCCTGGGGGCTCCAGGCGTCCCTGGGCTCGTGGCCGCGTCCCTCCCGTCTCTGCCTCTGTCTTCACGGGGCTTCTCCTCTGTGTCTGGGTCTCTCGCCTTCTGTGTCTTAGAAGGACCCTGTCATTGGATGTAGGGCTACCCTCCTCCAGGAGGACCTCAGCTCAGATCTTTGACTTTATCCCATCTGCAATGGCCCTGTTTCCTACTAAGGTCCCGTTCTGAGGCTCTAAGGGATGTGAACTTGGAGAGTTATTAAAAAGTGCAGCAAAGATTACCACCCCCAGCGGACAGGGCGCTGGTGGTCCCTAAGTGCCGGGGCCCCCAGAAGCAGCAGCTGGGAGGACAGGTCTGCAGGTTCCCCGAGAACGCAGAGGGTACAGCTCACCCGCGCCGTGTCCGTGACCGGAGCGCCAGGCCAGGAATCTTACAGCAAGGCGTGTCCCCTCCTCCAGGAAGACGCTCCGCCACCACGGCGGAAGTGCTTTTGTTGGGAAAGGTCATGAGAGCAGCCCCTCCCCTCGGGAGAATCCCGGAGACCAGCCCGGCCTGACCCCGAGGGCACGGCCCAGCCTTGTGCCGGGAAGTGGCCCTGGAGGGTCTCTGGGGACCTCAGAGCGCACGGGGTACCCTGTGCCTCAGCCTGCGAATTTCTTTATTTTTCTTTCTTTTTTAAGAAAATATTTATTTATTTATTTGGCTGCGTCGGGTCTTAGTTGCGGCACGCGTGTGGGATCTTAGTTCCTTGAACAGGGATCGAACCCGGGCCCCCTGCATGGAGAGCGCGGAGTCTTAGCCACTGGACGGCCAGGGAAGTCCCCTCAGCCTGTGATGTTCACTTCTCGCTCTTGCCCTGGGCTCTCAGACCGGCAGGACTGCAGGTCCCGACGTGCACCCCACCACGCCCTTTTGCAGCTTTGCAGAGCTCGGCCTCGGCCAGCGAGGGAGGTGCGGCGCAGCTCAGGGGGGCGGGGTGGGGTGACCCTGTGGGACTCGAGGGACATTGTTCCAGCTAATGATTAAGAACTCTCCAGACAATAGGGGCTTCTTAGACAATGGGTGAATTTCCAGGATGTCCGGCCCCCTTCCGAGAAGGAGGGGAGATAACAAAATGTAAAAAAGGTGTCTGTCAAAGACCAATCAGGCAGCTGGGGACAAGTTCCCTCTCTGGTCCGAGCCTAAGCCGGGACCAATCAGCAGAACACAACCAAATCTATAATTTACATACGGGGAAGTGGGAACCTATAAAACTGACATATTCGCGCCCAAAAGGGTTCCTTCTTCGACCTCCTGCGTGAGGACCAAGGAACCCCGGTGCACCGGCCTTCAATAAACCTCTTGCGTTTTGCATCGACTTCCGACTCTTGTTGTTTCCTGGGCGAGTCGAAACTCCTAGGAGACCGCGCAGGTCTAACATTTGGGGGCTCGTCCGGGATTCCACTCGCCCCGGACCACAAGAACATCGGGAGTTGGAGGTACCAGGTAAGCTCGAGCTTGATTGTCTGCTTGTCCCTTGTTCTTTGTGGGCCATTATAGGAGGAAAGCCGTAAGAATCGGCTTATTATGGAATCTGTATCGGACCTCTGGCTAGGCAGACGTGCTAATAGCCGGCGTCCATGAGCCCTAGGGGACGCCCTGGTGGCTCATCTGGAAGGAGAGGCAAACTCTGTCTCCCCTTCACTCGGTTTCGGCAGTTCCCTTGGTGATAACTGCCATCTGAAGAAGTTTCGGTTTTGAAGCGAGCTCGCGGTGGCCCATACGTATATGTGTTTCGTGGAGTTTTAACTGTTTCTGTATTGTGGTCTATTCTTCTTCTCTGACGGACGACAATGGGACAAACTATGACGACTCCTCTTTCCCTTACCCTAAGCTATTGGACCGAAGTTCGGGCCAGAGCCCATAATTTTTCGGTAGAGGTAAAGAAAGGAAAGTGGCAGACTGTGTGTGCCTCTGAATGGCCAACATTTCAGATAGGATGGCCCCCCGAAGGATCCTTTTTATTAGACAAGATTAAGCTGCTGAAGTCTAAGATATTTAATATAGATCCCCACGGACATCCAGACCAAGTACCATATGTCTTGGTCTGGGAAGATTTAATTCTCTCCCCACCTCCGTGGGTCCGGCCCTTTGTTTCCTCAACAGGTACGTCCGCGCATACATCAGCAGCGTCGGAGATATTAGCCTTAAAGAAAAACCCCAACACGGAGAAGCTACCCGACGCCCCAGATCTACCGAAGGCGATTTATCCTGACCCGCAGTCCGATTTGCTTCTTTTGGATTCCCCACCCCCTTATCCTCCGGCCCCGAATCCCCTACCACCTAGAGGACCCCCAGCTCCACTGCCCTCGGCACCAAGGGAACCATCCATGATGGAAGAAGAAAGGGATCCCTCAGTGGGCACTAGGAGCCGGAGGGCTATCTCCCCGGACTCCACTGCCCTACCTCTTAGAGAATATGGCCCCCCCGATGGCCAAGGGAATAGACCTCTCCAATATTGGCCCTTTTCCTCTGCAGATCTTTATAATTGGAAAATGCATAACCCAACTTTTTCCGAAAATCCACAGGCCCTTACCGCTTTAATAGAATCTCTTGTTTTCTCCCACCAGCCCACATGGGATGATTGTCAGCAGCTGCTCCAGACTCTCCTAACGACTGAGGAGAGGCAACGGGTTCTTTTAGAAGCCAGAAAAAATGTATTAGGCGCCAATGGGCAACCTACCCAGCTGCCTAACGAGATTGATGCTGGTTTCCCACTCGTCAGGCCAAACTGGGATTTCAATGCCCCGGAAGGTAGGGAGCGCCTGAAAATGTATCGCCAGGCTCTGGTGGCGGGTCTCCATGGAGCGGCCAGACGGCCCACTAATTTGGCTAAGGTAAGGGAAGTAACTCAGGGGCCCCAGGAATCGCCAACTGTGTTCCTGGAACGTTTAATGGAAGCCTTTAGACGCTTTACCCCTTATGATCCAACTTCGGAGGGACATAGGGCTACTATAGCAATGGCTTTCATAGATCAAGCGGCCCCTGATATTAAGAAGAAATTACAGAGGCTAGATGGCTTGCAGGGATTTTCGCTTCAGGAGTTAGTAAAAGAGGCAGATAAAGTATATAACAAAAGAGAAACAGAGGAAGAGAAGGAAGAAAGAAAGCAGAAAGAGCAGGAAGCCCATGAAATAAGACGGGATAAGAGACAGGAGAGGAATTTAAGTAAGATACTGGCCACTGTGGTTGGAGGAAGAAATATAGGGGATAGAAATAGGCAGGAAGGGCGAACGGCAGACAGAAGGCGGCCATTAGACAAGGACCAATGTGCCTACTGTAAAGAAAAAGGACATTGGGCGAGAGAATGCCCTAAGAAAAAGAATGGAGGAAGGCCAACCAAAAACAAAATCTTAACATTGAAAGAAGACTAGGAAAATCAGGGCTCGAACCCTCTCCCCGAGCCCCGGGTAACTCTTAAAGTGGAGGGGGAACCTGTTCAATTTTTGGTAGATACCGGAGCCCAGCACTCCGTCCTTCTCCTCTCAAAAGGTCCTATCTCAGCTAAAAGGTCATGGGTACAAGGAGCCACTGGGAATAAACAATATTCATGGACCACACGAAGGACAGTAGATCTTGGGATTGGACGAGTAACCCATTCATTTTTGATTATTCCGGAATGCCCCTATCCTTTGCTGGGAAGAGATTTACTCTCCAAAGTAGGGGCTCAAATCCACTTTCAGCCAGAAGGTCCCACCATAACTGATAATAAGGGAAGGTTACTTCAAATATTGACTATGAAATTAGAAGATGAATATAAATTATACGAGCAGCCTTCATCCTCACGAGTTAATGTTACTGATTGGGTAACTCGGTTCCCTCAAGCCTGGGCAGAAACTGCCGGAATGGGGATGGCCAAAAATCAGCCCCCGGTGCTAGTGGAACTCAAGGCAACTGCCACCCCAATAACGGTCCGTCAATACCCCATGAGTAGAGAAGCCAAAGACGGTATCCGTCCCCATATACAGAGGCTACTAGACTTGGGCATCTTAATAAGATGTCAATCAGCATGGAACACCCCTCTCCTGCCGGTAAAGAAACCAGGAACAAATGATTATCGGCCGGTGCAGGATCTACGAGAGGTAAACAAATGGGTGGCAGACCTCCACCCCACAGTTCCAAACCCTTACAACCTCCTGAGCACTCTTCCACCTCAACATACGTGGTATACTGTTTTGGACCTTAAAGATGCTTTTTTTTGTTTAAGACTCTCTCCCCTGAGCCAACCCTACTTTGCCTTCGAATGGAAAGATCCAACATCGGGAATGTCTGGTCAGCTGACATGGACACAGCTACCTCAGGGATTTAAGAACTCCCCGACCATCTTTGATGAAGCCCTCCATCAGGATTTGGCATTATATAGAGAATCAAATCCCCAGGTAACATTACTCCAATACGTTGATGATATTTTATTAGCTGCTGAGACCCAAGAAGATTGTATCAAGGGTACTGAAAAACTGTTAACGGAACTTGGAACCCTGGGATATAGAGCCTCAGCCAAGAAAGCACAAATATGCCAACAACAGGTCAGTTACCTGGGGTATCTATTAAAAGGGGGGCAAAGATGGCTCACGGAGAGCAGAAAGGATACGGTGGCCCAAATTCCGGCTCCCCAAAACGCCAGGCAGTTAGAGAATTTTGGGGGACGGCCGGATTCTGTAGACTATGGATTCCAGGGTTTGCTGAGCTGGCAGCCCCATTGTACCCCCTAACCAAAAACAGCACTCCTTTCGTTTGGGGCGATAAGGAACAACGGGCTTTTGACCAAATCAAACGAGCTTTACTTTCAGCTCCAGCCCTAGGACTGCCAGATGTAACCAAACCTTTTCATATATATGTGGCCGAAAATAAGGGCATTGCAAAAGGAGTATTGACTCAGAAATTGGGTCCCTGGAATCGCCCAGTTGCTTATTTGTCAAAAAAATTGGACCCTGTGGCATCAGGATGGCCCACCTGTTTAAAGATAATCGCTGCAGTGGCCGTTCTAGTCAAAGATGCTGACAAACTAACTTTAGGACAAAATCTAACGATAACAGCTCCTCATGCCCTGGAAAATGTAGTCCGTCAACCACCGGATAGGTGGCTAACTAATGCCAGGATGACTCATTACCAAACCCTGTTGCTAAACTCAGATCGCATCAAGTTTGCTCCAGCCACAGGACTCAATCCAGCCACCTTGCTACCTGATCCTGACTTGGAAGGCTCCACCATCATACATGAATGTCAGGAAGTACTAGCCGCAGCACACGGCAGTAGGCCAGATCTGATGGACCTGCCCCTCCCTGATGCTGATTTCACCTGGTTCACGGATGGGAGCAGTTTCCTGGAGGAAGGTAAGCGTCGAACTGGGGCAGCCATAGTAGACGGAAAACAAGTCACATGGGCAGCGGCGCTACCACAAGGGACCTCAGCCCAACGAGCTGAATTAATTGCCCTGACGAGGGCATTAGAGATGGCAGAGAATAAAAAAGTAAACATCTACACAGACAGTAGATATGCGTTTGCTACCGCTCATATCCACGGTGCCATTTACCAACAGAGAGGGCTACTAACTTCAGGTGGCAAAGAAATTAAAAACAAAGACGAAATCGTGGCTTTGTTGACTGCACTCATGCTTCCTACTAAAGTCAGTATCATCCACTGCCCTGGACATCAAAAAGGAAATACCCCAATAATTAGGGGAAATAATATGGCTGACCAAGTGGCCCGAGAAATAGCATCGGGAGAAGTCATTCTAGGACTGTCAGATAAAGTTCCTGAAAAACCAGGCCGCGATGAAGAAATCATCCCGGCCACAACAAAAGGAACTTTGTCCCCTCAGCAAGCAGAATCCATGTTACAACAGATGCACAGATGGACACATTTGGGGACTAAAAAGATGGTAGCCTTGTTACAAAAAGCCGGGTACGAAACCCCTGGAATGACAAAATTAGCTGAACAAATTGTGCAGGAATGCGTCCCATGTCAACAGGTAAATGCTCACAAAGGGAAACTTGAAACTGGAAAGAGACTCAGGGGGGACCGCCCAGGAACTTACTGGGAAGTGGACTTTACCGAAGTGCGTCCTGGAAGGTACGGTAATAAATACCTTTTAGTTTTTGTAGACACTTTTTCAGGATGGATAGAGGCTTTCCCAACAAAGAAAGAAACAGCTGCTGTAGTAGCCAAGAAGATTTTAGAAGAAATTTTTCCTCGATTTGGAGCATCAAAGGTAATAGGGTCTGATAATGGTCCAGCCTTTGTCGCCCAGGTAAGTCAGGATGTGGCCAGATATTTGGGGACTGATTGGAAATTACATTGTGCCTATAGACCCCAAAGTTTAGGTCAGGTAGAAAGAATGAATAGGACTCTAAAAGAGACCCTAACTAAATTGTCCTTGGAGACTGGCGGTACCGATTGGACGGTGCTCCTTCCTTTGGCCCTATTCCGGGTTAGAAATACACCTTCCCGATACCATCTTACTCCTTTTGAAATATTATATGGTGCCCCGCCTCCCCTCCTCACTTTAGGAAAAGAAATAAAACCTGATTGTCAAAATAACACTGACTTATATGCTAGGCTACTGGGACTCCAATTGGTCCAGAAAGAAATATGGTCCCAACTCGCCAAGGCCTACCAACCGGGAACACCGGGAGAAACTCATCCTTTCCAAGTCGGAGACTCCGTATACGTCCGTCGGCATCGAACCCAGACGTTGGAACCTCGATGGAAAGGACCATACACCGTCCTCCTCACCACCCCAACGGCCATAAAAGTGGACGGCATCGCTGCCTGGATCCATGCTTCACATGTGAAGGCTGCACCAGCGACGGCATCATCAGGATGGCGGGCCCAAAGAACCGACAACCCGCTCAAACTCAAGCTTCTACGAAGCTAAGACTTATAATTTTGGTTTTACTGCCTTTACTGACTGTAAGTGATTTTAGCCCTCACCTCCCCCAACGTTTAAATTGGCAGGTAATTTCTCAGACTGGAGATGTAACCTGGTCCATTAGTCATACTGCACCCCCCTGGACCTGGTGGCCAGATCTTTTTCCTGATGTTTGTAAATTGGCTATAGGAGCACCTTATTGGGATACAGAAGATTCTCATGATATGAACACTGCCCCTTCCAAAGTTTCGGAAACTGATTGATTTGGGCCGGGTTGCAAAAATGCAGGCAAAAGAATGATGCTTGGTATCCTCACTTTCTACGTATGCCCCGGGTTCCACCGCCCTTGATCTCTGAATTATAAATGTGGTGGAACTGAAAACTTTTATTGCAAAAGCTGGGGATGTGAAACTACCGGGGATACTAATTGGAAACCCACCTCAACTTGGGATTTTATTACTGTAACGGCTAATTATTCTCATAATGAGGATACCGGACACCGGAGTAAATGTTCAGGATGGTGTCATCCCCTTAAAATTTCCTTTAGTAATCCCGGAAAAAGAGATAAAAAATGGATAAATGGTCATTCTTGGGGCGTTAGATTTTACATGAGGGGATATGATTTAGGAATATTAATGACCCTTAAGCTAAAGATTGAGACTCCTGCTCCTATATCAATAGGCCCAAATCCCATACTTGGCCCCCCTTTGCTTCCCCCGGCCCCTTCAACTACGTCAACAAAGAATGAGGCTAATGAAACCTCTGGATCCAAAGAACCCACAGTTAAGCCTGGGACTCCTCAGGATAGGATGCTTTCTTTGGTGCAGGCAGCCTTTACGGTTCTCAATGCTACAAACCCAGAGGCTACAAAATCATGTTGGCTTTGCTATGCTGCCCCTCCCCCTTATTATGATGCTATAGGATATAGCTCCAACTATACTAATTCTACTTCCTCAGACCAATGTCGATGGAAGCAAGAAGGGAACAGTAAATTAACCCTGTCCTCGGTTTTTGGAAATGGTACTTGTATAGGAACACCTCCCCAGTCCCATAGACACCTTTGTCATGATTTTAGCCTCCCTTCAGGCTCAGGATATCTTGTACCTCCTCAAGATGGATGGTGGACATGTAACACGGGGCTCACCCCTTATGTCTCTTTAGAGGTTCTTAATACTTCAGCTGACTTTTGTGTGTTAGTGCAATTAGTCCCTAGACTTATCTACCATTCAGACTCATCCTTTTTAGATGAATATGTAGGAAAAACAAAAAACAAAAGAGAACCTGTAACCCTCACATTGGCTGTCCTTCTAGGACTAGGAATATCTGCCGGGATAGGAACAGGAACCACAGCCCTCATACAACAACCCCAGTATTATGCAAGTTTAAGATAGGCTGTAGACATCGACCTTCGAGCATTAGAAAGTTCCATAACTCAACTAAAGGAATCACTCACCTCACTTTCAGAAATGGTGTTGCAGCCTAGATTTGCTGTTTCTTAAGGAAGGGGGATTATGCGCCGCTCTAAAAGAAGAATGTTGCTTTTATATTGATCATTCAGGAACCATCACCAAAACCATGGATAAACTAAGGGAACGCTTAGATAAAAGGCAAAGGGAGAGAGAGAACGAAAAAGGATGGTTTCAATCATGGTTTGATAAGTCCCCCTGGTTTACCACCTTAATCTCTACTCTGTTGGGACCTCTTATTGTTTTATTGTTGATTTTAACTTTTGGACCATGTGTTCTAAATCGCTTGATAGCATTTATTAGAGAACGTATCAGTACTGTACAAGTTCTAATGTTAAGACAACAGTACCAAAGTTTACGAACAGAAGGTTGAGATTCCATGATTGGAATCAATAGTCACAAGAAAAAGGGGGGAATGTGGGACTCGAGGGACATTGTTCCAGCTAATGATTAAGAACTCTCCAGACAATAGGGGCTTCTTAGACAATGGGTGAATTTCCAGGATGTCCGGCCCCCTTCCGAGAAGGAGGGGAGATAACAAAATGTAAAAAAGGTGTCTGTCAAAGACCAATCAGACAGCTGGGGAGAAGGAGGGAGATAACAAAATGTAAAAAAGGTGTCTGTTAAAGACCAATCAGGCAGCTGGGGACAAGTTCCCTCTCTGGTCCGAGCCTAAGCCGGGACCAATCAGCAGGAGAACACAACCAAATCTATAATTTACATACGGGGAAGTGGGAACCTATAAAACTGACATATTCGCGCCCAAAAGGGTTCCTTCTTCGACCTCCTGCGTGAGGACCAAGGAACCCCGGTGCACCGGCCTTCAATAAACCTCTTGCGTTTTGCATCGACTTCCGACTCTTGTTGTTTCCTGGGCGAGTCGAAACTCCTAGGAGACCGCGCAGGTCTAACAACCCCAGGTCGTGAGCTGCGGTTTGGAGCCTCCTGCCTGAGACACACCCCCCGCTCCCCCCGCCACTCCCCGCCCTGGCTTCCCCGAAGGTCGTGCAAAATCGAGGGACTTCCGGTTTAGAGGCAGAGCGCGGGGAGGGGGAGGGGGGACTCCCTGGAGACAAGAATTTCTCTCTGCACGTTTTTCGGGACGGAAGACTAGATACAAGTCTCCCCGTGAGAGAGAGGTTCCTGAAACGCTTCAGAGCAGGAGTGGATGTTGGCGTCTAAACCAGAATAGATTTGAAGTGGGTCCGGGGCCCCCCAGGGGCTGGATATGGTGGCCCCAGGAAGGTCAGGTTCTGCCCTCAGGATGGACCCGCTGGACCCAACAGGGTGTGTGAGACGCAGGCCCCAGGGAGACGGGCTGAACCCCGCCGGGAACACGCGTGTGTCTGTAGCGACAGACAGACAGACGGAACGTTTTCCCTTAAATAAATAAACACATCTTTAATATTTAATGTATACGAATGCACTTATACACCAAGGTTAATTCATAGACATGAACGCTATGTAACATTGATGCAAACATTAATAATGTACACCATGTAAGTCATACATTAATGCACCTGTATGATTATAATATACTATATACATGTAGTCTTTTATTTAGTTGTTATTTACTTTAAAAAAATTTATTTATTTATTTTTGGCTGCGTTGGGTCTTCATTGCTGTGCGCGGGCTTTCTCTAGTTGCGGCGAGTGGGGGCTGCTCTTCTTTGCGGTACGCGGGCTTCTCATTGCGGTGGCTTCTCTTGTCGCAGAGCTCGGGCTCTAGGCGTGTGGGCTTCAGTAGTTGTGGCTCAAGGGCTCTAGTGCGCAGGCTCAGCAGTTGTGGCACACGGGCTTAGTTGCTCCACGGCATGTGGGATCTTCCTGGACCAGGGCTCGAACCCATGTCCCCTGCATTGGCAGGCGGATTCTCAACCACTGCGCCACCAGGGAAGTCCCTATTATTTACTTTTAAACTTTTTATTTTATATTGGAGTATAGTTGATTACCAGTGTTGTGTTAGTTTCAGGTGTGCAGCAAAGTGATTCAGTTACACATATATATTCTTTTCCAGATTCGTTTCCTATTACAAGATATTGAATAGAGTTCCCTGTGCTACACGGTAGGTCCTTGTTGGTTATCCATCCTATATATAGCACTGTGTACATATATTCTCTTAAATATGTGAGCCTACTTTGATTTAAGGTGGTCCTGCAACTATTTCATCATAGAATCACAGTCACTAGTATTGTTAGCATTTTACTGTGGTGTTTGAAGGACATGTAGCCAAAAAGCGTCATCTCATGGCCAAACCCTGTCTCATAAACGTTGTTGGGAGGATGGGAAGCCCGGGCGCCTGGATGATAAGGGTGGGAGCCCATCACTTTTATGTCCACGGGCCGGTCGAAGCTCTGTGCCGTGGCCTGCGTTCTGGGTACGCGGGCCCAGCCGGAGGCCGCGTGGGAAGGGGGTTTAGGGGCTGTGTTGCTGGGCGGTGACCATGGCCACAGGGAAGCAGCCCCCCGGGAACTGATCCACTGCATCCCGCGGGGGGGCGTCCCGCCCCTCGGCAGGTCCCTAGGAGCCCCCCGGCGGCCGGTCTCCCAACGGGCATGCGGCCTTGGGCTGTCGTCTGCCGTCCAGGGGGCCGCGGGTTTCCTGGGGCGGAGGTGCTGCCGACCCCGCCCTCCTCGCCGAGCCGGCCATGCCCCCGGGTCGCGTGGCAGGTGCTAGGCGCTGGCTGGACAGGCTGCTATTCTGGTCTCTCCCAGCCCAGCTGCTCCGTGCCCTGGCCTTGCCCACCCCCTTTCCCGGTTCCCCATTTCTGTTCCCCGTAGCTCCTTCCCCACATGGAGGGCTGGATTCCAGGCACACAACGCACACTCCCCACGCCGCCAGCCCCCGGGTGTGTGGGGGCTTTTCTGAAATTAGTCATTGCTTGTCTGACGGCACTAAACCGCTGATGGGGGCGGAGCCGGGGGCCCCGGAGTGGGCGGCCGAGGGGTCTGTGGTCCCATGGAGGGAGACGGCTCAGCACGCATGCGCCCCTGGGCCTCTGTCGCCTCCTCTGGGTAGCGCCACCATCCTCTGCCTCACCTGGTCCCACCCCCCATCCGGAGACCCCCCCCCCCCAAACACTAAACCTCAAGTCTTCCCCGGGGTTATAGCGGCACCGGCGGGGCTGCGGGGGGATTTGGGGGTGTGGCCTTCATGGAACAGACTTGACACCAGTGGCCCCTGTTTGTCCTCTTGTCACCCCACGTACGCACGCCCAGGGCCTCCGGTTGGCAAGGTTCCCGGGGTCTGTGCCGTGCCCGCACGTTTGGGCTGCCTTGGGGCTGAGTATCCCCACGGACAGTCAGGGCTCAGCTTTTTTGGATCTGCTGAGCTAATGAGCACCTGTCCTGTGGCCTGGAGGCCCTGCGGTGCTTTTCTGTTGTGTCTTCCTTTTCTACTGGGGTTTTGGGCTTTTCGGGGAAAACTAAAAGGGCAGGAAGGAGAGGAGGGAGGGAGAGAGGGAGAGAAAGAGAAAGAAAAGAAAGAAGGGTCGTGGGGCATCCGCCCCAGACCCAGGAGTCAGAACCCACATCTGAACGTCACCCCTCAGCATCTGGGGGCGCACTGCCAGGAAAGGGGTCCAGCCTGGGCTCAGCCCCGTGGGTGAAGTCCACTCTGGACTGTCATTCCTCAGCTTTGTCATCTGTGCCCACCCCTGCCCCGCACTGCATCTGCCTAGACACCCCCTGCCCCGGCATCGCTGTGCTTCAGTCCCAGACGAAGAGGGACCCTGGGCAGACATGAGGTGTCCACCAAGAGTGGGCACTGCCTAGCGTGCCTTTCACAGTCGCCTCAGGTCTTAGCAAGATGCTCACCAGCCTTGAACAGGGATGAGGGGATGGGCGTCTGGTCCTTCCCTTGGGGAGACGTGGCTTTTGTCTGTCAGAGGCGCTGGTCAGCCACCGAGACTCGTGCTCTACGGGAAGTGGGCGGCCGTCACAAAGGACCCCAGGCTGCTCGGCTTAAATCCACAGGCCTGCACCCTCCCCCAGCCCCGGGGACCAGACGTCCGAGCTCAACATGCCCCGGGGCTGCGCTCCCTCCAGAGGCTCCAGGGGAGGGTCCTTCCCGGCTCTTCCAGCTTCTGGGGGCGCCAGGCGGCTCCCACCTCTGTCCTTGTGTGGCTGTGTCCTCCCTGGGTCCCTGTCTCCCGGGGGCCACCTTCTCATAAGGACAGCAGTCCCATGGGACATAGGGACCAGCCGGTTGCAGGTGGAGTCTGTGTTACCTTAATCCACTACACCTGTGACAGCCCTGTTTCTGAATAACCCGGGCTCTGAGAGTCCAGGTGGGTGTGCACTGGGGCTGTGGAGTAGACAGGAAACACTGGAGGAGACAAGAGGACCTGCCTCAAGGGAGAGGGTGGAGGGACGGACACGTGGGGCTGGGGCTTGGGAGCGGCGACAGGCAGATGCCAGGTGTAGGGCGAAGGCAAGGGATGCCCAGGAGGGCCCGGGTGAGGGAAGGTCACCTGGGAGCACGTTGGTAGGGACCAGGCTGAGAGCTGCGTGAGTCCCGTGCAGCCAGCGCGTCGGGGGCCCGGGGTCACCTCCCTGTCCCCTTGGGCACGAGCGGTCATTCCAATGGGACCTCGAAGGAAGGGGCCAGGGCCCCGGCCATTCACGCTGACCAGCTTTACCCAGGACACGGCTCCGGGAAACTGCCCAAGCCGGGTGAATGGCGGGAAGCCACTAGGATTGTGACAAAGAGGAACCTGCAAACAGAAGTGAGAACGGGAAAAGCAGACTTTGAAAGCAAGGGTGTTCCTTCCAGGAGAGCACACAGCTGCAGTCCTGTTCCTGACCCCAGACCGTAATTCTGAGCTGAGGGGTGCAGAGCGCTCCTGGACCTGGTCACACCCTCAATGCATTCTCCCCGCCTCCCCGGCTCACTGGGGCTTAGTTTTTAGGGGTGGGGCTGACCCCGGAGGCTATAAAAACACTGATGAGAGAAGAAACAAGGTTCTTTCTCTTTCGGGAGGCTGCCTGCAACACAGCTGAGAAGCCAGGAGAGCTTGGGGCCCACCCCCAGGCCAGCTAGACCAGCACCAGGAGAGGGTGCCTGCATCCCAGGTAAGACCCCGGGGCCGGGCTTGGGGGCGGGAGGCAGGCAGCGGCCTCGACTGCTGTCCCTGGAGACTCAGTACTGACCGCCAGCCCCGGGGGCGGGGGCGGGACCCCCAGGACTTGAACGTGGCTCGTGGCCGCTGAGATGTGTCATCCGGGGCAACACACAACGGATTCAAAGCCTTTATGCCCAAGGATGCCGAGTGTGTCACGGACCCCGGTTACGGGATCCGACCGCGGTGCCACCCTGTACTAGGCTGGGTGCCCGGGGGTCTTGACCACCTCTGTGTCTTGCGCCGGGTCCTGTGCGTTGGCCGAATGGATGCACGGTTCGGAGTGGCTCTCCCCGGACGAGAGGCTTCCCCCTAATCACAGTGCCCCCGACTCCTGCAGGCTCACACTTGCCCCCAGACGCAGGCAGGCGAGCTGCCGGGGTGCAGAGCCCCAAGGCCCCTTCCCTCGCCCCGGTCCTGCTGAGCCTGGCCCCATCCCCCGCCTCTGGGGGCTTGACTCTGCCCAGGGACGCCTCTTCTCTTTGCGATCTGGGGGCAGCAGGATACGTCGATGACCCTCATGCAATGTGGGTGTTTAAAGGACGTGAGCTTCTCCGAGCAAGGAGAGATGCCTGTGGGTGGGCTCAGTGTCGCGGGGCTGGAGCCGTGTGTACCTGTGGGGCTCGGCTCACCTGAGCAGACGCCAGGAACAGACACCCACCCCTGCCTCGACGCCCACGGGGGCCCGTCTTCATCGATCAAAGAGGAGCCCGAGGCCGTGCTCATCCAATATTCTTCTCCCCGTGGATCCACGTCTGGGCCTTTTGTGAGCGCGGCGTTTACTCCTCTGGATCGTGAGGCCCGGCTGGGAGGCACCTCCCCTGAAGCTTTGTGCCCGACGCCTGGCCCTCCTCACCCTCATCCCTGTACCACAGATAGATGGTTTGGCGTCTGTCCCGGGACACCTCCCCGTGATGGGCAGTTCCGGATCTGACCCGTTGCCTTGTCCTGGGAAGGGGTCTCTCGGGCTTCCCTCCACCCAGTTTGGCAAGAAGGACCCTGGGTGTCGGCTTCTGGTGTCAAATCTGTGTGAAAGTTGGCACTTTTGGGGGACCAGGTCAGTCCTGGGGAATCTTGTGGGAGCCCCAGACCTGGATGGGGGAGCAGGTGAGACCCCAGATGGATGGAGTCCGGGTTGGGTCTCATGATGGGGCTGCTGGACAGGCCCTGAAGGAGGTAGGGTGCGTCCTGGGCCCCCCCCAATCCCAGCCAAGACGCTCCAGGTGGGATGGCGGGGAGTGGCGGTCAGGTCTTTGGGCGACCCTGACTGGCACAGAGAGCCTGAGGCCCTGCTGAGGGTGTGGCCCCCCGAGGCAGATGAGGGTCCAAGGCTCTGCTTGGGTGGCAGCCCCAGGTCGGCCTCCAGGCGCCAAGGGCATTTGCATGAGTGACTCAGGTGGGGGGGGGGGATGGGTGGGGTCCATCGGGAGACCCTGCCGCTGGGGCCCGGAAGGTGCAGAAGGTGGACCCCCGGGGGAGGGTCTAGGAGAGCCGGCCTTCAGAGGGGGGCTTCATGGGGACCTGGGGAAAAGCTCTGGCAGGAATGATGAGACAGCACGGGATTTAGTGACCGTAACTCGGTCTGTTCAGGAAACTGCGTTGTACTTCATGCTCTTAACTAAACTTCCTTCAACTGTTCTGTGAGCCCAGTGTTTCCTGGTGCTGCGTGGAAGGTGATTTCTGGGTTCCGGGATGGGGCTGGAGCCAAGGGTGAGCTCAAACCCCAGGGCGGGAGCTTTTTAGAGAGGCTGACACACACACACACACACACACACGCACGCACACACACACGCACGCACACAGACACATATGTGCAGACCTGCATACACACAGGAATGCATGTACACATGCACACACAGACCTGTGTAATGTGTGTGCGCAATGCACACATGCACACATGCATGCACACAGACATACACGCACACAAGACACACAGAGACCTGTGTAATGTGTGCACACACACAGAGACACATGCATGCACACACAGCACACACAGAGACACACAAACACATGTAATGTGTGCACACACATGCGTGCATATGCATATAGAGACATGCAGCGCACACAGATACATATACAAGATGCAGAGATATGCACACAGATACACACGTGCACACATGTGCACACACAGTGCACAGACACATAAACACAAGTAATACGTGCAGACACATGCATACACATGCACACAGGCATGTGGTATACACGGGTGCATACACACGTGCACACACACACGCACACATGCACACACGTGCACACATGCACACACACGTGCTCACGCACGGGAGGCTCTCCTCCCGGAAGCAGCTCCCTGCGCTCGGAGCAAGACAGCCCTGGGGGCTCAGCCTCCTCCCTGCCGCCACCCCACACGGCCACTGTCTCTTCTCTTCCAGCTGGTGCCCGCCCTCCTGTGGGAGCTGCCTTGGCCATGGCTTTCGTCTGGCTGGCGGTCTTCCTGGTGCCCGTCTCCAGCCTGCTGCCACCGGACCACGGTAGGAAAAGCCGGAGGAAAAGCCGCGTGTGGTCTGTGGGTCCCTGGGGCTGTGTTGCTTTTCAGTGAAACTGTTTACGTTGGGGTCACGGTCGAGTCACTCGGCTGCCATGAGAGATAGTGCAGACACTTCCCACGTAGCCTTCCCCTCAGTCACCCCAGCGGGTTCATCTTGCAAAACTGGTACCTCACAGACAGGATGTTCATCCTGATATGGTCAAGACACTACGTCCAGAGCTCTGGGTGTAGCTACGGCGCTGGGACCCGGCAGTGTGCTTGGATGTATTGTCACCCTCTCTCTGGGTCGGAAGAACCCCGTGCAAACATTAGGGTGATGGGCTGAACTGGGTCCTCGCCAGATTCATGCGCTGAAGTCCTAACGAACAGAACGTGTCAACCGGAGTTATTTGGAAATAGGGTCTTTACAGACGTCCCTGAGTTAAGATGAGGTCACGTGGGTGGATCCCCGTCCAGAACAATGGGTGTCCTTATGAGGAGGGGAGATTTGGACCCAGGCATGGACACAGGGAGAAGCCAGGTGGCGATAGAGGAGAGATTGGGGTGATGCAGTCACAAGTGCAGGAACGCCTAGGACTGGGGCAGGGCAGCTCCCAGAAGCTGCAGAGGTTCTCCAGCTGGAACGGATTCTCCCTCTGAGTCTGTGGGAAGAACCAATCCTATAGCATCCTGGCCTCCGGGACCGGGAGATAAAAATCCAGGTGTCATGAGAGATGCGTCATCTGGAGCTTGGACAGGCAGATGAGCAACGAGTAAGATGCTTTTGGGGCAACTCCATCCTGTTTTTCTCACATTTGTAACGGAGATTTATGGGGGGTAGGGTGCAAACCAGGGTCTCCGTGGCGTCCAGGAAGTTCCCACCATCTTCAAGCACGGTGGTGTTGGGTAGGAAACAATTCGCGACGTGATAGTGAAGTTCGACCGTGACACACGATAAGGAGGTGAAAAGACAGTGATGTAGGTTCTTAAGCTGCCGTGCCCACCTCTGACTGTCAGTGTCCGGCTGACTTCGGGTGACAGGTGTGGCTGGGAGAGAATATCCCAGGTGGGGCAGGGTGCAGAGCCAGTCTGCTGCTGGTGGAGAGCGCCCACCACCAGGCAGCAGAACCCCCAGGGGAGCCATGCCCTCGGCCCCGGAGAGTCTACGTTTCCAGGGCGCCCAGTAGTGAGGGCGCCCAACTCGGGGTGCAAAGACCTGGATGCTTACAGGAGTACAAGAGATATGGTGCCCTCCAGGCGGGCATGCTGCCTTGGGGAGGGTCTGCAGAGAAGCCCCTCCCATCAGGGCTTCGCTGAGTGACCGGTGGACCCGGGACAGTGAGCAAGCCTCCTGTCCAGCTCACACAACACGCACATGTGGAGCAGCGCTTCAGGCAACGGGAGCAGAGTGCACCCCCTCACCACGGACGCTGGGTGCTTGCATCAGGCGCCGCGCCCTGTGCCGCTGTGTTGGCCACAGCATTGCCTAACCATGAGAAGTTCGTTCCTTCCTCAAAGAGTAGTGGAGTTCAGATGGTGTGAGAGTGTGTGTGTGTGTGTGTGTGTGTGTGTGTGTGTGTGTGTTAGGGCATAGGTATCATTCTTCTGGGGACTGCTGGCTTACTCAGCTCAGGCTGCCTTAACAAAATACCATAGTCTGGAGGACTTGAGTGACATACATTTATTTATCCCAGTCCTGGAGACCAGACGTCTGAGGTCAAGGTGTCCCAGGGCCACGCTCCCTCCAGAGGCTCCCGGGGAGGGTCCTTCCCGCCTCTACCAGCTTTTGGGGGCTCCAGGCGTCCCTGGGCTTGTGGCTGCCTCCCTCCTGTCTTCACAGGGGGTTCTCCCCGGGTGTGCACCTGTACCCAAATTTCCCCTCTTAATAAGGACACCAGTCGGATTGGGTTAGGGCCACAGTATGGCAGCGGGACCTCATCTTAATTAATTACATCTGCACTCACCCTATTTCCAGCTAAGGTCCCGTTCTGAGGTTAGGACTCCAGCATGATTTGGGGAGGGCTGGGGAAAGGACACAGTTCACTCCATCCCAGGGGGCTCTGTTCCATGTACAGACCCGGGACCCTTACATACGGATGGACCTGGGAAGCTCCATCATCTCCTTGGAGGAGCTTGTAGACGGATCACACGGGAGTTTTTACAGGTCTGAGCTAAAAGGACCATACATTGCTTCTGTCCATTTCCTGGACTCCAAGTCAGTCACATGGCCGCACCTGGTGACCAGAGGGGCCGGGAGATGCAGGAGGTCTGGGAGGGGAGGGGGCTTTCTCCACGCCTGAGGCTCCCACTCCCGCCCCCCGTCTTTACCCCACTTGTACGGGGCTGAGGCCGCTGCCACCTTTGTGGTGGCTTCAGGCCCATGGGCATTCTGGGGTCACTGACCACAGGCAGGAAGTGAGTAGCTTTCTAGGAGCCAAACGCTGAAGGAAGCAGGGAGCGTGTTGTACCGTTCTAACATTTCCCCCCAAAGCGCCCTAAAACTACAACGTTGGTCAAAGTGCATTAGAGAGGCCGTGGGTACAGGACACGGTGGAATAGAAGCGTTGAAACCAGACACCTTGTCTTGTTCGAATCGTACGGAGAAGTGGTTAGTCCTTCCCTACTGAGTCTGAATTAGGGCCAGGATTTTCACAGATTTATCAGGGGAAGGACGTTTTCGTCCCTGTCTAGTTTGCTGAGAGTTTTTCGTCTCAAAGGGGTGTTAAACATGGTCAAAAGGTTTTCCGGCTTCTATGGATACGATCACCAGTTTTCTGTTAAAGGGGCCCATTATAGCGATGGTTAAAATAGCCTTATAATATTCCTGGAGTAAATCCGTTGGGTCAGGAGGTGTTACCACTTTTGTACTTTACCTGATTTTCTGGGCTAGTATTCTGTGAAGGAATTTGGTGTCCAGGAGTATAAGGCGTTTTCGGTTTCAGTTTACTTCTAATGCTTTGATTTTGGTATCAGGATAACGCTGGCCTCATAAAGTGAGTCAGAATATGTTTCCCGCCTTTCCTCTGTTTTCGGAAAGTTTCCGCACGTTGTTACTATTTCTTTTTTAAATTGCTGGTGGAATTCAGCCGCAAAGCCATCTGTGCCTGATGCTTTCTTTCGGGGAAGCTTTTTCATTATATATTCTATTCCTTTAATACTTACAGGGTTATTCAGGTTTGCCACTTATGTCAGTACTGCTAATGTGTGTCTTTCAAGAAGTTGGTTCATGTCATACATCGTTGAAGGTATTGGCATAACTTTTGTTCAAATTACCCCCAATTCTTCTTTCAACGTCTTTCAGGATGTGTATCAGCGTCCCCTCTTTCATTCCTAAAATTGGTCTTTTTTTGTTTTTTTCTTGATCAGTGTAGCAAGAGAGAGGTTTTTCCATTATATTGTCTCTTGTATAGCACCAGCTTTTGGTTTCCTTGACAATCTATATAGTTTTTCCATTTTCTTTTTCACTGATTTTTTTTTGTTCCCTTTATTTTTTTTTAGGGATTTTGCTTTAGGCTTAATTTCTTTTCAGTTTAATTTGTTCTTCTTTCTCTAACGTCTTCATGTGGAAACTGATTCTTGAATTTAAACTCTATTCCTAACCTAAACATGTAATGTTATAAATTTCCCTGTAAGCATTGCTGTAGCTGCGTCGCACTTTTTTTTTCTTTCATTTTCATTCAGTTCAAAATATTTTCTACATTTCCTGTGATTTCTTCTAAGACGCACATGGTAATTTATCAGTATGTCGTTTTGTTTGCAAATATCTGGTGTGTTCCAGATTTTAAAAGACTGATCTTGAATTTAATCAAGAGAGAATTGTAGTCAGAGAATATATACACAGTGAATGATTTAAACCTTTTTAAAAGGACTGACACTTCCCGTGCCAGTACACGGTCTATTTTGATGAATCTTCTGTCTGTAGTTCATAAAAATGTGCATCCTGGGACTTCCCTGGTGGTCCAGTGGTTCGGACTCTGCACTTCCACTGCAGGGGACGCGGGTTCCAGCCCCGGTCAGGGAACTAAGATCCCGCAAGCCGTGCGGCTCGCCCCCCGACAAAAAAAAAACAAAAAACAAATGTGCACCCTGCCGTCATTGGTTAGAATGTCCCCACAATGTCAGTTAGGTCAAATTGTTGATATTTTGTTCAAGTCCTGTATATCCCTCCCGTATTCTGTCTATCTGTTCTATTAGACAGGGAGGTGGTGCTTATGCCTCATGTATTTTCAAAATGACTGTTGAGAACACATATATTAGGATGAATTGGCCATTTAATCGCTTGAAATGGTCCCTTCTTACCCCCGGAAATAAAATCCTGGGATAAAATCCTAGGTTTTATACAATTGGAGCTTGCATAAAATATGCTTTCCTATTATTGCCATTTAAACTATATTTAAAGTACCTTTCTTGCAGACAGCGTACTGTGGGGTACTTTTAAAGTCTAGTCTGAAAACCTTTCCTTCTCACTGGAGTGTTTAGACCATTTGCATGCAATGAACTTATTAAGATGATTGACTTTAATTCTACCATTTTGCTACTTGTTTGCTGGGTTTTTTTTTTTTTCAGTTTTTCTTTTTTTTCTTTTTGTCGCCCCTCCTTTCCTGACTTCTTTTCAGTTACTTTTTAGTGCTTTTCTTGTTTTTGTGTTTTTCTCTACCGTTGGCTTTTGGGCTAGCCCTCTTTGTTCCATGGCTTGTGTGGTTCCTCTGGGATGATTCATTCAGTACATACTCTCTTCAAATAATGTTATTCTACTTCACACAGAACATAGGAATCTCACAACAGTATACATTTACTTCCTGCTTCATCCTTTATGCCATGTCACACATGTACTTCTACGTCTCTATAAGCCCACAATACACAATACAATATTTTCTTTTAAAGAATTATCTTTTTAAAACCTTAAAAAAATGGGAAAGCTTTCCAGTTTGCCTACATTCCTACTATTTCTGGTATGCTTTTGTTGCATCTCTGCTCACCTTGGTTCCACATTCCTTCGTGAGTGTCCATCTGCTGATTTCTCCTTCAGCCACACAAGCCTTTTTTGAAAACATTTCTTACAGACCTGCTCTTCTGGCAAAAAAACAAACAAATACAAAAATACAAAAAAAAAACCTTTCACTTTTTGTCACTATAAAAAGTCTTCATATTTCACCTTCCATTTATCGCTAAGATATAGATTCTAGGTTGACCAGGATTTGTATTGTTTTCTTGCAGCATGGGGAGAAGTCGTTCTGTCACCTTCTGTCTCCCATTGTTTCTAAAGAGAAATCAGCAGAAATTCTTAGCTTTGTTCTCTGATAGGTGTGGTGCCTTTTTTCCGTTGGTTTTGTAAGATTTTCTTGATTCCACTTTTTAAAAAGGCATTTGAGGATGATGTGTCTTAGCGTTTGTGTTTGTTGGTACCTGTGTGTCTGTGTATCCTAGGTAGGGTTTTTGAGCTTCCTGGCCTGTAGGTTTATAATTTTCATTAAGTTAGGAAATGTTTGGCCACAATTTCTTCAAATATTTTTCTTTGGGGGCTTCAGCGTAGATCATTGCCATTGTCTTCCAGTTCATCCAAGTGAATTTTCTCATCTCAGATGCTATATGTTCTACCTCTAAAAATTCTGTTTGGTTCCTCCTTTATATCTTCCATTCCTCACTGCATAGTGTTCATGTTTTCCTTCAAGTCCTCTAACACATTTATAGTGGCTGCTTTAATGGACGTCTCTGTTAATTTCATCGTCAGCCACTCAGGGGACGATTTCTATGACCCGACATTTCTTCTGGTCACAGCCAACACATTCCTGCTTCTCTGCGTGTCTAGTCATTTTTTATTGGGTGCTGGATATTGTGAGGGATGGGTTGGTGAGGGTCTCCTTTGGTTGCCTTCTTTAAAGATGGTGAGTTTTGTTTCAGCAGGCCGTTCCTTTATTGGTGGGTCGCCTTGTTTTGAAGTTTTTCAAGGTGGGTCACCTTTAGCTTTTTCTCTCCGACAACAAAGGCCTGACTCTTCTGGGGTCTTTACTGACTTCTCAGTGTTCAGCAAGGAATCTCCACCTTGTCCCATTGGATTGTGAATGTCTCCCACCCCAAAATACACTCTCAGAATTGTTTGTCTTCGTTTTCAGAAAGTCTAAAAATAGTTGCTTTATATATTTGGCCATTTTCTAGGGACTCATGGTGAGAGATACATCTGAGACTACTTTACCATGACTGGAAGAGTATTTCCCACCATCTATAGTTTTTCAAAAGCTCTAGTGTTGAGAACACTATGTCCCTTTTCTTTCAGAGTACTGGAGGGTCACGAGTATATTGCAGTAAACACTCTTATGTGTATTTGCATTGATTTTGTTTCATTTTGTCTTTACAGATTTGCTTTTACTTTCTTCTGTTGGCATTAAAGTTCTTTTTTATTTGTGAGCACAACTGTAATTGGGTAGATAATAACCACTCTAAGGGAGCACAGGTAGATTTTATGGAAAACATAGTGACAGAAAACTCCCTCGTCATGTGATTTAAATATATATGGACTTATTTATATAAATATATATAATTTTATATAAGTACATTTCATGTTAGATTATGAAGATTATTTTCAAATTTTAATTTTAAAATAATTAAAGTTGTGGGCTTCCCTGGTGGCGCAGTGGTTGAGGGTCCACCTGCCGATGCAGGGGATGCGGGTTCATGCCCCGGTCCGGGAGGATCCCACATGCCGCGGAGCAGCTGGGCCCGTGAGCCATGGCCGCTGAGCCTGCACGTCTGGAGCCTGTGCTCCGCAACGAGAGAGGTCACAACAGTGACAGGCCCATGTACCGCAAAAAAAAATAAATAAATAAAATAAAATAAAATAATTAAAGTTGTAAATAAAGCTATAAAAACTAAAAACAAACTTAAATGTAATAAAAATACGCTAAAACTCATATTTTCTACTGCATCACTCATAGCTGTTTTAATGATATTTACTGTTGTTTTGGAAGAAGTGAATATAAATTCTGAGGCATAAGAATCCATTAAAAATTACATTTTCACTTGTAAGAAATTTCCCTAGGGAAGTTGTGTTTTAAGGAATAAATTATCCTTATAGGTTGGGAGACCGTAATGCCAGAAACCAGGATATTCATAGGATTTGGTCTTGCTTGTCAAACTAAGGTTGTTGATCCTGATAACTGATCACAGTGCTTGCGGTTTATAATCATTTCTGCGAAATCCTCTAAATGAGGGGTCACAGATAACAGCTGAAGAAATGTCTGATGGACCTTTATAGCTTTGAGTTGTTGGTCCTATGTGATTGCTTCATGAAGCAAGTCACTGATAAAACACGTGGAATCCTTTGGTCTGCAAACTCTGACCTCCGTCCCCATTGACAGCATCATACGAATATATATGTGCTTTGATTGCACTTCAAAATGTATTTAGATGTACGCATTTTGAGTGGTTTTCCAAGAAGATGAGAATTCCTCTGGCACTCTGTGTAAGAACATAAATATCATTGTGTAAAGATCAGGTCTCCTACTTTATGAAAATATATATTCCATTATATATACTTGTATATAAGTTTATATATTTTTAATATATCACATTAAAATTTCTTTTTTTTTTAAAGATTTTCTGATGTGGACCACTTTTAAAGTCTTTATTGAATTTGTTACAATACTTCTTCTGTTTTATGTTTGGGTTTTTTGGCCCCGAGGCATGTGGCATCTCAGCTCCCCAACCAGGGATCGAACCCGCACCCCCTGCATTGGAAGGCGAAGTCTTAACCACGGGACCGCCAGGGAAGTCCCTACATTAAAATTTCTATTGCAACTTGCAAAGCATTCCGAATTCTCAGTCTGTAGAGCAGACACTGAGCCAACTCTCTCAGCCTGAATTGGTTTTCAGTGAAAACGACCTTCTTTGACATACATGCTTAAGAAAGGTACATTTCCCATCAACGCGGACGGCAGCAGTGATCTGCTTTTCTGACTCTCTCCCCCCATTGTTGGGAGGGTGAGCTGGTGAGCTCGCTAAGGTACTACAGATTCGGGGCCTCTGCCTGCTTCAGGCAACCACTTCTCCGTGTGGAACTCAGCTTCCCAAGGGGTAACTGAGTAGGACAAAGTTTAAGCGCTGTGTGCCTCTCTCCAGACCCTTACCCTATAGACATTTCCGATCCAGACCCACCAATTAAGAACCTAAGGATGGAGCCAGAAAGAAAAAGATTGACCTGGGACCTCCATGGAAACGTTTCCGAAATTATGTGTTTCATCAATTCAAAAGCTTTCACTAAGGTAAACCGTCTTCCCTGTACATAGCATCACAGAGACACGGGTTCTACTCCTGGGCTCAGCTGTGGAATGTGGGGTCCTTTACGGGCACTGCGGCTTGGGGCTCCTGATCTGTAAGACATCCAGAATGGTACCCACCGGAGAGGGTTGGTGTGGAAATGGGCTGAGATACTGCAGGTAGAGAACCAAGCCCAGTTGAAAGTGAGACCTCGGGAAACGCTGTCCCCCTCCACCATCCCCTGCCCCCCACTCAAATCCCCTCCTGTATCAGAGGGTTCGGAGGGCGTGAGAACTGTGACACGTCTCATGGGCAGAGGCCGTGGTGAGAATGCCAACCGCTGAGCATGTTTCATGAGAAGGACGCACCTGTCCGCGTCCTTGGGAAGAACGTTGGTTCCCTCAAATGACTCTCAACTGAGTACAATCCAATCACACCCTATGTTAGTCCGCTTGGGCTGCTGCTGCACACGGGGCGGCGTAAACAACAGACATGTGTCTCCCAGTCCTGGAGGCTGGAATCTGAGATCCCGGCATGGGCAGGGCTGGTCCCTCCCGAAGCCTCTCTCCTGCGCGTGTAGACGGCCGTCTCCTCCCTGTGTCCTCACGTGGTCGTCCCTCTGTGTGTGTCTGTGTCCTGATCTCCTCTTCTTATAAGGACAGCAGTCCTATGGGATCAGGACCCACCCTAATGATCTCATTTTACTTTCATCCCCTCTTTAAGGACCCCCAACGCCAAATACATTTCCATTAAGGGCTTGGATTTCAATATATGAGGGGTTTTTTTTTGCGGGGGGGGGGGGGTAGGGCACAATCCAGTTCATGACAAACCCCTATGGGATTTTAATGGAGCTCGGCCAGTTGACCCTAAACTCTATCTGCAAGAACAAATGTTGCAGAAGAACCGAGAAAATTTTTTAAATTAATTAATTTATTTACTTTTGGCTGCGTTGGGTCTTCGTTGCTGTGCGCGGGCTTTCTCTAGTTGCGGCGAGCGGGGGCTACTCTTCGTTGCAGTGCATGGGCTTCTCATTGCGATGGCTTCTCTTCTTGCGGAGCACGGCCCTAGGCACACGGGCTTCAGTAGTTGTGGCACGTGGGCTCAGTAGTTGTGGCGCACGGGCTTAGTTGCTCGCGGCATGTGGGATCTTCCCGGACCAGGGCTCGAACCCGTGTCCCCTGCATCAGCAGGCGGATTCTTAACCTCTGCGCCACCAGGGAAGCCCTCTTTTCCTGTTTTCTGTTTTTTGTTTTCAAATCAAAGCAATACCTGCACAGAGTTTAAAGAGGAAAATAGTCGTACGGGGTTCGTTATAACAAAATAGCAACTTTTCAGTGAGACATCACTTCTTACCTTTTTACACCTGATGCTGTTGTTCTAGACCTCTGCATCTCTCTATAACACAAATTCTTGATTCATTCCGTTTAGCCAAAATGTGTTGATTTTTCTCCTAAGGGACGGGAGGCTTCACTCTCTATTTCCTATGCACAACTCACCTCCCCAGCAGTTGCCATCCCCAGCTCACACTCTCTCCTCTCTCGACAAATATTCAGTTTATTATAACCATATAAACACTATTCACACCTGAGCCATGTGGTTAATGGGGATTTTTCTTTCCTGTCTTACACAAATGTTTGTTTCTCCTAAATTTAATCATTTCCATTTCCTTAAGGTTTTATCTGTTTGCCCAGTTTGTCCATCACTACTTTACCATCACCTTCTTGGCCAAATGGCTAAATATCTTCTCAAAATATCAAGGCATTCTGCCAACTCTGTCTCAGAACCTTCTAGGATACTTTTTTCCTTTTGGTGAGTGATTTCCTCATTTTCATCTCCCTCTCTCCCTCTCTCTCTCTGCATACTGAGACTCTGGCTTTGGATGTTGAGGAAAACTAAAGAAAACCTATAGTTTTCTTTCTTTCTTTTTTAAATCTAAAGTCTCAGTGTTTTATTAGTTCTCCCCTAATTATGATTGGTAATAATAATTAGGGACAGAGCAATAATAGATTGCTCTGTCTCTCTCAGGCACGGAAAAGGACGTATTGCAGTATTCCTGACTTGTCATGCCAAGCTACAAACTACAGCATCAGGGTGACCAAAGGTCAGCCATTCTCCACGTGGATTCAGTATCCTAGTCAAGGTAAGGGGAAGATGCTCTTTCAGGGTGTTCTTTGCTTTCAATCATCCGTTAGTGCTCTGAATACCAAAATAATGGCTTTTACCTTGGATGGGTCTCCAGGGACATAGCTTCGTGGGAAAAAGACCATCTCGGAGGGTCTCACGCAATTTCACACACGGCACCTGCCTGAATGAACGGAGCTGTAGAAACACAGAGCGGTTTTGTTGTTGTTGGTTTTTGTGTTTTTGCTTTTTTGTTTTGTTTTGTCTTTTTAGTTTGAGAACAGAGTTTTATCATTTTCCTCATGCCAAGCAAACAGATTGTCTGATCCCATATACGGTTTGGACAGAGAGAACACCAGTAGCAAGTCTGAACACCTCCTGCGCTCTTTGTCAGGGAGTTGGAATATCACAAAACTGTGCTCTTCTGAGAATGGGGAAACGAGGAAGATAAACTCTGGCTCCAAATTGTTGGAAATACAGTTTATGTTGTTGGATTTTTCTTTTCCTCTTTCATTAAAAAAAAAAAAAAAAGGCTCTTCCCTGGTGGCGCAGTGGTTGAGAGTCCGCCTGCCGATGCAGGGGACGCGGGTTCGTGCCCCGGTCCGGGAAGATCCCACATGCCGCGGAGCGGCTGGGCCCGTGAGCCATGGCCGCTGCGCCTGCGCGTCCGGAGCCTGTGCTCCGCAACGGGAGAGGCCACAACAGTGAGGGGCCCGCGTACTGCCAAAAAAAACAAAAATGTCTTCCGTGACTCTAGCTGATCCAGGTTTCATCCAAAATATGTCACTTCTTAAAAGTAGGGTTCTGATGGCAACGGACTTTAGCTGAGGAGTAGCTAGTAAGAGAAAGAAAGAAAGTTCCAGAAGACTGTTGGGCGTTTCTTAGGCTTAGGGTTGGGTGGGCAGGGTTGGGGGCAGGAGGGGTCCGGTAAGGGTATATAGGGTCACGGGGGGCGGGCCATGGGCGGGGAGCCTTGCAGGGAGGGGAGTTGTTACCACTGCAGAAACGGTAAGCGCTGCATGGATGTGTCTATTATTTCTTTTCTTTTTTCTTTTTTTTTTTTGGCGGTACGCGGGCCTCTCACTGTTGTGGCCTCTCCCGTTGCGGAGCACAGGCTCCGGACGCGCAGGCTCAGCGGCCATGGCTCACGGGCCCAGCCGCTCCGCGGCATGCGGGATCTTCCCGGACCGGGGCACGAACCCGCGTCCCCTGCATCGGCAGGCGGACTCTCAACCACTGCGCCACCAGGGAAGCCCCTCTATTATTTCTTAGAACCGCGTGAGAATTCACAAGGATCACTAAAAAGAGACTCACTTAAAAAAATTTTTTTTTAATTTTATTGACGTATAGTTGATTTACAACGTTGTGTTAATTTCTGCTGCCCAGCAAAGTGACTCAGTTATACATAAATATTCTTTTTCATATTCTTTTCCATGATGGTTTATCCCAGGATATTGAATATAGTTCCCTGGGCTCTACAGTAGGACCTTGGTGTTTATCCAGGACTCAGTTTTGGTTTTCTTTCCCTCTTCTTTGCAAGCCCAGAAGGGAATCCCAGGGCGGCTGCAGAAAACCTGACCTGCTGGGTTCACGACGTGGATTTCCTGACGTGCAGCTGGGCGGTGGGCCGGGAGGCCCCGAGGGACGTGCAGTACCATCTCTACCTGGAGAACCTGGAGTAGGTGTGACCTTGGGCTCGCCGGGGCTCCCCCGGGCTGGAGCGGGGGCTTCAGGGCCGCTCATGACGCAGCCGCACCCCTCACAGCTCCTATGAGAAGTGGCCGTGCTCCCAGTACAGAGCAGATGAGCAAGGGACAAACGTCCAGTGCCGTTTTCACAACATCTCTGTGTTATCCAAGGATCAGACGCGTTTCCTGGTGAACGGTACCGGCAGTGGTTCCAAAATCCCCTGCTCTGAAACGAGTGATAGACTAGCCAAAATCGGTGAGTAAGAAAATGTGACCCTGCTTCGTGTGCCGTACTTCCGTGGAGATGCTGCTTGCCGTCCTGAAACCGAATACCCGAGGCTGGGCGCTTAGATGACACACTCCTCTCCCAGAGTCCTGGGGGCTGGGAGTCGGAGGTCGGGGCGTGGGCACGTCAGTTCCTGGCGAGACCCTCTTCCTGGCTTGCGTGTTTGCTGTGTCCTCACACAGTGGAGAGCGAACTCTGGTGCCTCTTCCCCCACTTCTTTTTTATTCTTATTTCTTATTGGGGTAGAGTTGTTTTACAGTGTTGTGTTAGTTTCTGCTGTAACGCGAAGTAGAGTTCCCTGTGCTGTACGGCAGGTTCTCATTAGGTATCTGTGTTACACATCTTAGTGTACGTATGTCCGTCCCGATCTCCCAATTCATCCCACACCCCCTTGCTCTGATTATAAGGGTACTGATCCCATCATGGGGGCCTCACCTTCAGGACCTCATCTAACCCCGGATTGTGTCCCAAAGGCCCTGCCTCTAAACCGTCCCACTGGACGTCAGGGCTTCTGTACGTGAATCTGGGGAGACACAGACACCTAGCTCACAGCAGCTGCTCTGTGTTCCCTGGACCTAAGGAAGCATTTGCAGAACACACCAAGCAGATGGCGCTGTGCCCCCCATCCACCGAGGACAGCTGCACCGTGAGGCTGGGGGTCTCACACCGGTCGCCCCTCTCCAGGCCCTGTGTTCAAAAATAGCTCAAAAATAGTTATTCTTTTTGTTTGAATCTATCGACGGCAGGTTTTCAGGACACAAAACCCATCTTAGCAAAGCTCTGTCAATACTTTTTACTTTAAATTAGACCCCACTGCCCCCCAAACTAGGACAGCTTCAAGCCCCATGAAACCTGGCCCGTCACCACCCTGGCTGGTCCACGTGTAGCAGGGAAGCATATGAGCGGAGAGGTGGGTGCAAAAGGGGAGAAGATGGGGGCCTCCGGTTCAGAAGCCGGGATGGGCCTCCTGCCTTTGTCTGTGGTGTCCCCCCGGCCCGGAGCCAACCTCACTCTGATGCCACGTCCCTCACACACCACGCGCCCCTGGGCGAGTGCAGCCCTACACGTGTAGCCCCGCCCGCAACTCCGCACTGTGCTCCGGCCCCAGCCCTGCTGTCCACGTGGGGTGTCCACGGCCTGGTTCCCAGCAGGGGTGGCGGGGTGGTGCCAGCCCGTGTGGCGGTGGGAGTGGAGGTGGCCGGAGGTTTGAGTGCACATCAGTGGAGGGACCCGGGACTGGGGACCACCCCATGGTGAGCCTGGGCAGACACCAGTGGGGTCCTGGCGGGGGGTCAGACCTGTAGACCTAGACGCCGTCCCTCAGGAAACTGATGGAGCCGGAATCAGGGACGCACAACACCCCACGGAGGGCAAAGGGCGGAGCCCTGGGACAGCCCACAGAGGGGGCCCGAGGGTCCTGGAGGAGCTGGGTCCCACGCTGGGGGTGGCAGGTGAGAAGGAAGCAGGGGGTGGGTCCCGGTCAGAGTCCAAGGCGGGGGCAGAAGATTCCGGGTGAACTTTTGGGAGTGGGATTGGCGGCCAAAGTCTTGGGGGCAGGACTGGCCCCGAGCAGCTCGGGGAGGGGCCAGCTGCCCTGGAGGTGGGGTCTGAGCAGAGCCGATTGGTCCAGTGGGCAGGAGGGCGGGACCTTGCAGCTGGACCGCGCTTTGCTCCCCCTGCTGGAGAAGCGTAGCCCCAGGGACTGGAATCGCCGAGAGGGAAAAGAACATCGCTGCTCTGAGGGGTGTCCCTGCACAGACGGGAAGAAAGCTTTGCAAGGGCCTCCGAGTGGGTGAGGGGTCCCCCCGGGCCAGTGTCTGAACTGGTCCGCAGGCTCCGTGACCCTAATCATCCCAACAGTTTTCTCTCACTTGTCTCTGTCTCTTGATACTTTTTAACCTTGGAATGACATTTTCCTCTCTTTCCCCCCCCCACCCCCCCAGCTTGTAGGAGGCCTCTTTTAAAAGTATCTCCGGGCGGGGGGGGGGGGGAGAAATTCTTTTTTGATGTGCTTTACTCATAAAAGTGGTTTTTTTTCTCCCTAGAGGTATTAGCTGCTCCCAACATCACTAGCAGGTGGTGTAACCAAAGCTACTCGTTCATGCAGTGGCAAGTGAGGAGTCACCTTAATGATGACTTCAAGTATGAACTGCAGATACAGAAGGTAAGCGGTTTCCAGGGTGGGCATCTCTTATACTCTTACATCCCCCTGGACTCCGGGGCTTTGGGGGTAGGTGAAACATTCAAAACAAAAAAAAAAACAGAGGAACTGTAAAATAAATGAGCTTTAGCAAAACTCCAAGTGTTTGGCCGTTTGAGTGACACCGCTGACGTTGGAAAGGAATCGGAATATGGAAGGGAATGCTTGCATACTTTCGTCAGGTTTGGGGTAGAGGAGGGATGTTTACCTGTCAACACGCAGAAGATAACCCTACAGAAAAAGAGCAAAAGGTTGAAACAGCCACCTGGTGAAACTCTGTCTGACCGTATGTCACAGAGCCTGCAATTCCCCTGCGAGAAATGAAACGAGTAGCCCCCCAAAGATGGGACCTAAGTGTTTGTAGCACCTACGTGTATAATGGTCCCTAAACAGGACACAACCCTAGGGAAGGGATGAACAAAATATAGCCACGCAGCAGAATCCTAGCCACCAAGAACTGGAGGGTCCCTTGTGTATGTTTGAAAGTGTCATAAAAGAAACGATTTACACAGGAAAACGCAGGATGCTCTGTAGGGACAGATCTGAGGGCTGGGGCAGGGGCGCAGGGAGGAGGGCATATGGAGGAGAAGCTGGAGGGAATTTGGGGGTGATGGACACGTTTCCTGTATTGTGCCGGTTTCACGCACACGTTTGCCAAAGTCAGCAGATTATATGCTCTGCTGGTGTGCTTTGCTGTATGCAAATCATACCTGAATAAAGCTACTGTTAAAAAAATATGCTGGAGATCACCGGTATTCTATACTCAGTGACTGACATAGTTATTGACTATGTTTATTTTTCTGTACGTGTTACATTTATTTATACTTTACACTCAACTTTTTCATAAGCCTAAGACTGCTCAAAAAAATGGAGTCAATAGATTAAAAAAAAAAGGGCCAGCTATTTTTGAGCTAGGTGGTATTTTGTACTTAATTGTCTACTTGTAATTATTTATTGTTTATGTATTTATAGTCAATAACTGCTTGTACTCATTTTTTATTTTATTGAAGTATAGTTGATTTACTCTGTTGTGTTAATTTCTGCTATACAGCGAAGTGATTCAGTTATACCCATATATACATTCTTTTTCAGATTCTTTTCCATGACGGTTTGTCACGGGATATTGAATATAGTTCCCTGTGCTCTACAGTAGGACCTTGCTGTTTACTCAATTTTTCTATAAACACAAAACTATTCCAAAAAATCTATTAATTAAAAAAAGACCGAGCACTTTGAGTCCATCAGTATTTTATACTCAATTATTTACTTATATTTATTACATTTATTTATTATCTATGTTCAATCACTGCTTATACTCAATTTTTCCACAACCTTAATACTACTCAAAAAATCTATTAATTTAAAAGACCAAATATTTTTGCACTAATCAGCATCTTATACTCAATTATTTACTTATATTTATCTTTTATGTGTATTTACCTGTTTGTATTTATTAGTTATATTCATGTTCTGATTACTTCATACTCAACTCTATAAACCTAGAACTGCTCAAAAAATTAGTCCATAAATTAAAAGAAAATAAGTAGTTTTGAGCTCATTGGTATTTTTATACTCAGTTATTTACTTATATTTATTCATTATGTCAATGTATTTATATACCTGTGATTTATACTCAATTACTGCTTATCTTCAAGTTTTCTGTAAACCCAAAACCACTCAAAAAAAGTCGTCTACTGATTAAAAAGACCAAATATTTCTGAGGTAGTTGGTATTTTATACTCTACAATTTACTTACGTTTACTATTGTTGTCTACTGACTTATGTACTATATTTATTATTTAGACTCAACTAGCGTATGGTCAATTGTTCTGTTAACCAAAACGGCTCAAAAAAATCAAGTCTATCACTTTTATTTTTTTCATAAAAGACTAGGTACTTAAAAAACTTTTTGTTTTTAATTGAAACATAGTTGATTTACAATGTTGTGTTAGTTTCAGGTCACAGCAAAGTGATTCAGTTACGTACACATATTAACTGTATATATTCAGTTATATATATATATTTCAGATTCTTTTCCATCGTAAGTTATTACAAGATAGTGAGTAGAGTTCCCTGTGCTCTACAGTAGGTCCTTGTTACTTATCTATTATATATAGAGAGTAGTGTGTGTCTGTTAATCCCGAACTCCTGATTTATCCCTCCCCCAGGTACCGTTTAGTTCATCGATATGTTATACTCATTACCTCTATTTATTATTTTTGTGTACAGAAGTACTCTATTTATTATTTCTACCCAATGACTGATTATTTTATCCTCGACTTTTCTGTAAACGTGAAAATGCTCTGACAAATGAAGGCCCTTCCTGGGGATGGGGTCAGGCACCCATGCTCTGCTTTTCTCTTACAGGGTACGGAGCTCGCCTACAAACAGGAGGTGAGTGTCCCCCGCCCCCGCCCCAGTCTGGCATCCCAAGCCAGGCTCCTTATGTCTATTACTGTCCAGTGACTCTGAGATGAAGCTCCCCGGTCCATAGACCGGATGCCATCACCTGCCTGGTGCTGCCCTAAAGGTCCACCCCCCGGCCCCCAAATCCCTCAGGATTCGGTGGGAGTGTCACCACGCCCTAATTCACTACCTAACTGCCTCCAACCTGCGGAGGCAGCTGCTTCTGTACCGCAACTACCGGCCACAGACCCCATGGCCCCCGTCTCTCCTTTGTCTCTCTCTGTCTCTGTCTCTGCCCCTTCCTCCCGTCTCTGCCTCTGTCTTCTCGGGGCTTCTCCTCTGTGTCTGTGTCTCTCCTCTTCTGTGTCTTAGAAGGACACTGTCATTGGATGTAGGGCCACCTTCCTCCAGGAGGACCACATCTCAGACCCTTCACCTCATCACATCTGCAAAGACCCTTTGTCCGTGTAAGATCCCATTCACGGGTACCAGCTGTTAGAATATGGACTTATCTATTGTTTTAGGGGATATGATTCAAATCAATACTAGATATATGTGTGTGTGTATATACAGAGGACCACACAGTGTGGGCAACAGACCTTCATTCTCCCTCAGTCCTGAGGACCAGACGTCTGAGTGAGATAAAAGTGTCCCAGGGCCGAGTTCCCTCCGGAGGCTCCAGGGGAGGGTCCTTCCCACCTCTTCCAGCTTCTGGGGGCTCCAGGCGTCCCTGGGCTTGTGGCCGCATCCCTCCCGTCTCTGCCTCTGTCTTCCCGGGGCTTCTCCTCTGTGTCTGTGTCTCTCCTCTTCTGTGTCTTAGAAGGACCCTGTCATTGAATGTAGGGCCACCCTCCCCCAGGAGGACCTCATCTCAGACCCTTCACTGCATCACCTCTGCAGAGACCCTGTTTCCAAATAAGGTCCCAGGTTCTGGGGGTACGACTCTTCTTGGGGGGACCCCACTGAATGTTCTACAGGCTCCATTCTGCCTGACACCCAAGATGCCACCACTCTCCTTGACCTCACTGGCGGTGGCCACCACGAATACTGACCTTCTAGTGATTAGAAAGAATATTTTTATTTAGATGCCAAGAACCTGGGCTGAGACGCAAAGGGAGCTTGCGGTTCCCGGCCCCTCTGAGCACCAGGCATCTTCCTGTCTCCCAAGGGGGGCTGGCCAGGCTCTCTCTTGGGTGGCCGTCTTAGTTCCCTGGGGCAGCCGTAGACTGGGTGACTGAGAACCACAGACATTCACCCTCCCCCAGTTCTGGAGACCAGACGTCTGAGGTCAAGGTGTCCCAGGGCCGCGCTCCCTCCAGAGGCTCCAGGGGAGGGTCCTTCCTGCCTCTTCCAGCTTCTGGGGGCTCCAGGCATCCCCAGGCTTGTGGCCGTATCCCTTCCATATCCACAAGGTGTCTCCCTGTGTGTATGCACGTGTCTGTCTCCGAGTTTCCCCTCTTTATAAAGACACCAGTCATAGTGGCTAGGGGTCCACTGTACCCTATCCAACCTCCTCTTAACTCATCACATCTGCATCAACCCTATTTCCAAATAAAGTCGTCTTCTGAGACGCTGAGTGTTAGGACCCCAACACGTGAATGTGGGGAGGACCCACTCAACCCCTTGAAGGCCCCATTCTTCTGCCACGGACTGCGAATGGACTTTCCCCTCTACTTTCTTTTTTTTTTTTTTTTCCCCTCTACTTTCTTTTAAACTGCAGATCTATAAAGCCTTCTTGGAGCTGAACAATCCTGGGACCTACACGGTGCAAGTAAGGGCCAGGGATGCCACCTTCTCCCATTACAAACCTTGGGGTCCGTGGAGTGTCCCCCAACACTTCGGTGAGTGGGAGGGTCCCTCCTGTCTCTTCCAGCTTCTGGGGGCTCCCGACGTCCCTGGGTTTGTGACCGCCTCCCTGCCGTCTGTGATGGTGTGTCCAAGCTGTCCCATGGCGCTGCGCCAGGCGCGCGGAGACGGCTATCGCCAACACTCTGAGTTACAAGACAAACCTTTTAATGCAGTTTAAAAAAAGAATCGAAATTGAGGCGAAAAATCCATGATGTTTAATCCATATATTAAATTCAAGAACTAGGGCAGCGCGCACCCAGGACGCAGCGTGGCAGGGAGGGAGGGAGGTGGGGAACAGACCAACCTCGGCCCCGCCCCTCCCGATGGGCGTGGCTGACCCCCCGTCCCCCCCCCCGCCCGCGACCCGAATTGATCTGAGGGGTCGGCGCTACCAGCCCCCAACTCCAAGTGTCGGTCGGTGGTCGGGGGGCATCGGGATTCTGGCGACTTGGGAGGGATTCCCGAGGGGCCCGGCCCGGTGCGCAGGTGGCCGCTGTCCCCAGGTGGACGGCGCTCCTGCACGCGCCTCCCGACCCCCGTGCCGGCCACCTCCTCCCCGAGCCCCCGTGGAGGTGCTGACCCCGGACCTCCCGGGACCTGCCCGACGCGTCCCGCCCCTCTTCCGTAGTGTGTGAGGAGGGCGCGCGCCTCCCCGTCTGGCTGACGTCTTTGCTGATCGCGCTGGGGACGCTGCTGGCTATGGGGCTCGTGCTCCGGTTTTGCAGGTGAGCCCGCGGGCCCCTGGTTTGCGCGGTCGTTTTCTGGAGTGCGATCCGCAGGCCAGGCACTCTCCGCCGCCCCCGCCCCGCCCCGTGCACCCGTGCGTCTGCGCTGCGGGACGCTCCCCCGCCAGTCGCAAGCCACCGCCTCTCGTCGCCCCAGCGGTCTTTTGCCAACCAGAACCTGGTTTCTGCCACCTGGTCCCTGCCGCCCGCGGAACCCAAGGAGCCGGGTCCCCCGTGCAGCACCCTGCGGGCCCCTCCCTCCCCAGCACCTGTGTGGGGGGTCTGCTGGTCCCCACATGCCCGCGCTGTTCGCTCCCTCACACCTCACCCCGACGCCGACTAGAAATAATCTTTCTAGTGATTAGAAAGAATATTTTTCTTTGGGTGCCAAGAGCCTGAGCTGAGACGCAAAGGGAGGTTGAGGTTCCAGGCCCCTCTGAGCACCAGGCATCTTCCTGTCTCCCAAGGGGGGCTGGCCGGGCTCTCTCTTGGGCGGCCGTCTTGGTTCCCTGGGGCAGCCGTAAAAACGACCCTAGAAAAGGTAGCTCCTCCGGACGGGGCTCCGGGACCCCTCCCCAGCCTGGCAGGCAGCAGGCGCGCGGCAGCGTCAGCCAGGCCGGTTGCGGTCCCTTCCACAGGCCTGCGTGCTGAGCCGAAAGGGTGCGCCCGGCACAGGCCCCGCCCCGCCCCGCCCCGCCCCGAGCGCCGGCTCCTGCCTCGTCTGGCTGCTGGCTTCACGCCCACCCCTCCCAGCCGCTTCAGGCTGAGCCGCCCCGCCCAGGGGCTTGGTTTGGGAGCGGATGGGACGCCGACCCAGGGAGGGGACCACCGGCTCGGCGCGGAGGCTGTGGGGTGGGAAGGTTGCCATGGTGATAGGATGGGGTCTCGGGAGAGGTGCCAAGGTGGGTACGGTGCAGCTGACTGAGCAGATGCAGCTCTGCTAGGGCTTCGCTTTCTCATTTCCGCACGTCTCCTGCAGGGACCCCTCCCAAAGGAGGCTGCACTCCTACTACATCGGGGCCTCGCTGGGGCTCTAGTGGACGCCGCATCTCCCCTCCGCTGGTGGGTGCGGGTTTCAGAACAGGTGTCTCTCTCTCCTCCGAGGTTCTCGGTGATGCAGAAGCTGTTCCCTCCCATCCCTCACATGAAAGACCATATCAATGGCAAACTTCAGAACGGAAGGACGGTACGTGGTCTCCCGCCGGGGACACATCTGGTGCCAGGTGCCTGCAGCCCCACCCAGGGAGCAGGGCACTGCTGGCCCTGGAGGGTGGCCTAGGAATGTGATGGGCAGGGGAGGAGCCGGCTCCGGTCCTGTGACACAGCCGGCCACTCCGAGATGCGGGTCCGGGAGCCCCTGGGGAGCCTCCCGCCGACGTGTGTTCTGCGCTGGCCCTGCCCCTGGGGCTTTCCAGGGTGCACTTGCCCCCACTGTGGCTCTGCACTCACCTCGCCTCCCTCACCCCGCAGATGACCTGGGACCCCGACCAAGACAGCCAGGAGGAGTGTCCAGTGGCCGAGGTGCAGGTTCTGGGGGAAACATGAAGCTGGTGCAGAGGCCCGGTTTTCCGCCAGGCAGAGGGCGCACAGCCTGCTCATGGCAGGTCGTGGATGTTTCAAGCGGGGTCAGGGATGGAAAAGCCCGGTGCAGTTGACACGGGGTCACCTCGAGGAAGAAAGAACAAAACGTGTTGGGCTCATGTCTCATGTCACGGCTTTTTTCCTCATCCGTGACCCCTGGAAGTGGGGGTCACCCCCCAGCGCCGCTGAGCCCCACGTTCCAGCCTCCTGGACTTGGCCGGTGCTCGCACGCCCACATGCCCACTTCGTTTGCTCCTTCCCAAGTCTGTTAAGGGGCCCTGCCTGCCTGGTTTCTCTGTCTTGAACTGTTTTCTTGCTGCATTTCCCCTTTGTAAGCCCCTTAAATCACTTGTGTGACAACGCGGGGCTGGGGGGGGTGGTGTCTACATCCCTCACCTGGCTATGTGTGCGACCCCAGGGAAGGCACACGGGAGACAGGCGTCAAGGCGGCAGGAAAGGGGGTGTCAGGGCAGTGTGGCCTGTGGGCCTTGGGGGCCCGCAGGCGCAGAGGTGTGGCCCTGCGTCCAGACATGGTCGTGGTGGGCAGTGAAGACACCCACCTGTACGCCCACGTGCACTGCCTGGCCCACGGGAACCCGAGTCTCCAAGAGGCAAGGCTTCCCTGGAGGACCTCTAATTTCGTTCCCTTGTTTACATGCTTAACATGTCAAGTTCTGTAGCAAAGAATTCAACCCCAACGGCAGATGCAGACTTGCTAGCTTTGCGGAAGGCATCCCTGCTGCGTCTGCAGGATGGCGCAGTCTATGGGCCTAAATGCACATGGGTGGAACCGTGTCCCAGGTGTGACCCCGGCAGTCAGCACAGGTCTGGGTAGACAGACAGACGATGTCCCAGTTCTAAGTGACTCCACCCCAAGGGCTGGGGCACAGGCGGGTCAGAAGCCCAGGCTGCTCCTCAGGACTCCTCTGTGGAGCCGGGGCTGGCGGGACCCACGTGGGCGTGTGGCGGCCGGTGCCGTCCTGTCCCCCACCCAGCTCCACTCAGGACTGCTCTGTGGAGCCGGGGCTGGCGGGACCCACATGGGTGTGTGGCGGCCGTGCCGTCCTGTCCCCCACCCAGCTCCACTCAGGACTCCTCTGTGGAGCCGGGGCTGGCGGGACCCACGTAGGCGTGTGGCGGCCGTGCCGTCCTGTCCCCCACCCAGCTCCACTCAGGACTCCTCTGTGGAGCCGGGGCTGGCGGGACCCACGTGGGCGTGTGGCGGCCGGTGCCGTCCTGTCCCCACCCAGCTCCATTCAGGACTCCTCTGTGGAGCCGGGGCTGGCGGGACCCACGTGGGTGTGTGGCGGCCGTGCCGTCCTGTCCCCCACCCAGCTCCACTCAGGACTCCTCTGTGGAGCCGGGGCTGGCGGGACCCACGTGGGCGTATGGCGGCCGGTGCCGGTCCTGTCCCCCACCCAGCTCCAGCAAGGTAACCTTGGGGAAAGCCAGCTCCAGCTCGTCTTCTCTGACCGACCTCACCCTGGGCTGGAGATGGAAGCTCTGCTCTCCGATGAACTCAGCCGGCCTCGGGGCGGTCCTGCTGTGGCCTGCAGCTGGCTTCCCCTCGAGGCGGTCCTGCTGTGGCCTGCAGCTGGCTTCCCCTCTCCAGCCCCTGCAGCGGACCCGTCTGACCTCTTCAAGGTCACTTGGTGCTGGAAGCTCCACGTGGACCCAGGGGACAGTTCTGTTCTTGGGCGGCTGTGTGTGTGTGACCGTGAGGCCTCAGACTGGTGATGACCCCACAGGCACAGTCCCGGACCCTGAGAACACCCAGAGCAAGCCCCAGAATACACCCCATTCCCCCATGATGACGTACCAGGACCCTGGGGCCAGCCTGGGAGAGACGCTCAAAGCAAGTTCTCTCCGTGCTGGAGACATCAGGCTTCCTGCAGATACGGCTGCAAGGGGGGGAAGGATGCTTGCCTGCCTGGGGCTGGGGGTCAGGCACACCTGAGAGGGTGCACGCACTCACCTTGCAAGGGATTCCCCTGTGAGCCCAGGGCAGGGGTGGCCCACGGGACACACAGCTGCTACCACCCTGGGGGGCTTCTCTGTGGTTAAACCCCAGTGACAGGCCTGGAAGGGCGGGCACTGGGGCAAGGGAACTTCAGGTTAGGAAGCCCCAGGGTCCCCGCATCTGCGTGCTCCCCTCAGCACCCGAGGGCGGCCCCTGGGACAGGCCAGGCCACAGATGGCCCTGGGGAGCCAGGGCCTCCCCCTCCCCAGCTTGAGACCCTGCTGTTTCCTGCTCCCACCCCACGAGGCCGCTCGACTCAGAAACAAAACCAGCGTCCGTGTGTCCTAATTTTATTGTTTCGCAGCAGAACGCCTGACATAGAACATAACTAAATATTCGGCTGTGCAAAAGAGAATAGTGCTTAAGTACAAATGGAGACAAGATTTTCTTAAATAAATACTTAAACACGAGTCGGTCCTACAAGCACCTGGAATCTAGGTCTGGCGGGTAGAGGTGCCTCACCGCCTGTGGACCCACGAAGACGTCACGATTACCCTCCCCCCGTAATCAATACATGGACCCAGGGCCGACGGTCACGAGGAGCCCTCTGCGGGGCCGCCCCAGCCCTCCGCGAGGACACTGGAATTTCTCGAAGGTCGATGGTCCGTAACAGGTACTCCTCCATGTGGAGGTGTTGGTCGCCGTGGCGAGTGGGCAGGGCGCCTAGATGACCTTCTTCAGCTCGTCATACAGGACCAGCACGAAGGCGCCGCCCATGCCGCGGAGCACGTTGGACCAGGCGCCCTTAAAAAAGGCTCTGCCGCCCTCGTCCTTGAAGATCTTTCGCCAGCAGTCCAAGGTGCCCCTGTACATGATGTCGGCTGCGGGGAGAGGGCGGGGGTCACGGACAGGATCCCACAGGCGCGAAGCAGGCCCCGGAGAGACACGGTGCCGACGCGGGGCCCCAGCTGCCACCACCTGGGTGGCTAGGCGTTTCGACCGCAGGAAAAGGAAGCTCTGGACACCCACAGTTTGGGTGGGATCGAACACAAACTCGAGCCCCAGCCTCCCTAGGGCCCAGCACACCCGAGGATCAAGAGCAGAGAAGGAGCAGGCACCCGGCCCAGGCCTCCCCCACGAAGCCCAGCTACTTCCCTCTGGGACCAAATGCTGCACCCCCCCCTCCGCCCGGCACGGAGCACCTCACGTGCTGGCTGTGCACCTCCGAAGGGCCGAACGCCAGGCCACTCAGCGATGCCCCACCCCCAGAGCACAGGCGGCCCGGAGCAGGACGGAGACGGTACCTCCTTTGCGCCCCGACTGCATCATCATCCTCCGCCGTACGGTGTCGAAGGGGTAGGAGACCACGCCCGCCACGGCCGTCACCGTCTGCGCGATCATCCAGCTCACCACGATGTGCGTGTTCTTAGGGTCGGGGAGCATGCCTGCGGGGTCACCGTGGGCGTGAGGCCCCCGGGATCTCCACGCGGGGAATCCCAGCACCAGGTGACGCTAGACTGGTCACACTGGGGTCAGCACACCAGCCAGAGATGGGGAAGCCACCTGCAGGCTGGGAGGATGGCCCCAGAGACCAACCCAGTACCCGGCGGCAGGGGCCTCTCTAGAGGGAAACAGACGGGCCTTGGCAAGTGGAAGGTTTCACACCCGTTCCACTGCAAAGGTGCCAGCGGGCCTGGGCCCCGACAACCAGAGTAACTTACTTCACAGGGAGTGAAGTGTGTCCTCCCCCAAAATATACTAAAGCCCCAAACCCCAGGACCTCAGAGTGTAACTGTACTAGGAAATAAAAGCTTTTACAGAGAGAATTAAAGTAAAAAAAATCAGGTCATCAGGGTGGGTCCAGATCACATAGAACTTGTGTCCTTATAAGAAGAAATTGGGACACAGACACACAAAGGGAACAACCCTGTGAGGACACAGGGAGGAAACAGCCGTCTACAAGCCCAAGAGAGAGGCCTCGGGAGGAACCAGCCCTGCCCACACCTGGATCTCAGATTCCAGCCTCCAGGCCTGGGAGTCCACAGACATGCTATTGAAGCCCCCCGCCCAGCACCTGTCCAGTCAGCCCCGAGAGCAGAGCGCACTCACCTTTGGCAGTGTCATACACGCCGAAGTACGCGGCCCGGTAGATGATGATGCCCTGCACAGAGACGCTGAAGCCCTGGTACAGCCCCCGGATGCCGTCAGACTTGGTAATCTTCACCAGACAGTCTCCCAGGCCTTTGAACTCCCGCTCCGTGCCGGATTTGCCGACGTCAGCCGCCAGCCGGGTCCTGGCGAAATCCAGGGGGTAGACGAAGCAGAGCGAGGTGGCTCCGGCCGCCCCGCCGGAGGCCAGGTTGCCGGCGAAGTACTTCCAGAACTGCGTGTGCTTGTCCACGCCCCCCAGGAAGATCTGCTTATACTTATCCTTAAAGGCGAAGTTGAGGGCTTGCGTGGGGAAGTAGCGGATGACATTGGCCAGGTTGCCCCTCCAGAAGGACAGCACACCCTGCTCTTTGGGGATGCGCACGATGCAGTCCACGATACCCTTGTACTGTTTGTCGGCCGCGATCTGCTTGCTGGCGTGCTGTACCTGGGGGCAGAGACAGGGGTTTTACACGAGGGCCTAAGTCAGACGCCCCCAAGAACCCCTAACGAAAGGTGTCGTCTTCGTAAGATAACATGTGCATGGGGCCTTTAAGCTGGCCAAACGTCCTACCAGAAAAAAAGCATCTTTTGGTCACTACGGGTCCCTACAAGTGTTACAAACAACAAACTAGCAACGATGTTTGCATTAGCGCTACATTTCTAACAATCCCGCAACAAAAACAGCTTATTCTGACTCAGAACAGCAAAAGGGAAATAAAAAGGGGAAAAGAACGGAAGTCCAATGAAGGACACGACGACTGCCCTCGTGACCCGCCCAAGGTCACGGCCCTCGCCCCGCGGGGCCCGTCCACGCGGCTGCTCCATGCGCATGCGTTCCCCGAACTGTGCCGCAAGGCCCAGTGCGCACGCGCCCGCGGCCCCATTTCTGCGCAGGCGATAGCGCCCACGTGACGCGCGCCCGGGCAATCCCCGGAAGCCGGCGGCGCGCGGACAAAGCGGCGCAGCCTCCCGCTTCCGGTGCACGCGGCCTGCCCGGCCCGTTGTCCCCGCGCCCCGGACCCTCGCACCTCGCCCGGCGTCCGCGTGTGCGTAGCCGGCTCCCACCTGTAGCAGCAGCTTGACCCGCTCGATCGGGGCCACGGCCGTCTTGGAGATGGCGGCGGCGATGCCTCCGGCCAGGAAGTCCTTGGCGAATGAGATGGCCTGTTCCGTCATGGTGGCGAGGCGGGCAACGCAGCGGGAAGAGAGTGGAGGGAAGGCCCGGAGAGCCAGAGCGTGGGCACCGCTGGTCTGCGCTGCCGCCGCCGGGACCGAAAAGACGGGGTGGCCAGCGCGCAGCCGCTAAGGCGCCCACGCCCCGCCCCGATCCCCCGCGCGCCGAGCCCATTGGCTGCGCCACCGCACAAGCCCCGCCCCTTCCCTCTCGTCTCGCCCCCACGGGCTGCCGGGAGCAGCTTGCGCCCCGCCCCTCGCCCTCGAGCGCCGCGCCCATTGGCTGAGCCGCCGCCGACGTCCCTCCCCTTCCCGCTCGCCGCGCCCGGGGCATGTAGGGAGCCGGGCCCCGCCCATGCGCCTTGCGGGCTGGGGGGCGCGGCGGCCGCCTTGACCTTATGAAGGTCACGCCGGGCCAGGGGGACGCGATAGACGGCGGTTATGTAAGGGGAAGGCCAGGGGTCGCTGAGTCCGACGCCCGATGTTCATCCTGCCCCGGCCCCGGCATCGGACCCTCGGACCCTTGGGGTCGTCCCGGTGATTCCCGAGTCCCGACCGCGACCCCCAGTCTAAGTCCGCTGACCTTTGAGGACCGGCGGCGACCCCGGACTCGTCTTAATGACTCCTGTAGACTCCCGAGTCCCGGCCGCGACCCCAGGGATCACCCCGCGGGAGGAGCGACAGGTCGCGGGGTCAGGGCCGGAGTAGGAGGCCGCTCCGAGCCCCCCAGGCCCGGTTTCTCGAGGGCTTGCCTGTCCCCTGCCCGGTAGGCCCCGGGTCCGCCCGTAGGAGCGCCCCCGGAGGACCCCGCCCTGCCGTGGGGTCCCCCGACCCTGACCCCGAGACTCCGGGTGCACTGGGCGCGCCGGGCACTGGGGGGTCCCGGGGGTCCCTCTCCACCCACCCGGCCGCTTTCCCTGGGCCCTGACCTCCCGGGGCCCAGTGGGCCTCAGACTCGGGTCCCTCTGCCATGCCGCGCGCTGCGACGTGGCGGCTCCAAGAGCGACAGGGGCACATGTGCTGCCTGCACACGCTCACTCACACATGCATCCACGTGCCCATGCATAGACACGTGCCCACACATGCCCACGCACACCTGCACGCACACCTGCATACACACGCAGACAGGCACATATCTCCCCCGCAGGAGCACATCTACCCCCCTCCCCCCCAGGAAGTCTGAGACCTAGGTGTTTTGAAATGCTGTGAACTTTTTATTGAATTATAACTAAATGGCACAAGTCGTAAGTGTATTGTTCTGTGAATTTTCACTAAGTGAGTGCAATGGTGTCTCAGCACCCAGGTCAACAAAGTATCCTTTTCTTGGTGCAAGGATGCGTCCTTTCATTTATTTCGCTCCCTGCCTGTTTCTTCTTTCTCTCTTCCTCTTTTTTCTCTTTGCTCCACCCCCCATATTTTCATGAGGGGCTTTCCTGCATCCCCTCCAGCCGGTGACGCTGGGTGGATGGATGCCAGGGGCGGGCCCACCAGAGCCCAGGGCACCCGGAGCCTGCCATTCGTTTCCCCGGTCCCCGGTGTCCTTGCAGGGCCTTGCTCTGCCCTCTCATGACTTCCGTGGAGAAGCAGGTAAGAGGCGGGACGTGAGGCTGGTGCCGCTGCAGAGGGTGGGGCGGCTCAGGGCAAGCACTGGGCGAGGATTGTGTGTGTGTGTGTGTGTGTGTGTGTGTGTGTGTGTGTGTGTGTGTGTGTCGGGGGGGGCTTGATGTTCTGGCGCTTTCTGAGGCTTCACGGGACTGGGGGAAAGAACAGAGCTGGGGGGCCCTGCCCGGCTCCCGCTGGCAGCAACCGCAGGGCTTTGGGGTAGAGGACAGGGCGGCCGTGGGTTCTGGGCAGGGACAGGGTGCTGGCGCCGTCTGGGCACTCCCAGGTGAAGAGAGCATCTCTCCTGTCTGCATTTGTACGCAGGCGCCACCTGTCTGGGCGTGCAGGGAGCCTGTGATGGTTATCACTGCCCGCTGGGCCGACAGGGGCCAACCAGCCGAAGCTGGTCCTGCAGGCTCCGGCTGTGAGGCCCTGGAAGTAGGCGCTTCTGTTGGAGAGCCTCTCCCGCCCCGGTGGGAGCGGTTAACCTCTGAGCGACCCGCTCCCCTCCCCCAGGCAAGGGACACCCCTCCCTGTGCCCCACCTGCATTCCCAGCGCCCACCCCCCACCCCCCGCGCAGGTCAGCACCTCGCTGTTGGGAGGAATGAATGGCTGTGACCTCTTCCCCATTGCTAACTGGGGTTCAGAACGCGTTTCTCTTTAAAAAGCATCTCATGCGGGCCTTAGACGCAGACCCATCTGTCTAACCAGTGCATATGTGCCTCTGTCGGGGTGGGACTGAGCGGGGGTGACCCACCCCTCGTGCTTCAGAGAGGCTGACCCGGGAGGGCGGCAGGACCACGCACAAGAATACCGTGTACCTGGTGAAGGAGGTAGACTGCGCACCGGGGATTGGAAAGGGAAAAAGGGGGCTGAGAGGTGGGGTTGCGGCGGGGAGAGGAAGGGGTTATGTCCTAGGATCCCCAGGGGCAGGGGTGGGGAGGCCGAGGTATGGCCCCCCGTTCCTCACGCTGCCCCAAAGTCTTACTGCGACCTGGACAGTATTAGAAGCTGGGTATCTGAAAAACGGCTGGCCTAACGAAAGGTAAAGGAGGAGGTGCTTAAAGATGATCGGGTTTCCACTGACGGCTCAGAGTGAGTCACAGAAGGGATGAGGGTGGCATTGGGGGGCGTGGCCTTTAAGTGAACTGGTCTGGTGAGGGGCGGGGGGCTGCTCAGGGAAGGCGCCTGCCTGGTGGAGGGACCCTGCAGGGGGGACCTGGGGGGGACCACACGCTGCTGTCTCGGGTGTCATCCTTATCGTCCCCTATGCCCACTGCCCGTCCACCCCAGACAAGTGGAGAGGACAGAGGTGTCACCCAGTGATGCATTCAGACAGGCCCCGTCTGCAGTGGGCACTCGGACATCTCCTGAGTGAATGGATGAATGAATGAATGTGACCCGGAAGGCGGGGGTCGGGTCCAGGGCAATTCCAACCTAGAAATCCCTGTTGATTTAAAGACACAGGCACGTGCGGGCAGCCACGCCCGTGTGCTGTTTTACGCCAGCTTCCCTAAAAGTCCTGCTTTTGCATGTATTTCTAAGAAATGAAGAGACAGGTTGTGTGGAAGTCACACTTTCTTTTCTCACCTTTTAGTTTCTTATCTTTTTTTCTTACTGCAAACTGTTCCAACACAAGGAGAGGGAGCGGTACAAGGAAGCCATGGGCCCTTCGTTGCTTCCACAAGCGTCATCTGCCCGTTAGTTACTCTTCCAACTGGGCGTGGCCCTCGGGCGCATCCTTGGTTTACGGGAACAGTCGTGGGTCAGAGCCCTGCCTGTAGCAGCCCCCCTGCCCGCAGCCCGCAGGGCTCCCAGTAGCCAGGACTAAGGGGGGGTCGGGTACCACCCCCCTTCCCCCGGCCGAGGCAGGCGCTCTGACACCTCTGGTTACAAGCGCAGTTTCTTCTAGCAAACCCAGTGTCAAGACGGCTGGCTCCCTGCCCGGCCAGAGCACGGGCGTTCCACATGCCCTGTACCCGTCGCTTGGTATTGGGGACCCAGCCCTGCTGCAACACGGTGCCCTTGGCTGACGCAGGGTCACCTGCAGGGATTCACCTCTCCTCCCGGGTAGGAAGCGGGTTGAAGGGAGTGGCCCCCAGTGAACAGGGTCGGCGTCACCCCGGGTCCACCGCGCGGGGGATGTGGCCCTGCCAGCAGCCAAGCACCGCCCTGCCCAGGTGAAGGGACGCGGCGGGCAGAGGGGACCCGGTGGGCGGTCTCCTGCGACCCTAGCTGCAGTTTCACTGAGGCTGCAGGTCCACCCCGGGGCCAGACGGATGGAGGGGCCGTGACCCCTCTCCTTTGTCCCTCTCACTCAGGAGAGCTGCCGGCGCTCCATCGGGATGGCACAGCTCCCTTTATAGCCAGTGTCTCATTTCCTCCCTCCTCTGTCTGTGTCTCACATGGAGACACAATCTGTGATTTTTTAAAACTTGGAGTCCGTCCAAAATTATATACTAGTGTGTGTGTATATATTATACGTTACAAATATATACTTATCCATTTATATATGACATACATAGTTTATATGCTCTAAATATATAAAATATATTCTTTTTATAAGGGATTTTTAAAAAATTATTTATTTTTGGCTGTTGGGTCTCCGTTGCTGAGCGCAGGCTTTCTGTAGTTGCGGCGAGCGGGGGCTACTCTTCATTGCGGTGTACAGGCTTCTCACTGCGGTGGCTTCTCTTGTTGTGGAGCACAGGCTCTAGGTGCATGGGCTTCAGTACTTGTGGCACACGGGCTCAGTGGTTGTGGCTCACAGGCTCAGTGGTTGTGGCTCACGGGCTCTAGAGCGCAGGCTCAGTATCTGCGGCCTACGGGCTTAGTTGCTCCATGGCATGTGGGATCTTCCCGGACCAGGGCTCGAACCCGTGTCCCCTGTGTTGGCAGGCGGATTCTTAACCACTGCGCCACCAGGGAAGCCCCTAAAATATATCCTTACACCTAGAAAAGTATACATACGTCTCTCTTCTTGGAAGTTATGTATCTAAGAGTCTGTGGTGGTTTTAGCTGGAAAGCACAGGTGAATGTCAACACTCACAGGGGGCCTGTTTGAAAGGACCCCATCTGACATTCGGGGCATTTTTTCCTAACAATAATGGTGTACACGTAACAGACAACGTATACATTGCTATGCAGTCACCACTGTACTCGCCTAGTCATTAAGAGAAGAGACACAGCCTCACCCAGGTACCTGGAGAACGTTTGCAGTAAACAAGCATCTTGACCCCATAAACCTCCCACCGCGTGAGCTCCTGTACGCGGTTTCACCATGGACGGGGGCAGAGGTAGGTTCCGCCGCCCTGAAGGTAAGAGAAGGTGCACGCGGCCGGGAGGGCAGAGGACAAACGCACTGAAAATAGGAGTGAAACACTGGGAAGTAGGGTCTAGGTCCGCCAAGATCTAGTCACCAGCTAAGAGGGAGCGAGGGAGATGCTGACATCACCTGGGGACCTGGCCTGGCCTGCGCATCCCTCGCCGGCCCCGGGGCCCCCCCGCCCACGCATCCCACCACCCGGGCGCGTCACAGATGCGCGGAGACAGCCGTGCTTTCCGCCTCCTTTAATGTGTCCGGTGACACCTGCTCTCCAGGAACCCTTCACTTCCGGGTGCTGGGCCCCGCCGGGTTCCCGGTGACCCTCAGGGCGCAGCTCGGGTGCCCAGGACCACGCACAGCAGGTCCCCCGCGCGCGCCACCCGCACGTCCTGGAAGCCGTGTCGCTGCAGAAGGCGCCGGTGCTCGTCGGGGCTCCGGGGCTGCCCGGCACTCAGGGTCCGCAGCCGGGGGCTCTGCGACGCCCCCTCCTCCTCTGCCGCCGCTTCAGCCACCAGGAGGCCACCGCCTGGGGAGCCAGAGACACAGAGACAGAGAGAGACGGGGTGGGGAAAGAGTCTCAGGACCCAGGCTGCGGGTGCCCCGAGCTCCCCACTGAAGGGATTCGCTGCAGGAAGACACGGACGGCAGGGATTCTGAATGTAGGGACACAGCTGCAGCCTCCCTGATGCCATAATGAACCGCACCGGGACTTCCCTGGCAGCAGTGTCCCTGGCGGACCTGCGTGGCACAGGGATAGCACCGGCCACGACGGTGCCAGGAGCACGGTTTGTTTTTTTCTGACGTTTAATTGGTTCAGCGAGATTATCTTTTTTTTTTTTGAATTATACTTGATTTGCAACGTTGTGTTAGTTTTAGGTGTACAGACAAGTGATTCCGTTATACATTATGTATATAAATATATATTCTTTATATTCTCTTCAATTATAGGTTATTCCAACGTACTGGAGCAGAGTTCCCTGTGCTGTACAGTAGGTCCTTGTTGGTTCTCTGTTTCATATAGAGTGGTGTTTATATGTGGAGCTGCACTGTCGGTGGGGACAACCTGCATGAGAGCCTTGAGAAGTAGAAAGTGTGCATGTGTGCGTGTGTACACACACCTGTATCTGTCCAGCTCTCTGTGTATGTATTTTCAGAAGGGCTTGTGAAGAAGGGGGAACCAAGCCGGGAGAAGACAAGCCTTGGGACAGAAAGCAGAGGGGCAGGAGGGAGCTCGCGCTTGCTCCTTCCTTTTGTTTGGGTTACCGGGGGGGACCCCGAGAAGAGACACAAAGCAGGTGGTGGCACCCGAGCCCCAGCTCTGCTTGCCGGTGACGGTAACTGGGAGAATTTTGGTGCAAAATCTCATTTGGGTTCTAGGCATTTAAGTAAACGTGAAGTTAACAAAACTGGGATCATAGCTCCACACTATTAGGTATAAAGTCAGCTGCAAGGATGTATGGTACAGCACAGGGGATAGAGTCCATATTTTATAGTAACTATAAATGGACTGTAACCTTTGACCATGGCGAATTACTATACTGTACACCTGTAACGTGTAACATTGTGCAGCAGCTATACTTCAATAAAAAGAATTGGGATCGGGCTTCCCTGGTGGCGCAGTGGTTGAGAGTCCGCCTGCCGATGCAGGGGACGCGGGTTCGTGCCCCGGTCTGGGAAGATCCCACATGCTGCGGAGCGGCTGGGCCCGTGAGCCATGGCCGCTGAGCCTGCGCGTCCGGAGCCTGTGCTCCGCAACGGGAGAGGCCACAGCAGTGAGAGGCCCGCGTACCGCCAAAAAAAAAAGCGGGATCATATGGTGCGCTCGTTCTGTCAGTTTTTATGTTTTTCAGACTCACGGATACACGGGTTTATTAACTCAGCGGCTCCAAAAGCCCTATATTGAGGGTTTTTTTTTTTTTTTGGCCTTGCCGTGCAGCTGGCAGGATCTTAGTTCCCTGACCAGCGGTTGAACCCGCGCCCTCGGCACTGAAAGCGCAGACTCCTAACCACTAGACCGCCAGGGAATTCCCAGGAGGTCACGCTCAGTTCTTATCTGTGACCCCCACTGTCCCCAGGGTGCAGGCAACCTTTGCAATCCCAGCTACGGGGGTGGAGGGAAGCCCTGGTTCCCCGTGCCTGCCAATTTCTGAGCTCTAAGGATTTCCTCCACTGCCAATTTCACGCTGACAGCTTGGTATGAGCTGGCTGGCAGGAGTGCTGAACATTTAACAAGCGGTTCTAGCCAGCAGGTCTAAGCTCCAACACACCCATGCCCACCCCCCCACCCCCGCCCCCCAAAACCCTTCGCAGCATAAAGGCAACTTGGAACTGACTGTCCCCAGGTTCAGTGCCTGTCTCTGAGGCGGGTGAGAATCCAGCTCTCACATCTCCTGGCCCTTCCTCGCCCCCGGGGGCACCCCTGTTTCGTGATTCCTTCCTTCTCAACTGTGTTCCATCCATTATGTGGGGACTCTGTTCTCGGGCTGGGGCACAGCAGGGAGCAAACAGGAACCGGCCCTCCTGGGGCCACATTCTTGGACAGGGTACCCCGAATGTCCGTGTGATGCTCCTGTGACCACACGAAAACCTGCATCTCACAGGCTGCGTGGGTGTCCTGGGGCGGCCGGAACAAACTACTTAAAACCACAGACCTCCATCCTCCCCCAGTCCTGGAGACCAGACGTTTGAGGTCAAGGTGTCCCAGGGCCGCGCTCCCTCCAGAGGCTCCCGGGGAGGGTCCTTCCCGCCTCTTCCAGCTTCTGGGGGCTCCAGGCGTCCCTGGGCTTGTGGCCGCATCCCTCCTGTCTCTGCCTCTGTCTTCCTGGGGCTTCTCTGTGTCTGTGTCTCTTCTCTTCTGTCTCTTGGAAGGACCTGTCATTGGATTTAGGGCCACCCTCATCCAGGAGGACCTCATGTCAGACCCTTCACTTCATCACATCAGCAAAGACCCTGCTTCCAAGTAATATTCTAGGTGGACATGAATTTGGGGGGGGGACCCTCTTCATTGTGCTACAGGGACCAACAAGAATGCCTTAACTACACTGTTGTTTGGGGGACTAAAACTGGCTCATTTAAAAAATTTACTTAGCCTTCCACGCTTTTATTAATATTTTCCTAGGCATTTCCCTGGCGGTCCAGTGGTTAGGACTCCACGCTTCCAATGCAGGGGGTGCGGGTTTGATCCCTGGATGGGGAGCTAGGATCCCGCATGCCGCGTGATGCAGCCAAAAAGTGTATATAAAATTAAATAAAATAAAAGAGGGGATATATGTATACATACAACTGATTCACTTTGCTATACAGCAGAAACTAACAAAGCATTGTAAAGCAACTACAGTCTAAAAAAAGAATAAATAAATCTAACTAAAAAAAAAAAAGAAACGGCCCTTTGGGTACCCCGGATGGAGATGCTCGTCACAGCTTGCAGGGCTCAGACCCCAGGGGAGGGGCTGCAGTCGTACTGAACCGCACGGGTCCTGGGAACAGGTCACGGCTATAGGAGACGGGGCCCGAGGACGGCTGCCACGTGGTTACTTCCTGTAGACACCGCCTGCATGGACTCGACCCTCGCTCTGGTTTTTGTCCCAAATAAAAGATCGGGAATGGGGGTCGTTTTCCTGGGAGTTGAAGATGACCCCGGATTGTTGAATATTTTGTTTCATAACCGCACAGAAGAGGCAGTGGAGGTGCCCCGGGAGACGCCAGGGTCGCAGGACGTGGAAAGAGAGCTCGTCTTGCGCCGCTGGACGTGGGGACCCAGGGAGGGGCCCGGGCGGCTTGCTGCCCTCGACTCCACGAGCCCGATGACCCACGTTGGCCCCGAGCGCCGTGGGGAGAGGCTGGGTACCACAGAGCAGCCCGGAAAATCATCATCATCGGAGGAGGGAGACCCTGAGCCCGGCGGGGCCTGGGGAGGGACACGGCTAGGGTGGGGGGGGGGTGTCCACGAGCCCAAGCCCCAGACGCTGGCACCATAAAGTTCCGAAACGCATCACTGACACCCGAGAATCGGGTACGTCCTCAGGGAGCCAGTAAACTGAGCACCAGACGGCGGGCTGGAGGACGGGGAGCTTCCTCTATAAAATGTATGCTTTTTTTAACATTGGAAACTGTCTTTACGTGTTGAAAAAGGCAAGTACACGATGTGGTCTCACCTGGTTTGCAGCTGCTTGAGATCCGGCTCAGTAGCTTGTGGAGTTTGTCATCCGGCCAGTCCTGCAGGATTCTGGAAAGGACGTACAGATCTGCTTCCGGGAGGCTGTCTTTGAAAAAGTCACCTGGTTTAAAAACAAATGGCATTGAACCGTTAGGGCCACAGGAACTGGTCCTGCACCCGACAGAAAGGAGTTGCACCACATTCTACAAGGGATGAAACCGAAAGAGACGCTGCCTGCAGTGGGGAGATCTGTGTTCTCCAAAGAAGAGACATTCAAGGGCTGACCTGGGGACGGGCCCTCTGGAAATAGGGTCTTTGCAGATGAAATGAAGGGAAGGGTCTGAGATGAGGTCCTCCTGGATGAGGGTGGCCCTACATCCAATGTCCTTCTAAGACACAGAAGAGGAGAGTCACAGACACAGAGGAGAAGCCCCGTGAAGACGGAGGCAGAGACGGGAACTAGGCAGCCACAAGCCCAGGGACGCCTGGAGCCCCCAGAAGCTGGAAGAGGCGGGAAGGACCCTCCCCTGGAGCCTCTGGAGGGAGCGCGGCCCTGGGACACCTCGACCTCAGAGGTCTGGTCTCCAGAACTGAAGGAGGATGGATTCGGGTCATTTTAAGCCCCCAGTTTGGGGTCATTTGTCCCTGCCATCTACCAAATGTGTATCTGTAACTGTGGACACAGCACCTTTGCTATTTGTGACTCCTAACCCTGCCTCGTTCCACAAAGGGTTAGATGCAGCTCACATTTACACACACAAAACAAAACAAGAAAGCAAGCAAACACTTCGAATTGGCATGAGGGGAGAGTAAACACGGGGGTGCGGACAAGCGTACACGGGGCGGCCCCAGACAGCTGCACAGAGGTGGGCAGTATGCACTTCCTTCTCTTTTGCTTTCGTGGTTCCCCTTCCTATACGTGGTGAAGCAGCAGCGCAGCTCCCATCGTGCTGCTCCTGGGTCTGAAGCTCTAGGGTGTGTCTGTCAGCTCAGGCAGAAGCAACAAAGTCCCACCGACAGGGGCTTCAACAACACACGCTGATTTCTCATGGTCTGGAGGCTGGACATCCGAGATCAAGGTGTTGGCAGGGTCAGTTCCTGCGGAGGACCCTCTGCTGGGCTTGTAGGTAGTGGCCTACTCGCTGTGTCCTCACAGTGGGGAGAGATGGATGATAGATACATACATACATACATACATAGAAAGAACAGATAAGTGATAGGTGAATGGATGGACGGAGAGATCGATGATAAATAATAGAGAGGTAGATAGATGATAGATATATGATTGATATAAAGACAGAGGGGTAGACAAATGATTGATAGATTGATAAATATTGAATAGATAGATATAGATAATAGATAAATGATAGATACACAGATGATACATAGATTGATAATAGATATGATGGATGGAGAGATAGATATAGACATGTGATAAATAGATGATAGATAATAGATATGATGGATACATACATGATATAGACAGATAAGAGATATTAGAGAAATAGGATAGGACATAAATGATAGGTGGATGGATGCATAGATGATAAATAATAGATGATACATAGATAAATGATAGATGAGTGATATAAAGACAGATAAAAGATAGATAGATATGACAGATGGATAGATAGCTACATTGATAGTTACATAGATGATAGATGAATAAATGGATGAATGGATGGATAGATAGCTAGATGGTAGATATAATGCACGGACAGACAGACAGATGATGGATGGATAGATAGATATGGATGGACAGATAGATACACTGATAGATGAATAAGTGGATGGATGGATAGATGATAGATAAACGATACACAGGTAGATAGATGATGGACAGAGACAGACAAATGATACATACATAGATAATAGTTGGATGGATAGACGGATAAATAGATATGGATGGACAGATAGATACACTGATAAATGACTAAGTGGATGGATGGATAGATGATAGATAAATAAACGATATACAGATAGATGATGGATGGACAGATGACAGACAAACGCTACATACATAGATAGATAGATGATGGATAAACGATAGATAGATAGATGTTCCTGGTGTCCCTTCTAAGGACGCAGTCTTGCGGGATTAGGACTCCACCCTTGTGACCTCCTTCACCTTAATTACCTTCAGATAAGAGTCATGCTGGGGGTGGGGCTTCAACATAGGCACTTGGGGACACAATTCAGTCCACAGCAGGGTGACTGGCTCTTTTTTTTTTAAGTAGGAAAGTATCAGGTGGTCGTGGGGCACAGGCCCGTCTAGCACATCCACCCTCAGGCCGGCCGCAGTGTGGATGAGTCACCAGATGCCAAGAGTTTCCTTTCAATCCGGCCCCGCCGGGAAGTCCTTCCTCACATCCACCCCAAGGCCCTCCTGCTGTAGCCCCCGTGTCACTTCCCTGTGAGGCCTGGGTCGCTGGTCGACATCTGCAGACGCTGATCTTGGCCCGTGCCCATCCCCACCTGTCCTCCCGCCCGGCTACTCCCCTCGCTGAGAACTTCAAACTCCTGTTCTCGGGGTTTGCAGATGCGCCCCTGTGTGCAGATGTGCAAACACGCACCAAGATACACGTACACACAAAGACACATACGCATATACAAACACATCGACACACAGATACATACATGTATAGAGACAGACACACAGAGACACTGAGACACACACAGACACACAGACACACCAGTATATATACACACACAGACACAGAAACACACAGAAACATGGATATAAGACACATACAGACACACAGAGAATACACACAGATATACAGATACACAGATACAAACATATTCAGACACAGGAACATGGATACAGACACACAAAGACAGAGCTACACACAGACACACGGATACATACATATACATGTACATAGACACAGAAACACACAGAAATGTGCATATATACACATACATACACACAGACACAGATACATACCCACAGACCCAGAAACACACAAACAGAAATGTACACACTCAGACATACAGAAACACAGAGGAAGATGGATACACACACACACACGTATACCGACACACACACACACACACACACACACACACACACACACACACACCCGCTCTGCATACGAGATAAATAAGGTCACCCAAATGCTGACGCCCGGCGGACACGAAGCCACGCTAACCTGGCACAAAGTGGATCCGCTCTGTCTGTCGTCCGCCACGCTGAAAGCCCCCAGAGAGCTCAGTGACCTCTGGGAGGTCAAACACCGTCACCTGCAGACGCGGGTACTCCTGGGCGAGCTCGCGGGCCAGGATGCCCGTGCAGCCTGCGGGAAGCAAAGGCAGACTCTGGACCCTCCTGGCATGTGTGAAGCCCTTGGAGTGTCTCCAGAGTTCAGATCTGGCAAAACCAAAACGATGCTCTCAGATGCGGCCTGAGCTTGTGCCCTGAAATGAGGTCAGCCAGTGGGGAGATCACTGGTGTCTCAAAGTCAGGGCCTCGTGGGCGGGTGCTGGCCCAGAGCAGGTGAGTGGGGTGGGCACAGACTCGTGGGGAATCCTGGCAGCAAAGCTCTAGGGAGCCGTACTCTTCCCTGCCCCTTTCTGCTGCGGGAATGCCGACGCAATGGCTGGTGCCACAGCAGCCACTCTGGACCACCAGGAGGACAGGCGAGCAGAGGGTGGGGAAACGCAAGCTGGCAGCGCAGGAGCCCTCCTGGACACCAATCCCACTACACCTCTTGGGCAGGGCAACTCCTCCTCCTCCGTCCACTGTCCTGGGGAAAGGACTGGTTGGGATGGGGTGGAGGGTGTGTGTGGCATAATTAGACCTGACGCAATGGCAGCAGACGGGCTCCACAGGCCCTCCCCTACTTGGCAGCCACCAGGAAGGGTCCCATAACCTCTACGGGGGTCCTGGGCCATCCCCGGGACCTCCCAGCACTTGGGAATATCAGCTCAAGCCCCCGCACCCACCCTGGATATATTTAGGTCCTCAGATGGTTTGTAGAGATAAACCCATTCTGCAAGTCTCATTAGCAGGTAAGGTGTCCTAGATTTAATACAAAAGAAAAGCACGTAGCCCTCTGCACCCGACTCCTGGGGGGGGTGGTGAGTGTACCTCCCAGGTCGCAGGCAGAGGCGAATCGGGACAGGTCGAAGGCCGTGGCCACGTGGTGGGCGGTCAGTTTGCTGAGGCTGTGCTTGGCCCTCATGAACTGCAGCGTCAGCTCCCTGCTCTGGTGGTGGAAGCAGGTCTGAGGAGACCCACCCGGAGCGCAGGCCGTCCTGCACCCGGGATGAGGTTCCACTCGGCATTCGTGTGGGTGGGGAGCTCAGCAAGGGATCATGGAGAGGGGTCTGGGGTAGAGGAGGGTGGGAGGGGCCTGGGTAGAGCAGGGTGGGAGGGGTCTGGGTAGAGGAGGGTGGGAGGGGCCTGGGGTAGAGCAGGGTGGGAGGGGCCTGGGGTAGAGGAGGGGTGGTTTGGGTCCGGGGTAGAGGAGGGTGGGAGGGGTCCGGGGTAGAGCAGGGTGGGAGGGGTCCGGGCTAGAGGAGGGTGGGAGGGGTCTGGGTAGAGCAGGGTGGGAGGGGTCTGGGTAGAGGAGGGTGAGAGGGGCCTGGGGTAGAGCAGGGTGGGAGGGGTCTGGGGTAGAGGAGGGGTGGTTTGGGTCCGGGGTAGAGGAGGGTGGGAGGGGTCCGGGGTAGAGCAGGGTGGGAGGGGTCCGGGGTAGAGGAGGGTGGGAGGGGCCTGGGGTAGAGGAGGGTGGGAGGGGCCTGGGTAGAGCAGGGTGGGAGGGGTCCGGGGTAGAGCAGGGTGGGAGGGGTCCGGGATAGAGGAGGGTGGGAGGGGCCTGGGGTAGAGGAGGGGTGGTTTGGGTCTGGGGTAGAGGAGGGTGGGAGGGGCCTGAGGTAGAGGAGGGGTGGTTTGGGTCCGGGGTAGAGGAGGGTGGTTTGGGTCCGGGGTAGAGGAGGGTGGGAGGGGTCCGGGGTAGAGCAGGGTGGGAGGGGCCTAGGTAGAGCAGGGTGGGAGGGGTCTGGGGTAGAGCAGGGTGGGAGGGGTCTGGGTAGAGCAGGGTGGGAGGGGTCCGGGATAGAGGAGGGTGGGAGGGGCCTGGGGTAGAGGAGGGGTGGTTTGGGTCTGGGGTAGAGGAGGGTGGGAGGGGTCCGGGGTAGAGGAGGGTGGGAGGGGCCTGGGGTAGAGGAGGGTGGGAGGGGCCTGGGTAGAGCAGGGTGGGAGGGGTCCGGGGGTAGAGCAGGGTGGGAGGGGCCTAGGTAGAGCAGGGTGAGAGGGGTCTGGGTAGAGCAGGGTAGGAGGGGTCCGGGATAGAGGAGGGTGGGAGGGGTCCGGGGTAGAGGAGGGTGGGAGGGGTCCGGGGTAGAGCAGGGTGGGAGGGGTCCGGGGTAGAGCAGGGTGGGAGGGGCCTAGGTAGAGCAGGGTGGGAGGGGTCTGGGGTAGAGCAGGGTGGGAGGGGTCTGGGTAGAGCAGGGTGGGAGGGGTCCGGGATAGAGGAGGGTGGGAGGGGCCTGGGGTAGAGGAGGGGTGGTTTGGGTCTGGGGTAGAGGAGGGTGGGAGGGGTCCGGGGTAGAGGAGGGTGGGAGGGGCCTGGGGTAGAGGAGGGCGGGGAGGGTCCGGCGTAGAGGAGACGAGGGCGAGAGGGGTCTGGGTAGAGCAGGGTGGGAGGGGCCTGGGTAGAGGAGGGTGGGAGGGGGCACTGGGTCTGAACTGTGTCCACCTAGGCGGTGAGGCTGGAGCGTTGCCAGGAGGGCAGCTCCACTGCACCCTGACACAGCACTCTCTGGGTCTGATTTCCAGTTTGCAGGGGGTCTCCTCCTGGGAGACTGCCGACTCCCCACTCGGGTCTCACAGGACCAAACCAGGAGGACTTAGGGGGTAACGACCCCCTGCCCCCTCAGCTGTCACCTCACTGAGGATGATCTGATCTGACCGTTTACAGAGACCAGGGCTCCCCGCCCAGCTCCCCGATGGGGTCCACGTGTGCTCGGGCCCCACCCGGGTGGGAGGGAATGAGTCCCTGGGGCAGAGAAGGAGGCCGGCAGGACAGCGTGCAGGGGACCCGCCTGGGCCTGACACTCTTAGGGCTCCTGAGGGTGGTCAGGAGGCGAGGGATGGGCAGGGAGTCAGCTGAAATCCCAAGGGGCGGGGGGTGCAGACCGGGGCCCGAGGGGGCCGGACTCGTTGCCTGAGGCCACGATGGTGCTGCTGCCATTTCACCCAGATTTCGGGCCTGGGGACCTCAGCATCTCCCAGGACACTGTCCTCTATGACCCCTCGAGGCCCTCCAAGACCACCCAAGATCTTCCAAGACCCCCCGAGACCCTCCAAGACCCTCCGAGACCCCCCAGACCACCCAAGACCCTCAGATTATCACCCAAGACCCTCCAAGACCCTCTGAGACTCCTTCCCTCCCACACAACGGTGAACAGGGGTCGTGGGTGCCAGGGGGCGGGGGAAGGGCTGGGAAGCCCTTTGCACACCCTGCGCTGAGCTAAGAACAAGGAGTCCGTGCAATGCAACTCCACGTAGGAAACACGGTGCCTTGAGTCAAGGCAGCCCCTTCTTAGAAAAGCCCTCTTTTCAGGAGCTGTGACCAGCCAGCCGCACCCTCCCTGCCACGGCGGCCTCCCGCAGGGATTCCCACGTCGGCCAGAATCTGAGATGTTTCCGCGCCCACTGGTCCTTTCGCAGCACAGACGGGGCGTGAAAAGGAACACGGGGGTTACAGTACCTGGGACAGGCGTTCCTCCTCCATCGCCCCCAGAGCCCCGCGGGTCTGGTCTGCCCCCTCCCGCACGGCCAGGCCCAGGCGTGTGAAGACGCCCCAGACGTGGGCGTCATGGTACTCGGCCACGCCCTGGAGAGAGTGTTCGCCGTCTGACACTAGGTGCAGGGTCGCCACCTCCGTGTTGCTGTAACCTGAAAGGACGGGGCGTCGTGTGACGGCTCAGCTGACCACGGGGCGAGCCACCGCCCAGCGTCATCGGGATGTCTATCTGACTAAGTGCCAAGCGCACGGACGCCCAGAGGCGGCCCAGAGAACGACGCAAGGGTGTTGCTCTTCCTCGAGGTGACCCTCCAAGCCCCTGGGATGGTCACTTGGCCGGGCTACAGTCCCCAGTGAGACGTCCCCGTCGGGGAGAGGGCGCGGTTTGGTCATGTGCTTCGCACCTGCACGTCAGCAGACTTCGGGTAAAGGAGGTGACCCTATGTAACGTGGGTGGGTCTCATCCCATCAGCTGACGGCCTTGAGAGCAGAGAAGCACCGAGCGGCCAGCCGCAGGGGTTCAGACGCGCCGGAGCCCAAAGGCACGGACCCATCTGTCCATATCCCGCGGGGTCTGCCTCTCCGGAGCCCTGAGGGGTACGGGGCGGCCCGCTCTCTTCCCACTTCCTGGCGGGCTGTCCATCCGGCCCGGCCCCCAAGGGCCCTTCCGGGACACCCCTACCTGCAGAATTGGAGGCTGCAGGCAGAGGGGACGGTGGCTGAGACCCCCTGTACCTCCACAGCCCCACGTAACACCGTCTGTCGTCGGACGGACAGAACAGCATGGTGTCTACGGTTTTCCTTTTCTGAACTTTTAAAAAGTTTATTGAAACTAACTGTCCATTTGACATTTTCTTTTTTAATTAATTAATTAATTATATTTATGTTTGGCTGTGTTGGGTCTTCGTTGCTGCACGCAGGCTTTCTCTAGTTGTGGCGAGCGGGGGCTGCTCTTCATTGTGGTGCGCAGGCTTCTCATTGCGGTGGCTTCTCTTGTTGCGGAGCACGGGCTCTAGGCGCACGGGCTTCAGTAGTTGTGGCTCGCGGGCTCTAGAGCGCAGGCTCAGTAGCTGTGGCACATGGGCTTAGTTGCTCCGCGGCATGTGGGATCTTCCCGGACCAGGGCTCGAACCCGTGTCCCCTGCATCGGCAGGCGGATTCTTAACCACTGCGCCACCAGGGAAGCCCCATTTGGCACTTTACATATTGTCTTTGTTTGTTTGTTTTAGAAACTGGATTTTTACTGCTGCTTAATTTTCTTTTTTTCCTTTTTGTGGCGGTACCACACGGCACGCGGGATCTTAGTTAGCGGTGGAACCCAGGCCCCCTGCAGTGGAAGCGTGGAGCCTTAACCACTGAACCGCCAGGGAAGTCCTCACACGTTTTTTTTTAAAGACTATTATCTTTAATTATATAAATATATATTTAAAAAAAACTTTTTATTTTATATTGGAGTATAGTTGGTGAGCGATGTTGTGTTGGTTTGAGGTGCACTCAGAGTGATTCAGTTGCACGTAGACACGTATCTGTGCTTTTTCAAATTCTTTTCCCATTTAGGTTGTCACAGACGCTGAGCAGTGTTCCCTAATGACCGAGAGCTCTGAGTTCTGAGGCCTGGGGTCCTCTGACGGGCAGCACCCACCCCGCCCGCCCCACCCCAGGCCCCGTGCAGAGGCACAGGAGTGGCTGGCAGGGCTCAGCTGAGGACCCTGCAGGGCGTCTGCCAGGTAGCAGGGACTGGAAGTCCGGACCTTGGACCCTTTCTCCACATTTGGTCATTATTTTCAGTTGAGGAGAGGGGATTCCCTGGTGGCACAGAGGTTAAGAATCTGCCTGCCAATGCAGAGGACACGGGTTCAAGCCCTGGTCTGGGAAGATCCCACATGCCGCAGAGCAACTAAGCCCGTGCGCCACAACTGCTGAGCCCACGTGCCACAATTACTGAGCCTGTGCTCTAGAGCCCGCGAGCCACTACTGAGCCCGTGAACCACAACTACTGAAGCCCGTGCGCCTAGAGCCTGTGCTCCACACCAAGAGAAGCCACCGCAATGAGAAGCCCGCGCACCACAATGAAGAGTAGCCCCTGCTCGCCACAACTAGAGAAAGCCCGCATGCAGCAACAAAGACCCAACGCAGCCAAACGTAATAAGTAAATATATATTTTTAAAAATGGAGGAGAACATTACTAAGATGCTCTGGCTGGGGGGATGTTCGGCATCCTGCGACCCAAATCTTTAGCGTGTACTTGTCCGCCTCTCGTATGAGGGGTGGCTCTGGGGGGCTTCCGCCAGCACCCTGCTTCCCTGCTCACCACAGAAGGGATGCTGTGTCTCCTGCTCTGGGGTCTTCTGAGCCCCTGCCTCTCTCCATCTGCTCAAGGACCATCCGTAGCACCCTCTGCTCTGAGAACACCTTCGAGAGCTCTGTGCACCCAGCAAACCCACACTGTCACCCTTCATCCGTCCAATTACCACATATGCCGTCTACTTCGTTTATCTGTCTTTCTATCTATGTATCTACCTATCCATCTATTACCTACCAGTCACCTACATGTATCTCTCTCATCTAGTAATCATCTGTCTTCAACATCACCTATTCATCCATCTACCACCCACCTATTCATTTATCGTCTATAACCTGTGCATGTATACATGCTCTATATACCGATCATTTATCTTTTTATCATCTCTCTGTTCATCTATCATTTATCCATCCACCCATCTATTATCTATTCACCCATCCCTCCATCTATCATGTATTTTCTATCATCTATCTCTATCATCTATCTCTCATTGATCTATGCATCCATCATATCTATTCTATTATCTATCTAATCCATCATATCTATTCTATTATCTATCTAATCCATCATATCTATTCTATTATCTATCTAATCCATCATATCTATTCTATTATCTTTCTATCACCTACCTGTTCATCCATCTACTTATCTATTTACATACCTAAGTATCCACCTATCAAACTATCTATCTACCTAGCATCTACGACCTACCAATCATCTACATGTATCTCTCCCACCTATTAATCATCTATATCCATCATCATGTATCCATCTATGTATCTATTTATTTACTTATCATCTAGCATTTGTGTATGTATCTATGTATCTATATCTATTATCTATCTTTTTATCATCTGTCTATTCATCTATTATTTATCCATCCACCCTTCTATTTATCTATCATTTGTCTATCCACCCATCTATTATCTATCATCTCTATTATCAATTTATATCTATTGATCTATCAATCTACTACCTATTTATCCACCCACCCATCCATCCATCATCTATTTATCTATCATCTATCCATCTACTTATCCTATTATCTACCCATCCATCCATTTATTTATCCATCCACCTGTCATCTATTTATGTATCACCTATCAACCTAGCTATCTTTCTATCCTCTACCTCTTCATCCATCTATCTGCTTATCTATCTACATACCTATGTACCCACCTATCAACCAAACAATCATCTATCCGTCATTTATCCACCCACCCATCTATTACCTACTTGTCCATTCACCCATCCACGTATCATCTGTTCATCTATCATCTAGCTATCCATCCACGTACCTATCTATCATCTCTATTATCAATCGATATCTATCTATCCATCCATCCACCTCATCTGTCTGCCTATCTAAACAAATAAGTAAGAATAAACTGCTATCTATGCTGTGCACACATGCAAACCCTATGGGCTGTTTCTCTCGAGAACCCTGGCTGATACAGGCCCTCTGAGCCCATAAAGAAGCCTGTCTCCTAACACACCACACAAGCACACGCACACACGCACACGCGCGCACACCACACACGCACACGCACGCACACGCACGCACACACACATGCGCACACGCACGCGCACACCACACACGCACACGCGCGCGCGCACACATGCACATGCGCGCGCACACATGCACACGCACGCACACACGCGCGCGCGCGCGTTTGCTCCTTCCATCCATCCTCCGCTCCTGACCCTCTGGGGCATTCTTGGGGCACAGGGATGACGCATGGTCTGTCCTCCCTGCCTCGGCTCAGAAGCCACTGCCACCTGGTGACTTGGTCTCGCAGGCACAGTTGCTGGAAAGACACCCAGGAAGCCCCTCACCTCTGCACGTCTTCTCCAGTAAACCCAGGGCCGCGCACACATCCAGCAGCTGCTCAGTCCTGCCCGCGCAGGTGCTGAGTTTGCGGGCGACATCCACGGCCTGCAGGGGGCCTTGGTCTTTTAACACATCGAACAGTTTGAGCTTGCAAGCCGTGAACAGAACCTGTCCGTGAAGAACAGTTACAGTTAGACGTACAACGTGACTTATCAATTGCTCTTTATTCCCAGGGACTCCAAAGAGGGACGGCAGGATGGTCAAAAACATCGAGCTCATCAAGGGAAACTTCTGCAGAGGCGAGTGGGTTTAGGCTCCAGGTTGTACAAGGTTTGCTCCAGGTAAGACCAAGTCGATGAACACCAAGCAGAGAAACTGTCCCAGCGGAGAAAGACCAAAGCGCTGCTGTCAGGGGCTGTGTGGTGTCCCCCCAAGGTTCCTATGTCGATGCCCCAAGTCCCAGGACCTCAGGATGAGACCACGTGGAGACGGGGCCTCTGCGCAGGGCACGGACGCTCCACGCTGCTCAGGACACACCCTCACGTGACACCGTAAACCTCCCTGGAGCTCTCACCTCGTCGTAACGCGAACACCTCCAGGGACGAGTAAAGGGGCACTTCGGGAAAGGGCCCTACCTGAGCTGCGTCCAGAACTACCATGACTGACCTTGGGCGGGGGTGGGTGACACTTGCTCCAAGACCCGCAGCAGACCCCGGCTTGGTCAGCCATTGGGAGACCTTTGTAAGGAGACCCGTGTCACACGAGGGTGGATGGACAGATGGGGAGGTATGTAGATAGGTGACAGATACAGACAGGTGATAGATAGGTAAATGGGTGGATGGAGGGATAGACAGGTAGGCAGGTGATAATAATAGACATGTAGATGATATATACAGATAGCCAGAGATGATAAATAAATGGGTGGATACATAGATAGGAATAAAAATAGACACAGAAGATAGATACAGATAGACGTGACAGATAAGCAGGTGGATAGACAGATGACAGATAAATAGATAAACAGAGATAGAGACACAGACGATAGATACAGATAGACATGACAGATAAGCAGGTGGATAGACAGATGACAGATAAATAGATAAACAGATAGAGACACAGACGATAGATACAGATAGATGTGACAGATAAGCAGGTGGAGAGACAGGTGACAGATAAATAGATAAACAGATAGAGACAGACAAATGATAGGAAAATGGATGGATGAACAATGGAGAGAAGACAGATGATAACAGATATAGAGAGACAATAGATATAAATTATACACAGATAAGTAGAGGGATGGATAGACAGATGATAGTTATATAGATAGATAATACATTGATGATGTAGATAGATAAATATAGATAACAGATAGAAACAGATAGGTAAATGATAGCTAGATTAATGGTGGATACAGAGAAGACAGATAATGATATATATATATAATGATGTGTATAGATAGATGATAGATATAAACACAGATACATAGCTGGAGAGATGATTGATAGATTGGTGGAGAGATAAATGATAGGTAGGGAGACAGATGTATGAATGGATGGACAGAAGGTAGACAGATGATAGTAACAACAGACACAGGTAAACAATAGACATACATAGACGACGGATATAGATTACACCTAGATCAGAGGGTGGAGGGACAGATGACAGGTACACAGACAGACGATAATGACAGTATATATAGCCTGATGATATAGACGACAGACAAATGAAATGGATAGACGGATGGATGGACAGATGCTAGAGCGACAGACCGTGGAAGCACAGCACAGCTCCACCGAGCGCCAGCCTGACGGGCTGCAGCAGCGCTGTCTGCACCAGCATCTCCAGGTGGATCAGAGAATCTGACCTATAACGCAGCATAACCACCTTCTGTCCTAGGCACACAGGTCCCCTCTCCTGAGGAGGAGGTGACAGGAAGGTGGCCGGGGTGGAGGGGGGGAAGGTCAGGCCCCCAGTCCTTCCCCAGCCAGTGTCCTGTCTCTCCACGAGCCACTGAGGCTACCCCTGAGGGGCCCTAGCGCGAGCAAGGCCGCCCCCTGCTCCAACCCCCAGGAGCCCAGAGCTGCAGGAGAGGGTCTGGTGGGGAAGGGGGTGGGCCAGGCAACGTGTCACAGCTGGGCGGGTGCACAAGTGCGTCCGCAAGAGCCAGAGAGGTGGTGGAGGCCAGCTGGATGGGCCGCTGCCCAACCCACTTCCCATCGGGCCCCGGGCCTGGGGCTTCCCTGAAGCACCTGCACACAGCTGCCTTGCACGTGGGCACAGGGCAACCTGTGGTCAAAGGTACCTGGTGGTTCCAGGAAGCATCGAGCTGGCCCAGCACTGCCCCCTCCCCTGCCCAGGACACCCTCTGGCTGGGACGGCTGCCCAGGATCCCGAGGCCACAGGACGATGAGGACACACACACTGACCTGGCCTGCCCTGCAGGCAGCTGGTGTCCTGGGGGCCACCATCCACCTGCTGCCCGGCCAGCAGGGCTGCAGGGTCCCAGAGGCGGCCGCACGGCCGGCATTCCAGCCCCACCTCCCTGGACTGGGGACATAATGTGGCCCCTCGCTGGGGTCACGTGAGGCCTGCTTACCTTCAAACACCCGCACAGACCCCGCCCTGCCCCCTCCAGGCACAGACCACAGTTATGGGCTCAACGGTGGCCCCAAAAGGATATGTGCATGCCCTGACCCCCAAAATATGGGAATGAGGCCTTATGTGGAAACAGGGTCTCTGCAGATGTGAGGAAGTGAAAGGTCTGAGATGAGGTCCTCCTGGAGGAGGGTGGCCCTACATCCAATGGCAGACACAGAAGGGGAGAGACACAGACACAGAGGAGAAGCCCCAGGAAGACAGAGGCAGAGACGGGAGGGACGCGGCCACAAGCCCAGGGACGCCTGGAGCCCCCAGAAGCTGGAAGAGGCGGGAAGGACCCTCCCCTGGAGCCTCTGGAGGGAGCGCAGCCCTGGGACACCTTGAGCTGTGGTCCCCAGCATGGGCGAGGATGGATGCCTGCGGTTTTGGGCTCCCCTGTGTTGGGGTCATGTGGTCATGAACCACACAAGTACCTTGGATGCTTTGAAGCCGTCCATCAGCTCCAGGAGGCCTGTGGGGAACGGGGGCCGGCTGTCCGCCCCGTTAAGGGCTGCATCCAGCGCGCGCGGAGCCTGTGACCGGTCTCCATCCGCCTGCTCGCCACCACGGCCGCCCTTGGCGCTCTGACCTGGGTCTGAGCCACCTGCCTCCGAGTCACTCAGGTTCTCGAAGGTGTCGACGGCGGGGATGGAGTCGCGCCTGACCCGCCGCAGGTCCTCGGGGCGGGGCGGGTAGTACAGCCGTGCCAGCTCCTTGCAGAAGTGGTTCAGGGGGAAGCCCACGACGTTGAGGAAGTCCCCATGCACGTACTCCACCAGCATCCCACCCAGCGCCTGGATCCCGTAGCCGCCAGCCTTGTCCCTGGGGCAGGGAACCACAGCGGGGAGGGAAGGAAGGTAGAGAAGATGGCAGCGACGTTGACCTTCCTGGGGTCAGCAGACCTGCAGCCAGGACCCCTGCAGGGGAACCCACCAACCTTGGACCCGGGTGGCTGTGCACTGGGGCGTCCGGGCCCAGATCCCAGTGACCCCTCGGTCCCGCCCCTGGGACGTGACGAGGGGCACCTGGCGGCCACTCAGGAAGCTGCCCCCCACCCCAGGCCTGGCGCATGGCCACCAGCAGGCTCTCTGAGGGGAGGGGGATTGCTGTCAAGGACCCAGGCCCCCGGCCGTACTCTCCTGCCACCTGCATCCCCGTCCCTCGGATGTCCATTCATGTGGGTCCTCGGCCCAGGTCTTCCCCGGGCGCCACTGCTGAGACCTCCTTACGGGGGAAGAGGGGCCCGTGAAGCCCCTCCCTCCGCCCTGACTCCCCCGCCTCTCCCGCTGTGCCAGGCACGGGTCCATAAAGCGACAGGGGCAGTGATCTGGGCGCCCCCCCGGCAGTGAACCCACCCCCACGGTCCTCACGCCTGCGCTCACCCCCCCCCCAACCCTCGCCCGGGCCCTTTCCTGGGGGAGAGGGGACGGGGGAGCTGGCATGCCCTCTGGTTCGGCCTCTTGGTCCCGCTGCAGCTGCAGCGGTGAACGGCCTGACCCTGCCTCTCGTTTTGGTGTGTTGTCCTGATCAGACACCCCGATACCCAGCAGCTCCGCTCTTGACAGCCGTCACCACCCAGAGCCCGGCGCCCTGCGGACTCCTAACCCACAACGCGACGGTGTCAGGAGGTGGGACCTCGGGGAGGTGATGAGGTCATGAGAGTGCAGTGCCCGTGGATGGGATTAGTGTCCTCCTAAAAGAGACCCCAGGGAGCTCCCTGGCCCCTTCCTCCAGGCGAGGACACAGCGAGGAGTCACCATCTATGAACCAGGAAGCAGCCTCACCAGACGCTAAATCTGGCCCCGCCAGGATCTCAGACCTGCAGCCTCCAGGACGGTGAGAAATAAGTCTCTTGTTTACAAGCTCCCTGCCTGTAGCGCTTTCTTAGGACCGCAAGCAGACTAGGATGCCCCACATCTGAGGCTCCTGTGAGGACTCATCACAGAAGATGGTGAGAACAGGGCTGGGCGCACAGCACTCCCTTACTACCCTGCAAAGGGGGCTCCCACGCCCGCCAGAAGGACAGGCCGGTCGGGGAGTTCCTTTGCTGGGGCTGCTTCCACAAGATCAATACCCCAGGGAGACTCTTCTCCCCTGCCTTTACCTTGAGCAGGCCTGAGACCGGCTTTAACCAGCAGAACACACGCTCGGACCCTCGGTTTCAGGAGCCCAGGGCTTCTGTGCTCACCTCCCCACGGCTGTCGGTGCCCGGCCCCTCGCAAGCACCCTGAGTGAGCCGCTTCCTGAAGATACATGGGGAGGCTGGTCCCCGGGGCACCGTCAGACCCGTGGCGAGGCCACCAGCCACCAGCTGGCGCCGAGCCCAGCCCCGGCGGGGGTGGGGAGTGAAGCCAGCGAGGCTGCAGGACGAGCTGAGCCTCCGTGACCTTGAGAAGACAGCTGCCCGGACCCGGCGCACTTTGGGGCGGTCAGTGACATTGGGGTCATGGTGACCTCTGCCCTCCAGGGACCAGCCCCGGCTGCCCAACCATCATGGGAGCGGGCGTGGCGCCCTGGGAGGGCCGGCTGCGCTGTAGGAGCATCCACGGGACGGGGACCCCTAGGAAGGCATGCTTCCAGCACCTTCCAGGCACCGGGGCACTGGGCTCGTCAGGAGCCCTGGCCCCCAACACAGGCTGAGCCGCGCGCCCAGTGTATCCGCCGCCCACAGTGGGGACTCGGCGCCGCAGCTCCCAATAGAGACTCACATGGGCTCTCCGCTGTTGATGTACTCCCACAGCAGCTCCTCTGACAGCTCTGAGAACTTCACCGTGGTCTCCTCGTAGAACTCCGAGACCTCCGTGTCCAGCCGGCCGTCTGCAAGGAAGGACCCCGCAGTGAGGGTATGTGGCCGGCGCCAGGCCCCCGCGCCCCCAGGTTCTAGCCGCTGCCTTTGGGGGAAGTTGGCCTGAGCTTTGCGTGGGATTCACACACGGTCGTTAACGGTTCCTTTTAGGCAAGGGCAAAGAGAAAGAATAAAACAGAAAAGAGGGCAACAGAATTGGCAAAAGCAGGAGAGAAAGCTGCAGCCTGCAGAGCCGGATGACACGGGCCTCTGGTGTCTGTGCTAAGTCGTGGGCAGAGTCACCACAGGGTGATGCTGCAGTCTACACGAGGCTTTCGGCTGTGGGGCTGGAAAAGCCCCAGGCACACAGTACAGTGGCTGTGCATGGCGGCCAGTTGTGAGGGCGCTCCACACCAGCCGTCCTGGCGTGAACGGTGCCCCCCAAACGTCACACCCTCTGAAAACCTCAGAACCGGACCTTATTAGGAAACAGGGTCTCTGCAGATGTGATGGAACAAAGGGTCTGAGATGAGGTCCTCCTGGAGGAGGGTGGCCCTATATCCAATGACAGCGTCCTTCTAAGAGACAGAAGAGGAGAGACACAGACACAGAGAAGAAGACCCGTGAAGACGGAGGCAGAGATGGGAGGGAGGCGGCCACGAGTCCAGGGATGCCTGGAGCCCCCAGAAGCTGGAAGAGGCAGGAAGGACCCTCCCCTGGAGCCTCTGGAGGGAGCGCGGCCCTGGGACACCTTGACCTCAGGAGTCTGGTGTCCAGGATGGGGGAGGATGGATGCCTGTGGTCTCAAGCCCCAGGTAAAGGAACCACACTGTCCAGCAAGTGCTTTCTCCCCAAAGAGCACAGGTTAAAGTCCAGGACAGACCAAGACGGTAAGAGTAACCCAATCACTAATTAGCAGACAGGTGCGTGGTCACCCACCTGTGGGATGTGCTCGGGGAGCCCAAGAGCTCAAAGTCAGCCTCAGGGTCCTTCCTGGACCTAAAATATCTTTTAAGCAGCTTTAAAAATTGTGCATTAAAAAAAAAAAAAAAAAAAAGCCCGTTGGGACTTCGCTGGCGGTCCAGTGGTTAGGACTCTGCGCCTCCACTGCAGTGGGTACGGGTTTGATCCCCGGTCGGAGAACTAAGACCCCACAAGCCACAGGGCTCGGCCAAAACACACACAGAGAAAACCCTCGCCAACAGGGGCCGAACTCCTCCACCTTCCAGACCAAAAACCTCAGAGAAAGCGTCTGGGCCGGTCGCATGGGACGGGCTTTTAGGACAGCCCCCGCCCCCCAGCACCGTCTCCATCGGGCGCTCAGGGTGCACCCCAGGATTTCCCCGTGGGACCCTGACGTTCCCAGGCAGGACGGGAAGGCAGGGTCACGGGGAGCAAAGACAGAGCCGCCCCCGCGGACCCCAGGCTCCCTTCACGACGCCCGACTCCGGGGGTGGGGGTGGGGACGGGGACGGAGGTGGCCGTGGTACCTTTGCTGCAGCAGTGGACGATGGCCACGCCCGTGAACACACTGTGCTCCTTCCCGTTCAGCCTGCAAGACACGACGGGGCCCAGCAGGCGACCGTGTGGGGTGTCCGAGACAGCGCCATCCCTGCCACCACCGGGCGCGAGCCCCTGGTCCACCTGCCGGCCCTGGCCACGCGGCCTCCGGGGAAACCTTCCCGCAGCAAGCGCGCAGGTCCAGGCGAGAGGGCGCTCGGTGCCCTCGGAGTGGGGGCTGGGGGATGGCCGGGCCGTCTCACGGGATGCGAGGACGGAGCACCTGGGCCACGCCGGGAGGACCCGGGTCCTGGCAGCTCTCAGTGGCTCTTTCTCGGGTCCCTTCACTCTCTTGGGCGCAGACACGCGGGGGTGCTGAGCCAGGAAGACACCCTGAAGGTGGGCAGTGGTGTGGCCCCCGCTCCCGCCCGGGGGCAGGGTTCCGGGACGCTGAGAGGGACAGGGCCTGCTTCCCATGGCGGGAGCTCGGGGGCACTGGGCTCCAGGGGGAGTCAGGATGAGGAAAGTGAGGAGGGGCAGACACGGGGCTCCCGGACGAGCCCGTTAGGGCGAAGCCAGCGCAGCGGACGTTCGAGGCACCGGCCCATCCTCGGACCTGGACCTGGAGGGGCTGCCGGTGGGAGACGGGGGAGGTGATGCACGGACACCCACAGCCCACCCCGAGGAAGCCCGGCCCCTCCACCGGGCCCAGGCTCTGTCGGATGCAGGGCTACTTCCCCGTAGGACGGCCAAGGCCCACCCACCTTGACAGCATGCGGTAGGCGTCCTGCTTGTCCACAGGCTTCTCCAGGATCATCGCTCCCACCGCCTGCAAGAGAAACGGGAGAGAAAGCGTCCTTTTCCGCTCCCTGGGCTGGTCTGTGCAAGCGGCACTGTCCACTGTTTAGATTCACATATATTTTTTTTTTAAAGCAGGAGAGATGTGTATAACATGAATTTCACCATTTTGAACTCAAGTGTGTGGTACATTTCCAGGGCTGGGCGAGGACCGCTGTTGAGTTCCAGAACTTTTTCATCATCTGGAACACTCGATCCCCGTGAGCTGTCACTCCCCACCTCCCTCCCCAGCCCCTGACACCCCAACCCGCTCTCTGTCTCTGGGGATTTGCCCGTTCTGGACGTTTCCTGTCAATGGCATCACACACTGTGTGTCCTTCTGTGTCTGCTTCTCTCACTGAGCATCGTGTGTTCAAGGTCCATCCACGCTGTAGCCTGTGTCAGGGCTTCACTCCTTTTCACGGCTGAGTCATATTCTACTGTGTGGATGGACCCCATCCGTCCATCAAAGGGGGGATGTCTGGGCTGTTCACACCTTTTGGCTGTTGCGAATAATGCTATGAACATTCACGTACAAATATTTGTCTGGACACCTGTTTTCAATTCTTTGGGGCATGTACCTAAGCGTAGATGTCTTAGCTGGGGCTGCCCGAGAGCAGTACAGACGGGGCAGCTTAAACAGCAGACATTATTTCTCCTAGTCCTGGAGGCTGGAATCTGAGATCCAGGTGTCAGCAGGGCTGGTTCCTCTTGAGGCCTCTCTCCTGGGCGTGTAGACGTCAGTCTCCTCCCTGTGTCCTCAAAGGGTCATCCCTCTGTGTGTGTCTGTGTCCTGATCTCCCCTTCTTATAAGGACCCCAGTCCTGTGGGATCAGAACCCACCCTAGTGACCTCATTTTACCTTCATCCCCTCTTTAAAGACCCCATCTCCAAATACAGTCATGTTCTGAGGTCCTGGGCACTAGGACTTCAATATAGGAATCGGGTTGGGGGACACAGTTCAGCCCATAACACAACTGCTGGGTCATATTGTAATTCTTCAACTAACATTTTGAAGAACCTGCACCGTTCACTCTTTTACTTCCATGCAGCCTTAACCATGAACCAGAAACGATGTCTGATTCTCACCTGCACACAGGTAGGTCCCATCCACCTGGGCTGCACAGAAACAAATGCCACGTTGAGGGCAAGGCAGACCCTGGGATCACCCCATCTGGCATTTTCCAACCCTGGACTCTTTACAGTTGATTTGCAATATTGTGTAAGTTTCAGGTATACAGCAAAGGGGTTCAGTCATACGTACACATATATATATATATGTACATACATGTATTTCAGATCCGTTTCCATTACAGGTTACTGCAAGATATTGAGTACAGTTCCCTGCTCTACACAGTAACTCCAGACTCTTTCAAACAGGTGGTCCCTCGCCTGGAGACCTCATTGGTCTGGGCCAATGAGGCCCAGCATCCCTGGGAGATGCCTGTCATCAGGCCAGCGAGGGTCCCAGACGGAGGGCTGTCACCAGCATGGCAGAGCTACTGTACCAATCACTGTGACCTCCCACCAAAAAGTCCAACCCTCAGTGGCCAAAACCCCTATCTTAGCGAGAACCATTTCCCTCCAAAACATATGCCGGGGTCCTGATGCCCGGCCCTGTGAACAGGACATTATTTGGTAATAGGGTCTTTACAGATGTAAGAAAATTTAAGATGAGGTCGTACTGCAGTAGGTGGGCCCTAATCCATGATGACTGGTGTCCTTATAAGAAGAAGGAAACTGGGACACAGAGGAGAAGGCACGTGAAGACGGAGGCAGAGATGGGAGGGATGCGGCCACAAGCCCAGGGACACCTGGGATTTCAGGCAAACCACCAGAAGCCGGTGGGGAGGGGGGGAAAGAGAGAGAGAGGCCTGGGACGGATCCTCCCTTAGGTCTTCCAGAAAGAACCAGCCTTGCCGAGGCCTTGATTTCGGTTACCAAGGACATGCCCGCCACACGGAGAGCCAGAAAGCAGACTCACCACGATGGTGTCTGCTCCGATGACAACGTCAGGGGCCCGCAGGTCCTTCTGCAAGAAATCCAGACTCAGCTTTAGAAAGGAGGACTCTGCACGTCTTACACGTTGTCATGCCATGACGCACATGACACGGCGTCGCTGCTTACTTGCGAATCCAGTCTCACTTTGGAAAGCAAGATTTCAGTGTCCTCGACACACCAAGCAAGGAAGACGTGACCCCAAGACACTCACTGGAAACCTGCACACAACCTTCTGCTCTGGCTGCACTTAAATTCTAACCTTTCCACGGCCGGAAATCAGTCCATCAATGTTCATTTATTTATACCAATACTTCTTACAGCATTAACTTGAATATATGGGTCCTATATGTTAACTGCGATTAGGTATTATTATAACACATAGTAACAGGTAAGCTACTCTGCTTCTGTATCATAAATGACACTATTATATTAATTAGTATATTAGATAGTAACACACAGCAATAGAGAAGCTACATTAATTCCATATCATAAATGATACCATTACATTAATTACAAGAGTATATTATATAATAAAACCTAGTAATAGATAAGGTACATTAATTCTATAGTTAGTTCTATATCGTAAGTCATACTGTTATGTTAATTGCAATGATATATTCTATAGTAACACTCATAGTAATGCAGAGGCTGTATTGTTTCTATATCATAAATGACGTTGTTATATTAAATACCATAGTATATTATATGGTAACAGTAATAGATAAGCTACATTGTTTCTATATCGTAAATGATGCTGACGTACTAAATACCATAGTATATTATATAGGAACAGCAGTAGATAAGCTAGGTTATTTCTGTACCATAAATGATGCTGTTATATTAAATATCACAATATATTATATAGTAACACTTAGTAACAGATAAACTACATTAATTCTATATCATAAACGATGCTATTATATTAGTTACAATAGCATATGACATGGTAACACCTAGTAATAGATCAGGTAGATCAATTCTTTATCGTAAATGATACTATGATGGGAATTGCAATAATATGTTACATCCTAGCAAAGTAGGAGGTAAGCTATGTTCTATAAGTGATACTATCACATAAATTAACAGCAGTGCACAACACGAGGACCCTCAGCCGCAGAGACGCTAGACTAACGGCACTTATTGATAACACGTATGTTTAAAACCTGAAGATGCCCTCCTAGCAGGAGACCCAGGAAGAAGCAGAAGCAGGAGCCCTCGCCTGGTGCATCCTGCCGGCCACCTCCAGGGCCTTCTGCTTGGCTGTTTCCACCGCGTATGCGTACGGAGTAGCGAATGAGGCCTTATGCAGCTTCTCCTTGAACCTGGAAGGGACCACCTCGAACCTGAGGCCCTGCAACAGGACAGAAGGGGTCAGGAGGGTTTATGGGAGGAACCTGAGGATGCTGACAGATGTGCAGGCTCTGCAGGAACTGGCCTTTCCCCGTGCAGCCCACCTTCCCTGACTATCTGGTCTAGACACTGGGTGCTGACCCAGCGCCAGCCCCCGGCCGCAGGGGGTGCGGGACTTGCAGAGGACCCGGGGGCGCTGGCGGGAAGACCTCTGCACATGCAGAGGCCAGCAGGGCTGTATTGATTGCGATGCTGGGGCCCGCAGCCCCGAGGGGTCAAAGGGCTCCCAGAGAGTCCCAAAGGCTTTGCCTCCACAGAGGTCAAACTACTGAAATGACACCGCCTGCAGGAAATGCCACAAAAATGCCACTAACGAGGGCTGCGCGAGGATGAACATGGCTGCTTTAACTTGGTCCCCTAACACGTGTGACCAGGCAGCCCTTGTGGAAGACAGGTCATGGACACAGCGACATCCAGAGTGGGATGGGGGACAGGACTGCGGGTCTTACCCACAGAGGATAAAACTCCCATCCCCACGGGGAACCCCGTGGAGCACCCAGCTGGCTCTTACCTTCCCTGCATCCCAGCGCTCTCCCCTCCATCACGGGCCTCCCGCACCCCCAGGTCCCCCTGGACCACACTGTGAGCCCCCCTTGGCTCTGTACAACCCCAGCCGGCACCCCTCACTCTGCACCTACCGCTCCTCTCCCCGCCCATGTCCTGCCAGGGCCCCCTCCACTCCCCTCTCCCCTACCCTCCCACGCCACACAGCACAGCACCCGCCCGTCCTCCCCCGGAGGTACAGGCAGCACCCCTTACCCGGCACCTACCCCTACCCCAGCCCACTCCCCCCCGCCAGGCAGGGCCTCCCCACCAAGACCAAGCCTCCGCTGGAGCCTCTGTCTGCTCCCTCCCGGCTCCTGGACAGACACAGCTCAGGCCCACAGACCTGGCCTTGGCCTGAAGGCCCACAGACCCCGGCCGGCAGGGCACCAGGTCTCCAGGCCCTGGCTGGAAGACGCTGGCCCCCAGATCAGGTAGACTCCTCCTTCCCCCCGGCCCACAGGCCTGGACCACGGTCACTAGGGTCCTGCCCCCTGGTTCCCTCAAGGCCCCAGCCTTGCAGAGACCCCAGACCCCCAGTCACTAGGCCCCAGCCCTGCAGACTCTGGACCTCAGACCCTGTCATGAGGCCCCAGCATGAAGCCCCGGCCTGCACACACCCCCACACACTAGGCCCCCCCAGTCACTAGGCCCCGGCCCTGCAGACCAACCGACCCCCGTGCCTCCGACCCCCACTAAGCCCAGGTCACTAGGACCCTCGGTCACCTGTCTCCAGCCACTAGACCCTGCCCCCCCCATCACTGGACACTCCCAGTTACTAGGCCCCGGCCCTGCAGACACCACCCCGCCCCCAGCTAAGTCCTGGTCACTAGCCCCCGGGCCACTAGGCCCCTGGTGACTAGGCCCGGGTCACTAGGCCCGCCCCAGACCCCGGCCCTGCAGACCCCGGCCCAGGCCAGGCGCAGGCCGCTCACCGCGTTGCTGAGGATCTCCTGGCGGCGCGGGGAGGCGCTGGCCAACACCACGCGCTTGTGCTGCAGCTTCCCGATCACCGGGCACAGCACCATGGTGCCGCCGCGACCCGACCCAAGCTCGACTCCGCGCCTAGAACCGCACGCCCCAGGCCGCGCACCCAGCGACAGGCGCCTACCACCGCGGCCCAGGCCCCGCCCCGGCTCCGCCCCAACCAAGCCCCGCCCCGGCCACTGGAGCTCCGCCCAGGCCTCACCCCCTACCCCCCGCCCCGCCACGAAGCCCCACCCAGGGCCCGCCCCCCCCCACCACGGAGGAAGAGGCTCCGGACCGCTTCCGTGCCGGCCCCGAACGAAGCCCCGCCCCACCCACGAAGCCCCGCCCCCACGCTTGCCCCGTCCCCGCCCTGCGGCCGGCGACGCGAGCTGGGCGCGGGCTGGGGGCCTGGGGCGAGGGCGGTCGCCAGGTCCTCAGAACCCGGAGACCAAGGGGCACCTTGGGAGCACTAAGAGGGCGATGGGGGAAAATAAAGGAGTGTCCGTGTGAATCGGTGGAGGCGTCCCCGCGGGTCTTGTGGGGGACGGAGATGAGGGGTCCCCGGGGCGCGGTGGGGGGCGGAGATGGGGTCGACGGGGCGCAGTGGGCGTGCGGCACTTCTCAGCCTCAGCGCTAGTGCTGTTTGGGGGCAGGTCATTCATTTTTGTGGGGCAGCCCTGGGCGATTGCAGGGTATTTAGCAGTATGTCTGGTTTCTGTCCACTAGATGGCAGTAGCTGCCCTCCAAGTTGGGGATAACCGACCGTCTGCGCATGTCCTAGCCACTGGGGGACCGAATCGCCCCTCGTTGTGTGCCAGGGCTATAGATAGATAGATGATACATAGATAGAGTAGATAGATAGATAGATAGATAGATAGATAGATAGATAGATAGATAGATAGATAGATAGATAGATAGATAGATAGATAGATAGATAGATAGATAGATAGAGATAGATAGATGATGGATAGATAAGGTGAATAGATGATTGATAGATACAATGGATGGATGGGCAGTTAGATGGATGGATGGCCACAGATACATACATCGTAGATAGATAAATAGATGTTAGATAAATGCTAGATGGATAAATGCTAGAGATAGATTATTTATTAATATAGAGACAAATAGATATGACGGATGGATGGGTGGATGGATGGATACATAGATAGATACACAGATAATTAATAGATAGATGACAGATAGAGTCATTCTAGTCAGAATTCTCAGCCTCACACTACTGACATTGGGGGCTGGTGACTCTCTGATACGGGGCGTCCTATGCACTGTGGGCTGTGGAGCAGCATCCCTGGTGTCCCCCCACCAGGTGCCAGGAGCACCCCTCGCCACCACGGTGACAACCAAAATGACCCCTGACTAATACATCGCACATATATATAAACTAATACATACCTATGTGTACGTAGATGTACATGTGCCTGTATATATATATGGTATATCATGGTATGTGGTATATATCAACATGACATCCTAATGTATGTTTTTTTTTTAATTTTATTTATTTATTTGGCTGTGTTGGGTCTTCGTTTCCGTGCGAGGGCTTTCTCTAGTTGCGGCGAGCGGGGGCCACTCTTCATCGCGGTGCACGGGCCTCTCACTGCTGTGGCCTCTCCCGTTGCGGAGCACAGGCTCCAGACGCACAGGCTCAGTAGTTCTGGCTCACAGGCCTAGTTGCTCCACGGCATGTGGGATCCTCCCAGACCAGGGCTCGAACCCGCCTCCCCTGCATTGGCAGGCAGATTCTCAACCACTGCGCCACCAGGGAAGCCCCCTAATGTATGTTTTGATAGCATCGTAATGTCCTATTTTTTCCCCCTTAACCTTCTGTGCTGGGTGATCCAGGACAAGGCGTCAGATGGTCGTGCAAACCAGGTCCCTGTGCACCAAGCCCCCCAGGTCCCCACCCTAACACCCTCTTGGTTAACCCATCAGAGGCTGACCACCCACCAGGAAGCCCCTCCACAGTGAGTTCTGATTCACCGTGTGGACTCACCCTGCCCCAAACTTTACCCATTTGGGGGGAGTCATTTCCTGATTGGTTGAACTTTACGTTTCCCTCCAATGTCTGGAGTTAGAAATCATTCTTCTTTTTCTTCTTCTTCTTTCTAATTCTAGGCATTTCAAGGAAATGTACAAGTTCAACCAGTCAGGAAGCATCTTTATCACTGAGTCATCAGTGATAAAGTGACAATGAATATTTAGCTCGAAAGGTCGGGGTGGAGGCATAAATACTTGTTTTCAAATTGCACAGCAGAAAAGGTGTCAAACTGCTCGCCCTCCAGCCGAGCTTGAGGCCCCCTTACTGGTTCTCCTCTGTCGATGCTGGTGTCACTGAGTTTTATCTGGATGAAGACATCAGAGAAGGTATTGCAAAGGCAAACTGGAAAAACATTTAATGAAGGATCACTGTCCGATGGGGTCAATCCCCCCCGAACCTCCAGAACCAGCCCCGAAGGCTCCCGTTCAGTTCACTGCACAAGCTGAACATCTTGCTTACAAAAATAGACGGTTTATTCTGAGGAAGTTCGAGGTGTACAGGGCGCTTGTCAGTATAGTACTGAGGTTCCTCAGCCACCTCCCCCATCCTTCCCCGTCACGTTAACCCCCAACATCCCCGCCATAACGAAGAACCGACACTGGTCCGTTTCCGAGGAGGGATCAGGGTTGGAATCTCGCCCGTGTTCCCCGTGCTCTTCTGGGATCCAGTCTGCGATCCTCTCATTTTCCTTAGATGTTCCAGCTTCCATCTTTCTCAGGATTGTGGACAAGGAGGGGAGCAGGCTGACGGATGTCTTGATGGTTTTGACTTACGCTGTAGGAGGGTCTTGGTGACAGACAAAATCAACAAGGTGACGAGGAAGGCAAGAAAGGAACGGTGGTTGGCACGGGACACACTGTAAACTAGGGATTTAGCCAGGGATGTCCGGCAGGGGTTACCAGCCAAAGCTGGGTCCCCACGGGTGTGGGATGGGACTCTGAGGCAGGTGCTGGGTTCGACTCCCTGCTGGCTAACTCACCAGCTCCGGGCCACCGTTGTGGCCTTTATCGGTGAGTCCCACAGCAGTAATCTCATCCCACTTAGGAACCCGCCCTGCACGTTTATTTACATCCACTCCTACCCTAGAGGTATTTTAACAACACTAAGGAATCTCATTGGCATTACAGAACCGTATAGGTTTCCAAAGACAGATCAGACGCTGGAAGAAAAAATAAATCAACGTCTCCGTGCGAGAGTTTCCAACAAACCACCTGTTTTGAGCATGGATATTTTAAAACAGGCTCAAGTAAAGAGACTGACATAATGAAACCCCGTGTTCCCTTCACCCAGGCTCAAGCATTATGAGCTATCGGCATTCTGGCAGCTTTCGTTCATCCAGTCCCCAAATGCGTGGCACAAATGCACACACGCGCGTGCACACACAGAGACGTGGGTGCATGCACGTGTACACGTGTGTGTGAAGTGTGCATATATGGGTGTGCACGCAGGTATATATATGCATGCTTGTATCTGCTGTCATATTTTAGAGCAAGCATCAACCATCGTAGCACTCCGCCCAGGACCATTTTCATTTACACCTTCAGCATTTTAGGATCTCCTTCAACAAAGCCAAAGCCCCATCATCCCCCCCAACCAATCCTGGGTTCCACCCGTGCCCCGTTCGTGTTCTGCTGGCCCGGTTCACGCCAGGAGCCCAGAACACCATGATTCTGCCATCCTTGAAATTCCAGGGAGCCTGGTGGGAGGGTCATGGGACGGCTCGGCCGTGAGATGGGAGGGTCTTGGTCAGGCAGGGGTCTCAGGAGTCCGAGGGAGAAACCTGTCCGCCCAGCACACGGGGAGAAGTCAGGGATATGGGTCTCTGCGTTTTTCCTCCCACACCCTCCCAAGAGCTGAATCACAGAATCACATCTTGTTTTTTGCTCATGTCTATGTACATGCGAATGTGTTATCCTCTTACGGGAGGCTTAAGAGGGCAACAGATTGAAGGAGTGTGTGGGGAGAACACACACACACACACACACACCATTATTAAAAGGCCGAAAGAGGGGCAAATCCCGCCCTGGGATTTCAGGTGATCTGATGGACCTCTCGGACAGGCTGACGGTCACCTGAAGTTCTGGATGGAAATTCCCAGCAGTTCGAAAGACCCTGTCGGACCTCCTGAACTTCGGTGGAACTGGGGGCCCCTAGAAGGCAGAAGTCATGGGGGCGTCGACAGCCCTGGATGGCGGAGTGGCCGTCAACCAAATAAGGGCTCGCACAGCCCTCTGTGACCCAAAGGCTGGAGGGACGTGACAGCCACTGGGGGAGGGTATTACTACCTAGACTGGCTTCCTCTGAATTCAAACTGTGACGCCTAATCACAAAGCAGCAGAAAAACGTCCTGTGAGGGTGGTTTGAGGTTTTTCACACTTTTGTAGCATCAGAAGCTGGAGGCCCACGCCCAGACGTGGGTGCCACTGTCTCTCCGGCTCAGGGTTTCCACCCCCAGACTGTTGCTCCCTTGACCTGCCTTTCTAGGGTTCGCCTTTGGGACAGTGGGGAAGAGTGGGGGGACAGCACGCCATGCACGGACCATCCAGGTCCCGGACACGTGCCCTTTTCTCGTCCCTTGCACCCATGGGCTCAAGTCCTTCCCCAGGGGCACGTCCGGCTGTCCCTCTGAGGCTCCCGAGGGTGGCTCGCAGCTCCCTGTAAACACAGACGCTGGCTCGGACACCGTCCTCTGTGGAGATGCCCCAGCTGCGTGGCCTGGGGCGGAGGACGGTGAAGGGGCCCTCCAGCCTGCACCTCCAAGCCGAGGGACTGGATTCCACAAAGCAGGTCCCACCCTGGGAGCCAGCACCAGGCATGGGCCCTCCTGCAGCCACCCAAGCAGAAGCCAGAGGCTCAGCCTCAGAATTTCAGAGTGTGTGTGTCTCCTGGGGCAGCCGTGACAAGTTCCCGTAAACTGCAGGCTAAAACCCCGGACAGACTGCACCCTCCCCCAGCCCGGAGACCAGACGGCTGAGGGCAGCCGTAACAAGTTCCCGTAAACTGCAGGCTAAAACCCCGGACAGACCTGCATCTTCCCCCATCCTGGAGACCAGACGTCTGAGGTCAGGGCGTCCCAGGGCCGCGCCCCCTCCAGAGGCTCCAGGGGAGGGTCCTTCCTGCCTCTTCCAGCTTCTGGGGGCTCTGGGCTTCCCTGGGCTTGTGGCCGCGTCCCTCCCGTCTCTGCCTCTGTCTTCCCGGTTCTTCTCCTGTGTGTCTGGGTCTCTCCTCTTCTGCCCCTTAGAAGGACCCTGTCATTGGATGTAGGGCCACCCTGATCCCATAGGTCACACTTTGCGGTTCCTAGCGGACATGGACTTTGGCGAGACACCGTTCACCCCAGCGTGCACATGTCTGCTTCTCTTCCAATGTGACCAGGTGCTTCCAGAACATCAGCTCACAACCCCCATCCGCATCTCTGACCCACGGAGGGGACGTCACCTGCCCCACAGCCAAGCCACCCTGGAGGTCCCTGAGCCCCCGCCTGCCAGCCCCTCCAAGGTCTCATCTTATAGGCTGCAGGGCTGTTTTCCTTTCCCAAGAGGGCCCTGAGCTCAGTCCTGTGCATCTCCTCGTGATGTGCAAAGCACCCCAAAGTTTGTTCTTTCAGGCAAATCCCGGCCTCCCGGGAACCTGCTGGTTTAGCATCCTGGGCAGTCCGGGGACTGGGCCCCTTATCTTCCCAAAGCAGCCCAGGTAGTGGGGCTGGCACAGGTGTGTCCCAGGTGCTGAGCAGACCTGCTACAGGCTCGTGTGGTCAGTGCTCTCCCCTGGTCCTCCAAGGATCCCACGGGTCAGGCCAGGAGCCTCTCCAGACCCCCAGGACGACTTGCCGTGGCCCGGGGTTCTCAGCTCGGAGGCGGAGCCAGAGAACGGGCCGGAGGGGCCCCCTGAGGCAAGCTGAACCCCGAGGCGGGTCAGGGAGGTGCAGCTGTAGCTGCGAACACTCAGAAACTTGTCATCCGCCCAGAGACCCTCGGTCCACACCTCCGGGACGGACGACCTTCCGGTCTGGGGGCTGTGGCTTGGGAATATTTAAGGAGAACCTGATCCCTGCCGGGGAGCCCCCGTGTTTGCTTGGCTCCGGGGGGTGGGGGGAACCAGGTGATGTCGGGGGAACCAGGTGATGTCGCAGGGACCCATGGGCCCCCAGAGCACGGGGCCCGAGGTGGCCTGTCCACGGGCACGCGGCCAAATCCCAGTGCCCGGAGGGACCGCGGGTGGATTGTCGCAGGGCGGGGGAAGGACCGCGCCGCCCTCTCCCGGCTGCCCCGCCCCCACCCCCGAGGGGCGCCCGGCTCAGAAGACGCTCTCCTGCCGCTTGACGCTGGGCCGGCCGGCGGCGTCCAGACCCTCCACGGAGCGCACGGACAGCGTGCGTCCGGAGGCGAGGCTCTCGAGGTGCCCCTCGGGGCTGCCGGTGGGCAGGGGCCTGTAGCCCAAGTAGTGCCGCATGTGGAGCTGGAACTCGCGGGACGCGAAGTAGTAGACGAAGGGGTCCAGGCAGTTGTTGAGGCAGCTGAGGCAGAGCGTGAGCTTGTACACGTGGTAGTAGCTGCGGCCGAAGAAGAGCCGACTGACCACGTGCACCAGCAGCACGAAGTTGTTGGGCGCGAAGCAGGTGACGAAGGCCAGAAGCACCACGGCCGCCAGGCACACGGCGCGGGACCTCCGGGCCTCCCCGTGGCGGTCGGCCGAGCGCAGCAGCGTGAGGATGGTGGCCGTGTAGCAGGCCACGGTGACCACGAAGGGAACGAGGAAGAGCACGACGAACAGGGTGAGGAGGAACACCGCCCACATGGCCACGCTGGGCAGCATGCTGGACTTGAGCACGTCGAAGCACGTGACGATGCCCAGCACCTCCACGGCGTAGGTGAGGTCCGTGCGGGCCAGCGGCGACAGGGCGGCCAGCAGGAGAAGCCACGTGCCGGCGCAGGCAGCCACGGCGTAGCGGCGGCAGCGCCAGCGGGCGGAGGCCAGCGGGTACACGACGCCCAGGAAGCGGTCCACGCTGATGCAGGTCATGGTGAGGATGGAGGAGTACATGTTCGCGTAGAAGGCCACGGTCACCACGTTGCACAGCAGCTCGCCGAACACCCAGTGGTTGCCGTTGCAGTGGTAGTAGATCTGGAAGGGCAGCACGCAGGCCAGCATCAGGTCCGTGACGCTCAGGTTGATCATGAAAATGACCGAGGGTGTCTTGGGTCCGATGTGGCGGCACAGCACCCACAGGGAGAACAAGTTGCCAGGGATACTTATCAGGGCCACCAGTGAGTACACCACCGGCAGGACCACCGCGATGGCCGGGTCCCGCAGCATCAGGAGGGTGGCGTTGTCCGGACGCGTCACGTTCATGTCCATCCTGGAGTCGGGGGTCAGGGGGCCGATCTGGAAGAGAAAAGGGGCGCCAGGGGTGAGAGGGGCGGACAACGGGGTCTGCCCGCACAGGGACGGAGAGATGGGAGGGTCCCCGGCGCCCGAGGGGCGGGGAGCTCCCGGTTCCTCCTCTGCTGGCCCTCCCTCCCTTCTGGTCCCTCTTCCCACCCTCCACCTGTATCCCAGACCCAATAGATGCTAAATCCTCAAGGGCTGCATCACCCACAAAAGCTACAAGGAACCATATGAAAACACCCACCACCGGCTGCCAGGCTCCTGACCCAGCATGGGGGTCACAAACCTGCCCCTCCATCCTGCACCGGGTGGGGGGGGGGAAAGAGACCCCACACCAGGACGTGGAGACCCTGTGTCCTGTCCCTGCAGGCAGCAGGTGTGGGCTCAAGTCTGCTGGGGCCAGAGGACACAGGACTCTTCCTGTAACTGCCCACAGCCCAGCTGCACCTGGGTCACTGCACTCCTGCCCCTCCCCTGGCAACTTGCTTCCTTCCTGTGACTTGGAAGCATGGGGAGCGTGCTGTGAGGCACGGTGCGGAGGCTTCAATGCTGGGGCCATGAGGATGCAGGGCGGTGAGGCCGAGGTACAAGGTTACAAAGTTACCAAGGGAATGACTCTGTTTCCAACCTGCAAAGTAGCTTCCCTCGGATGCTCTGAGCCCCGATTTCTTCACTGGCACACAGTGAAGTCAGGGTCCCCCCACCCCAGGGCTGTGCTGGGTATCGCAGGCTGCCCTCCCCGACCACACAGGTGTGCTGTGCTGCTGGCGTCGTGGTCCCAGCAGGATAGTAACTGTCACCCTGTGCCTGGCCTCCTGCCTTTGGCCCATAACCGCTCATCACCCCAACACCGCAGCCCCACTCCCTTCCAAGTTCGGGACCCCAATCCCAGAACACCCGTTGTGGCTGCTCCTTTGGGGCGGGGGTGGTGGTGGATGTTGGGGCCCCTGAGACATCATCCCCACGTCTTCCCTCCCTCCCTCCCTCCCCGGTGATGTCACAATAATCCTCTTATTGTGACATCACCGGTAGCACCAGCAGGACATGAAGATAGAAAAGGGGCTTGGAGGTGTGCTGGTGACACGTTCCCGAACTGCAAAGGGGAGTGGATCCCCTGCCCGGCTCCAGCCCTGATGGGGGGTCCTGGGGGTTCCCCCCGCCAGACCACACAGAGCATCCTCTGCTCCTCCCCAATGATCCCACAGAGGAGCCTCCCCCGGGCTGCTCCCAGCCGAGGGATCCGGGGACCACGGTTGAAGGGAGCGGTGTCTGTCTTGCAAGCACCTGCTTCCAGGTGCCACGTCCCCGCCATCCCCGCCGGATGTGGTTTTGGAACCCCAGCGGCCTCCTTGCCTCCTGGGAAGTGCACAGCAATACAGGAGCCCATGGAGAGGCCCAGGTACCTCGTGCGGCTGGCAGCCCATTCCCTGCAAACCATGGGGAAGACGGAACGGCTGTCGGGCGGGTGTGTGGCATCTTTGTTCTTGTCTTGACCCCCCCCGTGAGCTCCCAGGGCTTTTCCCAAGCATAGGACGGGCTCTTCGTGGGCAAAGGAGGATGCAATCAGAATATGTGTCACAGGAGTGGGGGAAACTGCCCATCAGGTCACGGTCTTAGGAGCTGAGGTTTCCCGGAGAAGAAGGAATTCTGAGTCCAGACAGCAGGGTCAGCTGGTGCCTGGGTCTCTAGCCCCGCCCCCTGCCCTGCGGATTTCAGACTCACCAGCCCCACAATCAGTGTGAGCCAATTCCTTGAGATAAATATCTTTCTGTATATATTGTATTCTACATTTGTAGGTACGTATATGTGCAAATATAGGCTTGTGTGTGTGTATACACGTGTACACTTATGTGTATATATATCCTCTTGCATATAGTTGTATGTATGGGTGTGTATATACGTGTGTGTGTATATACACACGTATCTGGTCGCATATATATCATATTGCATGTATACACACGTGTATATACACGTACACACCCTACTGCCTGCATACAGTGGGTTGGCCAAAAAGTCCGTTCGGGTTTTTCTGTACGGTCTTATGGGAAAACCGAAACAAACTTTTTGGCCAACCCAATATATGTGTGTGTGTGTGTGTGTGTGTGTGTATACACACACAGAGATATATCCTATGGCATATCCATGCATGTGTGTGTATATATATACACATGTATATACAATTGCACGCATGTGCATGTATATTCAATTGCACAAGTATGTGTATACAATTTATGTGTATATATGTAGACATAAATATGTATATAACTGCAGTAGGGTATATATGCCATAGGTTATACATGTGTGTGTGTATATGCACATCATAGGATGTCTATGTATAGATATACGTACACATCTGTGCAGTAGTACATGTGTACACATACATGCAATTGAATATACACGTGTATAGATACATACTTCTATAGCTCTCCATCCTTTGGTTTCTGTTCCTCCGGAGAGCCCTGATGATACAGAGCCAATGGTCCTGAGGGCCCTCCTGGGGCTGGGGGACCATGACGAGATGCTCGTTACCTTTATGTTGACCCTCCTGTTAAGAGACAGTGGGTTTGCATTTCCAGACCCTTCCATAGAGCGCTCGGGATAACAGAGGTGGGAGGTCCCTGCCCACGGCGGCACCTCCCACCAGGTCCTCACGCCGCGCTTTCTCAGAAACGTTAAATCCAAAACCAGCTGGGAACAAGTGGCTGGGTCTCCTGCCCACGTTCATGGCGTGAAAGCCCCTGTTCTTTGCCTGGAGCCGCTGGGGAGCACCAAGCCTGCCCTTCAGAGCTCACGGAGCAGAGTCTGGAGCCAGAGCCCCAGAGCCCGGCCGGGCAGCCATGCCGATGCCAGGTCCCAACACGCCGGGTCCTTCCTGCAAATATGGGCATAACTGAGGTGTGGGCAGATGCCCTGGATGCCCTCCGGAGCCAGTGGGCTCTGAGCTGCTGGCACCTGAGCCTCGCACTCCTGAACTTCTGTTTTTCCCGCTGATCTGCCCCCCGCCCCGTGACAGAGAAGTCCACCCAGCTGTCCGCACACCCCACTCCTGACTGCCGGCCCCTCAGACCCGCAGAGAGGGAGGGCCCGGGCCTGGGCCCGGCGGGGACAAGGGATCCCTGGGGCTGCCTACACCCCGCCTTCTGGGCACAGCGGGTCCCCGTTTCACTTTCTTTCTAATTTCTTATGTAAATGCAAACCAAAGGCGGCGCACTGTTCACTTCTGCTGGTTTTCAAAGTCTGGGTGACGGCTTTGCTGCCCTATCGACCTGGAGGACACCGGAGTTCTCTTTCTTCGAATGCCGGACAAAAGAGCTTTAACACTTAAAAGTAGGAAAAACAGCAACAAAAACACCCCAACAAAACACACAAACAAACACAAAAGGAAGAAAGAGAAGCGTGGTGTGTGCGTTTTCTCACTTTCAAAGATGGCACTTAAGTTGGGCCACCTGACCTGGAGTCCACGGGGTGGGGACAGCTGGTGGGGGTCAAGGACGTGGCTTAAGGATGCTGTAAGGGACCGTTAGGTGTGCTGTTGTGCTGAGGATCTGCCCAGGATGCCATGTTCCTGTAAGGGGCCGTCTGCAAGCCAGGAAGAGGTCCTCACCACAACGTGACCCCGTTGGCACCTTGATCCCAGACATCCGGCCTCCGGGACTAGGAGAAGTAAATGTCTGTTGTTTAAGCTGCCCCGTCTGCAATATTCTGTGATAGCTGCCCGAACTGACCCAGACAGACATTATACTGATGGCCTCAGCCCGTGGCTGCATGCGAGCTGTGGTGGTGACACGGCGGTGGCCACAGGTGTGTATTCCCTGCACCGCACCTCACAGGACCCCGCATCTGGCTCTTAGGTCTCCCTGATGGGTTCACCTGGGTTTTGACTCGCTCCACTTGAATCCAGAGTTTCCTTCTGGCTGGGGTCACCTGGAGAAGCCCTTTGCCCCCGAGGGTTTGGGACTCGGAAACCGGAGCTGCAAGCTTGTGCAAACAGCACGTCGTGTAAAAGTTGGCCGGGTCTTAGCCAGCCTGGGGGTCTTTCCCTGGAGCCCAGCGTACACCCCACGAGAGGAGACTCTGCCATCGGCTTGGGGTTTCGAGGTCTGTGTTTCTCACCGTACCTCTTACTTCTCTTCTCGAGATCCCGCCGGGGATGACCACGTTGCTATTTTGCCGTTGGCCGAGGCTGTCCCTTCTGCATTTGACCGCGAGTGTGTACGATGCCGGGGCTCCTGAAATCAGGGCGTGGGGCTCAGCCGGGCACAGGACCCTAAGACACCCACGGCTCCCATCCGCACTGCAGTTTGACTTGTCCCGACATGGTCACAGGGGCGTCCATCCCTGGATGTCTGTTAGCGGGAAACGTGGTCCTTGAGCCACCGGCGAGGCCAGGACCCAGCCTTCGACTCTGATCTGATTGCAACTCCCCTTTCAAGCCTTCCTGCCCTGGTCTTTCTTCCTCTGCAGGAGCCGTGCCACCTGTGGTGCGTGTGTGCACAGCGAGCTTCCGCAAACCCACTTAAAAATGGCCGGGGTTTCGCTTTGAGTGGGAAGCGCTCTGCTCTGCTGGCTCGCGGCCAGGTGCCATCCTATGGTCATTGCGGGGGGTGGGTACGGGCCCCTCCTCACAGCCACCCACCTCCATCCATCCTCGGCTTCAGGAGGAAAAGGGAGCCGTACTTCTTGGGATCCCCGTGGGTGCTGCAGCGGGACCCATGGAAGGGAGAGATGCCGATAATTTACAGAAGACCGGGGGGGGGGCGGGGGGGCGGGGGTGGTGACCTGGGAGGCTGCTGTGTGTCCCCGGGGGATGGGGGGGGTGGTCTGAGAAGATCGATGAGGGACAGAGCTTCAGACAGAGAACCCATCCCCCTCGAGTGGAATTCCGAGGGCGGGGCGGCATTTGGGAGGCCTTTTTCCATTTCTGCTCAAACAGTTATGAATGCCACCCCCACCCCCCAGGGGTTTTGATCTGTCCTAACCTCCAGGTGGGAGCTTCAAAAGAGTGTGAATTTGCATAACACGCGGCTGCCCTGCATGGGTTGCAGAAAACCCATGTGGATGTCAGGAGGCTCCGGCCACCCTCTGCAGCCCTGTAGCTGCTGCCTTCCCCCCGCCGTGGGCCCCCCCGTGCTTTCACCTGTACCATCTCAGGGGAGGGCAGGCAGCCCCCTTGGGGCTCCGGAAGCCCAGCCTGCCGCCGGCTGCAGAGATCACGGCTGATTAATAAAGAAATCACCTCTAACAGATGCCGGCTTCTCTGAAACCCACGGCGTTTGTGGTTTGGACCTGGAGGAGGTCTGGGCGGTGACAGGATGGAAATTTTGTGAAACGAGCAACGAACAGCCACTGGTGGCCGCCAGACGCTCCCCAGGCGCTGGGCGAGCAGAGGTGGCTCTTGCAAAAGGCACCGGACACAGGGCTGCCCGAAGCAGGCGGCCTGGAGGCGGCGGGTGGGAAGTTCTGGCTTGTTCTCTGCAGGAAACCGCAGGCTGTTCTGAGACACAGACTCAGCTGCGTCTCAGGTGTCCAGGGCTCCCGTGCATCCCCCTGCAGGCCCCCCGCCCCCCGTCTTGGTCTCTTTTTTCTTAATAGTCTTATTGAGCTGTAAGTTATAGATCATCAAGTTCCCCCATTTACAATGGGCACTTCAGGGCTTCCCTGGTGGCGCAGTGGTTAAGAACCCGCCTGCCAACGCAGGGAACATGGGTTCGAGCCACGGTCCGGGAAGATCCCACATGCTGCAGGGCAACTAAGCCCGTGCGCCACAACTACCGAGCCTGCGCTCTAGAGCCCGCGAGCCACAACTACTGAGCCCGCGCGCCTAGAGCCCGTGCTCCGCAACAAGAGAAGCCACCGCAATGAGAAGCCCGCGCACTGCAACAAAGAGTAGCCCCTGCTCGCCACAACTAGAGAAAGCCTGTGCGCAAAACAACGAAGACCCAACACAGCCAAAAATAAGTAAATAAAATAAAATTTTTTAAAAAATGCACACTGCAGCAGTTTTTCATAGATTTGCAGATGTGCACCCACCCCCATCACGTGATCCCAGAGCATTTTCATTGTCTCGAAAAGAAACCTTGCACACCACGGCCATCACCCCACACTCCCCTGCCCCAGCGCACATGGATACAGGTTTACAAATTAAGTTCAAATTCACGTGTCGCACGAGTGACCACGTTTAAAGTGGACCGTTTGGTGGCACGGAGCACATTCACATGGTTTTGGGACCATCGCCTCTATCTGTTTCTAGAAAGTGTTTATTATCCCGAAAGGAGACCCCATCTCCATTAAGAGTCTCTCCCTATCTCCCTCCCCCAGCCCTTAATCTGCCTTCTGTGTCTGTGGATTTGCCTGTTCTGGACGTTTCCTATCAACGGAATCACACACTGTGTGTCTTTCTGTGTCTGCTTCTCTCACTGAGCATCGTGTGTTCAAGGTCCATCCACATGGTAGCCTGTGTCAGAGCTTCACTCCTTTTCATGGCTGAGTCATATTCTACTGTGTGGATGGACCCCGTGCTGTGTATCCATCAATCCACCCGTCCATCCATCCATCCATGGACACTTGGGTTTCCACTTTTTGTTTGTTGTGAACCAAACTGCTTATCGGTCACCTGGGACCACTCCCGACGTGAAGTTTGGAGATGCTGAGTACAGTGGTCCTTCCATCTCTGTTGAGGTGGGTCTTACTCAGGTGGGGAGGTGAAAAGCACCCCTGAGTCAAAGGGATGAGTGCCGTTTGGGGACCGCCCCCCCATATCCTTTCAACCATCACAGCCAGTGTTTCCCGAGTGCGGGGGCTAAACTCACAGTGGCGGGGACTGGAGGGTCTGGACCCTGGGAAGCCGCGACCCGGCCCTGTGCAGCGTGGACTAGGCTTCCTTCTGGGTTTCTTGGGGTTGTGGTGCTCTGCTACGGGAGCCTCAGCCCCGAAGCGTTCAAGGGCCACGGCTTCGGAGAGCTGGTGATGTCGGAGCCTCCAAGTGGATGGCGCCTCGTGGTACGTAGAATATTCACTCCTGAGATGCACATGGGCTGAGCAGCCCTGCCCGGCTGATCGCTGCAGGGACCACTGGTTCCTCTCGTACCCGGGACAGCTCCCGCCCCACAGATTTTGTTCAACAGACTCAGGATGACGGAGCCACGCTGCACTAACAGCTGAGCGATGTGGGAAGTGCTGGGAAAACGAGTGGCGTGGGGTCTCCCCACCCAAACACTCAAGTGTCCTCCTGTGTCACATCGGGGATAGAGACTCATCCTCTGAGGGTTGCCAGGGTACCAAGTGACCCAGGGATGGTGAAGCATGTCATAAACTGGGGTGTGCCCGTAAATATTAACTAGGTCAGTAACTGGGGGTGTCCTGGGTTGTCCTAACAAATGCCCGCAAGCTGGGGGCTTTGCAATAACAGGCATCCGTCCTCCCCATCCTGGACACCAGACGTCTGAGCTCAAGGTGCCCCAGGGCCGCGCTCCCTCCAGAGGCTCCAGGGGAGGGTCCTTCCCGCCCCTTCCGGCTCCTGGGGGCTCCAGGCGTCCCTGGGCTTGTGGCCGCATCCCTCCCGTCTCTGCCTCTGTCTTCATGGGGCTTCTGCTCTGTGTCTGTGTCTCTCACCTTCTGTCTCTTAGAAGGACCCTGTCATTGGACGTAGGGCCACCCTCCTCCAGGAGGACCTCATCTCAGACCCTTCACTTCATCACATCTGCAAAGACCCTGTTTCCAAATAATACCCCTTCCCGAGGTTCTGGGTGGTCGTGAATCTTGGGGGACACCATTCAATTCACCACACCCTCCCACTGGGCAAGAGCCCGATAAACAGCTCAGCTCATAACAGGGGAGTTTCTCCTGGAATTTGATCATGACATTTGATGCACTTGTCTTTCCAGAATCCTTACATAGGTGCCAATAATCAGTACTAATCAGTAGGCTTTTAAAGAATAGCTCAGGGTCACCGACTGCCTGACACACTTGTGGAAGGACCCTGTCGTGGGATGCAGGGCCACCCCAGTTCCAGGAGAACCTCATTGCAGATCCTTCATTTCATCACATCTGCAAAGACCCTGTTTCCAAACAAATCACACTCATAGGCTCTGGAGGCCAGGACGTGGAGATGTTTTTTGCAGACCCCCACTCAGCCAACTTCAGGCATCAAGGAGATTATGTCTAAGAGCTCTTTGACCTCAGTGCATCCCAGGGTGAGGGTTCCAGTTTTAGCCACATCCCCTCCAGCACCAAGGCTGAGGCCTTGGTTTTTGGAGAGAAGACCCCCTCCGCCCACCCCGGGCACCCATGCTGCAGAGGTGGAGGGAACACAAGGCTGGTCTGGAATCTAACCATCACGCCCAGGAAGTCTGGCCGTTCCCTCAAGGGTCGGGACGCCAGGAGGCTGTGCGCCCTCACCACCAGCCTCGTGTGGAAGACCCCCTTCTTGCCAGCAACCCCAGGACCTGGCTGATGCTTCTGGAGCTGCCCGGCAGAGGAAGCTGCATTGGGTTTTCTGGTCGACCATGGGCAACTCACAGAAGACATAGGAAACTCTGTGGTTGTTGCGGGTGAACTCCGTCTCCCCCCAAGTTCATAGGTTGAAGTCCTAACTCCCTGTAGGTCAGCATGTGACTTTAGTTCCAAGGAGGGTCTTTGCAGATGTAATTAGTTAGATTTAGCTGAGATCTCACTGGAGCAGGGTGGGACCTGAGTCCACTATGACCGGTGTCCTTAAGGGGACATTTGGACACAAACACACAGAAGGAGGGAGACAGCCAGGTGGGAATGGATGCAGAGACGGAGGTGATGTTTCTGTAATCCAAAAAATGCCAAGGGTGGCCAGGAAGCACCAGAAGTTGGGAGGGAGGCGTGGAATAGAGTCTCCCCGACAGCTTCCAGGAGGAGCCAACCCTGCAGACGCCTTGACTTCGGACTTCAGGTCTCCGGAAAGGAGAGACGCTGAATCTGTGTTGTTGAAGCCCCCCAGCAGCCCCAGAGAAAAATGCACAAGGGAAAAGAGAAAGGATTGAGCTGACAGACTTCAGAAAGCCAAAGCAATGATCCTGCAAAATAGAAGAGAGGGAGGGATCTCAAAGAAAAGATGGAGCCTGAAAGGATGAGATCGTAGGAAACAGAGAGACACGAAGACACAGCCGACAGCCTCAGGGGTGACGTCGCTAGCGGGGAGGAGGGATAGAAATAGCGAAAGATGTAAAAACTTCATGGCAAGCAACATCAACATATATTGATGTGACCTCTCCCCCTTTTTTGGCCAACACTCTCAGGGGGAGGGCATATAAATGAGCTTTGCTGAAGCCCAGGATGAATGGAAGCTCCAGCCAGCGTGGAGCTGCGCCCGAGGACTAAAGAAATACTCCAGGCTCTCCTGGTCAGGTCTCCTGCCCACAGTGGGTGAGCTTCCCCCCAGCACCCCTTATTCCAGAGACCCACAGGGCTGGGGGACACCCCCCAGGACCCAGACACAGCATCCCGTCCAGCCCTGGTGGGGACAGGGGTACAGGTGTATGTTTGTAGGCAGAGTCACACTGGCTTCAAGGAGAATTCAGCTTTGGGCCAACTTACTGGCATGGCCAGTAAGACATGGTCCCGTGGTCCCCATTCACACACTGAAACTTGTTGGAGCAAGAGTCTTTGTTGACAGGTCATCTCGATATATGAGGGGTCCTGAGGGGGGAAGAGATAGTGGACGGACCCCAGGGGTTCTCACCCAGTCAACATTGTCATCCCCGCCAGGGGACATGCAGCAATGTCTGAGGACATTTCTGGTTGTCACAGCTGAGAGAGGGGGAGCTCCTGGCACCTGGCGGGTGGAGACCAGGGATGCTGCTTCACACCCCACAATGCCCAGGACGCCCCACATCAGAGAGTCATCCAGCCCCGATGTCAGTAGTGCTGAGGCTGAGAAACACTGACTTGCATGAGAGACTCTCTATCCATCTACCTACGTACCTATGTATCTATATATCTACGTATCTATCTGTCTATTTACCTATCATTTATCTATGATCCCTCCAGCTATCCATCTATCATCTAAGTATCTATCAACCTATCATCTCTCTCCTATCTATCTATCCATCCCTTCATTTATCACCTGTCTACTATATCTATCTATCTATCTATCATCTATTTATCCATCTATCTGCTTATCTATCATGTATCTATCATTTATCTATCTATCTATGAATCATGTATCTATCATCTATCTATGATCTCTCTATATATATATATCTCTACCTCTCTATCTTTTGGGGAGAGAAATCCTAAGAACTAGAGAGACTGCAGAGAAATTATAGGCCAAGAGAGAAGCTTGACCAGAGAGGGCAGGAGCTGGAGAAGCAGAGGGGCAGGGAGGAGGTTGAGGACAAGATGCGTTTGAGGTACATACCAGAAGCCTCCCACCCTGCACCTCCCCCCGTACAGGGCTCCCTTTGCATTCCTGTTGGTCCTTCCCCACTGGACCCCAACTCATCCCAACAAGACCAGGGTCAAAGCTGTCTCTTCTATGCAGCTTCCTGAGTTCCCACAGCCCAAGAAGGGGCAGAGGTGGGCTCTACTGAGCTTCCAGGCTCCAAAGAGGCACAACGTTGCTTAAGCGTTTAGACATTCCAATTATAGAGCAGCACATCTTGGCTCCGGGTCAAGGAATAAAAAGAAACAGCAGTATTTGTGTCTGACCTCATGCTTTTCCCCTGCAGGACAAGGCCCCTCCCTGCTCCCCCCGCCCAGAGGTGACCACTGGGGTATGTTTGCTGTGTCGCATCCTTGCAGACATGTCTCGGTGTACATGACACACACACACGTGTATGTGCATGCACCCACACAGGTAGGAGTTTTCACCTGCATGCTGTACATATCACCTGTCCCAACGTTCCCACTTCGAACTTACATAGAGTTCCTCTCTGCCATTTTCCACGCTGGAATGCTCTGTGGGTATTTCACCCTGCTCCCCAGGCTGTGGGCGTTCGGAGGGATTCCCTGAACTTCAGCCTGTGCTGACTCACACCTCTGCAAGCATTTCTGTGCGAGCATGTGGTAACGTCTTCTAAGAGAGATTCCTAGGAGTAGTGCTGCTGAAACAAAGGGTGTGCACTTTTTAAATTTCATGCATGTGTTGGAAAGGAAGAAAGATCTAAAACCTACCCTCTAAGCTTCCTCCTTAGAAAACGAGAACAAGAAGAGTCTTTTAAATCCCAAGCGAGCAGAAGAAAAGACATAATAAAAGTGAGAGCAGAAATCAATGCAATTGAAAACAAAATCAACTGAGGAGAAAAAAAGAAATCAAAAGCTGGTTCTTTGAAGAGATCAATAAAATCGATAAACCTCTAGTCAGGCTGACTAAGGAAAAAAGGGAGAAGACACAAATTACGAATATCAGAAATCAACGAGGGGACATCACTACCGATCCCATGGACGTTAAAAGGAGGTTCAAGGGATAACATGAACAATTCTATGCCCACAGATTTGATTACCTAGATGACATGGACGACTTCCTCGACGTAATATGCCAAAAGGCACCCGGAGAAATAGGCCATTTGAATAGGTCTATATCTATGAGAGAAATTGAATCCATAATTAATAACCTTCCAAAGCAGGAAGCACCAGGTCCAGATGGGCTCGTGATGAATTCTACCAAAGCCTGAAGGAAGGAATGCTACCAGTTCTCTACAGTGTCTTCCAGAAGATTGAAGCAGAAAGGCCATCACCAAATACCCTTCCCACACACGGTGCCAATTTGAATTTGCAGAAAATAGAACAAGGGCAGGGGGTGGAGGTGGGGAACTCATTCCTCAAGTTGTCACCGAAAATCTGTCAGCGGCCTGTCTCATCTTTTCCATCTGATGGGTGATAAGTGGCATCTGACTGAAGTTTCAAGTCACACCTTCATAACGGCCACAGAGGTTGAGTGCCTCTCTCATGCTCTCACACTGGCGTTTCCTTTTCGGAAACCAAGACTGACCCGCCATTGGCCCACTCAGAACTCTGTCTTGTTAGCATGATAGTAGCAGCTGTTGATATGTGATGGGAATTCTGGTTGGTTTGTTTGTTGGCTGTGCCGCGAGGCATGTGGGATCTTAGCTCCCTGACCAGCGATCGAACCTGAGCACCCTTTACTGAGGGCGCAGAGTCTTAACCACTGGACCGCCAGGGAAGCCCAATGTTTGTTATTTTCTGTGCCCCAGGCTGTATTGTCACTATTCCTCGTGTGCCGTCACACACAGGGATTGTCAGTATGTCTGCTCTTTGCAGAGGCTCTGTGTCTGCCGAGCAAATGCATGGTGGGATCCAAGAAAACACAACGTAAAATCCCAAACTCTTGTAAAGCAATTGTATCTGAGACGTCCCTGGGCTCACTCACCCACCCGAACCTGACTGTCTCCCCAACTGGGGCTGTAAGCCTTGCCTTAAGGGGCTTGTTTGGGGCACCGCAGAGACACCTGCCATCCTAACACCGCGTTACAAGAGGTGGATTTAGACCAAATGATTCTGGAGTCTATAGGGAGAGGCAAAAAACCCAGAATAGGCAACACACGATGGAAGGAGAAGAACAAAATTGAACGACTGACACTGCCTGACTTCAAAACTTACTCTAACGCTACAGGAAGCAAGATGGGGGGAGAGGGAAGCGGGGAGGGGCAATACAGGGATGGGGGAGCAAAAGGTACAAACCTCGGTGTATAAAATAAGCTGTGGTGGCGACATCCCTGGTGGCGCAGTGGATAAGACCCTGAACTCCCAATGCAGGGGACCCGGGTTCGATCCCTGGTCCGGGAACTAGATCCCACATGCATGCCTCAGCTAAAGATCCCACACACCGCAGCGAAGGTGCCGCAACTATATAAATAAATAAATAGAAAAAGACAAAAAAAAAAAAAAAAAGATAAGCTATGGTGGGTTTTCCTGCAGCAGAGAGAAGTAAAGTTTCTCTAAGCCCTTAAAAAAGTTAAAAAAAATAAAATAAGTTGCAAGGATATACTGTACAGCACAGGGGATATAGCCAATATTTTATAATAACTATAGACGGAGTATAGCCTTTAAAAATTGTGAAGCACTAGATTGTACACCTGTAACATATAATATTGTACATCAGCTATACTTCAATTAAAAAAAGAGAATCATGACCTTTTAGGAATATTCTAGGTAATTTTTTTGTTTAAGGCAGTGTGGTGTTGGTGAAAGAATAGAGAAATTTATCAGTGGAACACAATAGAGAGTCCAGAAGTAGACACCATAAATATGGTCAACTGATCTTTGACAAAAAAGCAAAGGCAATACAATGGAGTGAAGAGAGTCTCTTCAACAGATGGTGTTGGAACAACTCACATCCACATGGAAAAAAAAAAAAAAGGAATCTAGACACAGACCTTGCTCACTTCACAGTAATTAACTCAAAATGGACCAGAGACCTACATGTAGAACACAAAACTATAACACTTCTACAACGTAATGCAGGAGGAAACCTACATGATCTTGGGCATGGCAATCTGAATATCTGATTGCATATTTCAATCAGATATTTTTAGATACAACACCAAAGGCACAATCCATGAAAGAAATCACGGATAAGCTGGACTTTGTCAAAATTTAAAAAAAAGTCTGCTCTGCAAATGACCCTGTAAATAGAATAAGAAGACAAGCCATAGACTGGGAGAACATATTTGCAAAAGACACATCTGAAAAAAAAAAAAAAGACTGGAATCCACAATATACAAAGAGCTCTTAAAAATCAACAATAAGAAAAACAAAGAACCCAATATAAAAACGGGCCAAAGACTCCACTTCATCTGAGACTATGTACAGATGGCAACGAGGCACAGGAAAGGACGCTCCCCGTTGGTAGCCTCTCAGGGAATTGTAAATTACCACCACGAGATCGAGATACCATCTGGCAGCTATCAGAATGACTAAGATCTGCAAACACCACCACCACACGCCAGTGAGGATCTGAAATGGGAACTCTCTTCCACGCTGGGCGTTATAAGAGGGTGCTTGCATCCTCTGTGGCCGTCTGCTCACTTGGAGGCGGGAACCACACTTTCCTGAGTGGGACCTGATGCCTTCAAGCTTCCACACCCTCCAGATTCCCCGTCTTTGTAGCTACAAGACTCCCATTACCGCTGTTTCGCCCCTAAAGGGATGCTAGGTTCTGCCAGCTTCAAAGTGAGGACGGAGCAGCAGAGACGAGGCAGCTGTGGGCGACGGAGGACAGATAGGGCATCTGTCCCTCTGTGCTCTCGGCAGAACCCTCAGACCGCAGGGCGAGGACGCTCCCCGCTAAGCGCAAACACACAAGCGGAGCTCTTATCTCCGTCCCTCCGTTTATTTTCCCTTTGATTACACAATCTGCACACAGTCCATCACAGGTGATTTGCATGCCGCTGGCCGTCTACACACAGGTGATTTTCATCCACCTCCTGCACGCTCCAGTGTTCTTGGCCTCCTGTGTCTCGCTCTCCGAGCTCTGGGCAACACCAAAGTAGCCAGAGACCACGTTCTGCCCAAAGCAAGAAGCCTCTGCTTTCCTTTTGCATGACAATGGGGTTTTTGGTTTGTTTTGTTTCCATTTTCAAGCTGCGCCTCTCCGCCGTCTGGGCTGAGTCACACCTGCACAATTAGCCTACGTCTGTGAGGCAGGAAGCAACCTGACGCGGATGCATTAATTAAGCGGTAATGAACGTGAAGTGACAATGTAAAGAAGAGAAAAGAGCCGGCCTGGGGGGTGTTGGCTGGGGCCCTGCTGGGAAATAGGAGTTTGCAAGTGGCACGTATTGTGAGATTCAAAAGCGCTTCTTTCGTGGGTGAACCAGAACGCCAGCTGTGTGAACAATGTGGACAGACTTGCTTAACAGATCAGTAGAGACAGAGGGTCAGAGAGATAGAGACAGACCTACAGAGAGAGAGGTGTACACCCTTGATTTACTAATAGCTCTCCTCTATTTAAAGGTGGTCACTCAAATGCCTTCTCTAGGTTACTGGCTAGCCATACAACCGTTTAATCATTCGCGGTGATTCCTTTCATCCAACTGCTATCAATGTGACCTGCCCAGGTGCCAGGGAGAAAACCATCTAAGGAACCTTTGAGAAGGGACCAAGGTACCGCTGTCATCTCGCTCCTGCCTGAACCCCAAGAGGGGCTCCATCCTTGGTGTCTCGATTCAGACCCCTGGTGACCAGAACCCCGAGGTGTGACATATACTTTTTCCTGCTCTGGAGATGCCGTGGAAACGTCTCTCTTGGTAAAGTGGAAAAGCTCTCCTAAAATGGCGATAAGCACAGACACCGATGCATGTCAGGGCGACTTTTTAGGAAGTGCTTTGTGCCCCCCTGCAAAAAGGATATTTTAAATGAAGTCACCATAATAAGCCCTCTTGGACAGTCAGCTGCATCACACATGAAACTTCACAGACACGCCTCCCACTTGGGTTCTCTGCCCCCAAGCCCCCAGGCACAGGTGGAGAAGGTCAGAGATGGGGGTCTTCCGGGCTGAGCAGACCACACACCAAAACCTACGAGGGTACCCGGCGAATCAGAGACGGCCTGGAGAGAGGGTCTCCAAGGAAGAAGCCCATCCTCCAGAGAGGGTCCAAGATGACCCATGGGGGCCTGAGAAGAACATTTCAGGGCTTGCAAACTGAATTCTGGTTTTCATCTGGAACATAAGAAAGACGTTGCACTTTGCTAAGCATTAGTAGAAGGATTGACCACCCGTGTGTGTCTGGTTCATAAACGAAATGAACGCACATGTTTTGAGATGCACGGTCACACATTGACCCACCCCTCCCCCCGCAAGGGTTAGGTCTGGAAATGAGTAAACGGAAAACCAGGTGGGGCTTGGAAGCTGTTTACTGGGGAAGAGATGAGGTCAGTGGGGTACCACCTTTCCATAGGAGAGCTGAGTCACCAACCCCAGAAGGAGATGCAGGGCCCGAGGGTGACAACTCAGGCTCAGGAAAGGGCTAATTCCAGGCTGAGTCACGGGTGCAGGGAGTGGCAGTGCCCACGAGCCTGGGATTCCTTGCTGGGCCGGACAGTTAAAGATAGATACATCAGTGGTGCAGGCAGGGGCTCTGGTTTATAGTAGACAGTGCGAGCTGGCGACTGGATCCCCAGTGTCCATGGAGAGAGTGGAAACTTGTCAATATGTGTCCGTGTCCTGGGGCCACCAGAATAAAACACTCCAAATGGGGGACTTAACGCATCCATCCTCCCCCACCCTGGAGACCACACCTCTGAGGTCAAGGTGCCCCAGGGCCGCGCTGCCTCCAGAGGCTCCAGGGAAGGGTCCTTCCCGCCTCTTCCAGCTTCTGGGGGCTCCAGGCGTCCCTGGGCTCGTGGCCGCGTCCCTCCCGCCTCTGCCTCTGTCTTCCCGGGGCTTCTCCTCTGTGTCTGTGTCTCTCCTCTCCTGTCTCTTAGAAGGACCCTGTCATTGGATGTAGGGCCACCCTCCTCCAGGAGGCCACCTCATCTCAGACCCTTCACTGCATCACATCTGCAGAGACCTGTTTCCAAGTAAGGTCCTGTTTGGAGGCTGTGGGCAGATGTGAATTTGGGGGGACATGTCTCAACCCAAGAAACGGGTGGTGATAAGGCAAAGGACCGTTCTGAGATTGATGGGGTCACCCACACACATAGATTTATGTGGTCCTTCCTGGGACAAACTACTTAATACATCGATTATTATGGTCAGCATTTCAATACAAGTCTGGGGTCTGAGAGCCAGGCTAGAGTGAGGGGTGGCCCAACAATTCCAGTGTGAAGGGTGGCCCCAGATGAGGTGGGAAGCCGGGGGACTTGGACCGAGGATAGAGTTCATCCTGTCCCCTTCAACTCCTCACTGTTTACAAATCGCCTCGTAAAAACAGTCTGGTGTTTCCTCAATTAGTTAAATGTACAGTTACCATGTGATCGAGCGCTTATCCTCCTAGGTAGAAGCTCAAGAGAAATAAAAGCATATGTCCACGTGGAAACATGTACACACATGTTCGTAGCCATAGTATTGACAACGAAGGGTGGAAACAGCCCAAGTGTCCATGGGTGGATGGATGGGTGAGTGGATGGGTGGATGGTTGGGTGAGTGGATGGATGGATGGATGGATGGATGGGTGGATGGATGGATGGATGGATGGGTGGATGGATGGGTGGATGGATGGATGGATGGGTGGGTGGATGGGTGGATGGTTGGGTGAGTGGATGGATGGATGGATGGATGGATGGATGGATGGATGGATGGATGGATGGGTGGATGGATGGGTGGATGGATGGGTGGATGGTTGGGTGAGTGGATGGATGGATGGATGGATGGATGGGTGGATGGATGGATGGATGGATGGATGGATGGATGGATGGGTGGATGGATGGGTGGATGGATGGGTGGATGGTTGGGTGAGTGGATGGATGGATGGATGGATGGATGGGTGGATGGATGGATGGATGGATGGGTGGATGGATGGGTGGATGGATGGATGGATGGGTGGGTGGATGGATGGGTGGGTGGGTGCATACACAGCATGGGGTCCATCCACATGATGGGATATGACTCAGCCACGAAAAGGAGCAAAGCTCTGACCCAGGCTACAGCATGGATGGACCTTGAACACACGATGCTCAGTGAGAGAAGCAGACGCAGGAGGACACATATTTTATTATTCCATTTATGTGAAATGTCCAGTATCATCAAATCCACAGAGACAAAAAACAGATTTTTGGTTGCCAGAGTCCGCAGGGAGTTGGGAATGAGGACTGATTACTCAGTGCGGACAGGGCCTCCTTTTGGGGGGATGAGAATTTTCTGGAACTGGACAGAGGTGATGGTTGCACAATATTGTGGATGTGCTAAGTGCCCCTGTATTATTGACTTTAAAAGGGTTAATTGTATGTTGTGTGAATTATAGCTCAATTTTTAAAAATTCCTCATAAATCGCAGGGAGAAGCCTGAGGACGCCTCTGCTGTGCTTCCCTGTGTGTAGTTGGCCCTTTGCCCCGTGAACTCCTAGTTCTGAGGCTTTCGTCCCTGTACCCCAGCGTCCTCACCCCTCGGGTCACTGCCAGCGTATCTGGAGTTGACCGCGCACGTCTTCAGCTCTGTGGTCCCCACGGCTGAGTGAATCCCAGCCACGACCTGAACAGGAGGAAGGGGTGGCCTGAACATCTTCGCTGATTACGCAAAGCTTCGTCCTGGAAGCCACCGTGGATGGACCGAGGTTCCCAGGGGCTGCCATTGTTCTCATTTCCTTCTGTACCAAGGCCACAGACAGCATCCTTCCTGGCCCTGCACCCGGGGGGTGACGTGGAAGGCTCGGGCCACCGTTCCCTGAGCCCTCGGGCTGCGTCTCCCGCTCCTTGGAAAGAATCATCCTGCACGTGTGCAAACGTGTCCTCCTAGACCCTTCCTCGGAGACAAGCCCCTACTGGTTTCCGTTTACAAATGGGGAAACCGACGCACAGAGGGATGAAGGGCCTTGCGTGGGACATGGACAGCTCTGTCCTGAGTTTAAGTCGGACACAAGGACGTTCCTGATAAATGAAGAGTGAGGGAATAGATGACACGAGGACGGTCTCCATAAATGCAGAGTGAATGGACAGATGGAGGCGTGATGGACAAACAGAAGGAAGGGGGTGGCGTAGAAGGTGACCAGCCCTAGGCCTGTGACTTCGGACAAGTTAACCAGCCACCCCTCCTGTCCCCCCACTGCAGTGAACCTGGTGTCCAGAACCCCCCTCACGTCCCCCCCTGCAGTGAACCTGGTGTCCAGAACACCGCTCATGTCCCCCCGCCCGCCCCGCAGTGAAACTGGTGTCCAGAACCCCCCTCACGTCCCCCTGCTGCAGCGGATGGGTGTCCAGAGCCCCCCATGTCACTCCCCCCTGCAGTGGACCTGGTGTCCAGAACCCCCCTCATGTCCCCCCCGCAGTGAACCTGGTGTCCAGAACCCCGCTCACATCCCCCTGCTGCAGCGGAGGGGTGTCCAGAGCCCCCCATGTCACTCCCCCCTGCAGTGGACCTGGTGTCCAGAACCCCCCTCATGTCCCCCCGCCCCCCCCCGCAGTGAACCTGGTGTCCAGAACCCCCCTCACGTCCCCCCTGCAGTGAACCTGGTGTCCAGAACCCCCCTCACATCCCCCTGCTGCAGCGGAAGGGTGTCCAGAACCCCCCATGTCACTCCCCCCTGCAGTGGACCTGGCGTCCAGAACCCCCCTCACGTCCCCCCCTGCAGTGAACCTGGTGTCCAGAACCCCCCCCTAGCATCCCCCTGCTGCAGGGGACCTGGTGTCTACTATTCCTTCTTCCCCTGGAACCTGTCCCACTCTGAGCCCCTGGTCCGAGGGACTGTCAATCACACAAGAGTGAGAAGTGGCTGAAGCCTGGCACATCACGGATCTCCCTCACTCTGTCCTTAGGCATCAGTCCAGGGCTGGTCATCTGACCCTGGCAGGGCCAGTCAGAACCCTCTAGAGGTTCTGGGAGAGAGAGGCTGTCTCCTTTCCCTGTGAGTTCTGCTCCGTAAAGATGGGGGTTTGGGGCTGCCGGGACCCTCTTTCCCTCCATGGAGTGACTGGCCTTTCCTCCAGGGCCACTAACGCCTGCCAGGGAGACAGAGGATGGCGGAGCTGAAATCTGGGACAAGAGAGAAAACGGGAGCGGACAACCACTTGAGCCCCTGGATCCAGCCATGCCTGAAGCTGCCCTGACACTCCTAATTATCCAATTCGACAATTTCCACGTTGGCCTCGGCTAGCATGAGCCAAGTTTCTATTGTTTGCCACCAAGAGGGACGACTCACCCACCAGGAAGCAGCGCGTCCCCACTCGGGACGGAATTCCAGAGGAGGGCGCCCACGGAGCCCCCACCTCGTGCCTCAGCCAACGCTTGGACATTCCACGGTAGCCACGTGCGTGCAGCCACCGGCACCCACCTCTGCGGCTCTCTGGATCTGAGTCTTGGACAAGTTCCTTATTAACGCAGACCCTCAGTTTCCATATCAACAGAAATGACAAGAATAGCACCTTAGGATGTGGAAGAATGGGGGTTTTCCATGGAAGTCTCAACCATTGCCAGCACCGCCACCCTAGTCTCATGACTCCCCTGCAGCCTCTGTCCTCTCTCGGCAAACCCCACAAATACTTTTAGGACTTTGGGGTGCCCGGGTTAAAATAACACAGCCCTAAAGTGAGCTGATGTGACGTGAGCCCTTGGCCCGCAATTAAATGGCACCGTTAAAATGGAGACACGCGTCCCCCTGCCTCCCGGCTCACCCCTGGGGGACGCTGTACTGTCTTCCCCCCACCCCCACACCTTGTCCCGTGACTTACGGTGGCTGCTGGGAGGGTGGCGGTGTTGGGTGAGCAGGCCCCTTGCAGCTTGTTTGAGCCGGGTGCTGGGGACCCTCGCTCCGGGGCACGGGAGGTTGCCCCTTCGGAGAAAGGTCCACACGGAACAAGACAGCTCCCCACTCTGCTGGTGACCCTCCTGTCTGTCCCCCAACCAGCCCTGCAACAGACACAGTCCCCAACCCTCCAGGGACGCAGCAGACTGCCTCTAACGGTAACTTGTCATCTGCAGATGTAATTAAGTGCACAAAGGTTACGAAACTCGGAGCCCGAGGGCAGAGCCGCCGTGGATGGAAAAGGTTCCTCTTTTTCACGGTGGGGTCCCTGGGGTTGGTGGTGGAATGGGTCACTAGAGTGGATTTTACATATTTTTATAATATGTCTTTTTAGAAAAACAAGTTTTAAAAAAAGTCTCACCCAAATAGATTCAGGAATCACTTCCTAAGAGCTGTTAGTTTATGTTGAGAGACTGTAATGAGTTGAAGTGTGGCGTCCTTTGAATATATTTAATATTAGTTTATTTTTCAAAAACTGCTAATATTAACTATTTAAAAGCCTACTCATTGCACTGGGATAAGAGGGCTCCTGGTTGTCAAGCAGTGGGATATATTCTCTGAGGTTCCCCCTGCCATGGACTAAATTGTATTCCCCCAAAAAATTCGTATCTTGGCATCCTGACCACCAGGACCTCAAGATGTGACTGTATTTGGACACGGGGTCTTTAAAGAGGGGATGAAGGTACAATGAGGTCATTAGGGTGGGTCCTGATCCCATAGCACTGGTGTCCTTATAAGAAGAGGAGATCAGGACATAGACACACACAGAGGGACGACCCTCTGAGGACACAGGGAGAAGGCGGCCGTCTGCACACCCAGGGGAGAGGCCTCAGGAGGGACCAGCCCTGCCCACACTTGGATCGCGGACGTGGAGCCTCCAGGACTGAACGAATAAATGTTTATTGTTTGAGCCGCCCTGTCTGCTTCATTACAGAAGTCACCAGACATTCTACAGCTGGGACTAGTTTCTACTCAGCCTTGAGTCTACGATCACTGTGTCTTTCTTCTCTGCTTCCTGTTCTAACTTGTTATTTCTCAGCAAGAGTGACCAGTCCCACGGAGGAGAGACCGACACCGTTGTCTGCTAGAGGACGCCTTCCGTCCGGAGCCACCCTCGCTGGCCTCCTAATGAAATGTGGTCTGCGCGTGGCTTCCAGGAGGACCTCCTTGTATCCACGGCCCCTGTCAGCTGGAGCCTTCTCCGGAGCAGACGGACATGGACCACCCTGTAGAGTTCTCTCTCCCGTCAGCTACTGAAGCCGGGCACCCCAGGGGACAGAGACCATGGAGAACAGTACGTGGACAGCCCTTGGCCTCAGGCCACCCAGGATTTCCGTATCTGTGCTCTGGACCCCACAGACATAACGATCATCTCCACACAGCCCCCAAACAGAACATCTCCTGAGTCTGCAGGAAACCTCACACGTTTCAAAGGATGAGACACATTCAGGATACACTCTCTGACCTTCATGGAATTAGGCTGGAAACCCGTGAGCTAAAAGATGACTGAAGATTCTTCGACTGCTGGACATTTCTGAATAACCCAAGGGCCAAAGGAGGAATCATGATGAAAACAGAAGCGATTTTTCATGAATGGTATAGGTCAGCCCCCTGCGCCCAGTACCAAAACATACCCTCAGGCTCTGGGGATTATGGGACGTGGACGCCTCCGGCGAAGGAGGCGCGGTATGGTCGGGGCATCTTGCCTGGAGAAGGGGCTGTGATCAGGGATGCCCCCCAAGGCTAGCAGCCTGCATCTCCTGGGTTGCCATCGCTTTTGAGAGTCCACGGTGAAGACCAAGAGGAGAGAGTGTCCGGCGGGCCCAGGAGAGCAGCAGGCGGCCGTGGAAGTGGCCGGCACAGGATGAGGGTCTTGTGGGTGGGGAAGGATGGGGGTGGGGCCGCATGACAGAGTTTAGGGAAGTTGGAAGCCAACGCTGGTGCCCCTGTTGGCCGTGGGAACCACGGACATTTCCCATGGCCGTGGGTGGAGTCCAGCCTCCCTGCTTCCCTAAAGTTTGTAGGACCAGCAATGGGGTTGACCGTCCTGCCCGGGAGCCCAGGGACAGCCGGGATGCGCAGGGCACGCGTATCACCCAGGGATTACTCAGAGGTTGAGAACTTTGACACGGGTTCATCCTGGAGGGACCCTTGGGGCGTCTCCACGTCTTAGCTGCTGTGAGTCCTACCACTGTGAAGATGGGGGTGCCGATCTCTCTCTGAGGTTCTGATCTCAATTATTTGGGATATAGAGCCAGACCTGGGATGGCTGGACTACACAGTAGCTCTATTTTTAATTGTTTGATGAACGGATATACACAGAATGGGGTCCTTGTATACTGTGGAATATTATACAGCGTGAAAAAGGAAGGAGATTCTGACACAGGCTACGAGGATGAACCTTGAGGACCTGACACTCAGCGAGATAAAGTCGCAAAAACACAAATACTCTGTGATTCCACTTATTAGGAGCTCCCTGGAGCCGTCAGATTCATAGAGACAGACAGTAGGATGGTGGGGGCCAGGGCCTGGGGGAGGGGGATGGAGAGTCAGTGTTTAATGGGGACAGAGTCTCGGTTTGGGAAGATGAACAAGTTTTAGCGACCTGCTGTACAGCACTGGGCCCACGGATGACGATACTGTATTATGCACTTAAGAATCTGTTATGAGGGTAGATGTTAAGTGTTCTTTCCACAGAAACAAAATAAAATAAGATAAAATAAAGCAAGGTAAAATTTAAAATTTTAAAGTAAAATACAGCGTGGGGGGGGGCGGGATAAATTAGGAGTTTGGGATTAGCAGATACACACTCCTCTATACATTGTAAAATAGATAAACTACAAGACCCTGCACAGGGAACTATATTCAATATCTTGTAATGACGTATCATGGAAAAGAATATGAAAAAAGAAAAAAAAGTAAACTAAAATAAGATACAATAAAAAAGAAGATAAACTAAAATGGAGCTTTTCAGATTTGGTGAGGGAAGAGAAAGGGAATTTCTGCACTGATTCCCGTGTAAGCCCTCGGTCAGCGGTGCACAGCCTGGAAACAGGATGCAGCTGCCCGAGCACATGTGGGCCTTGCCTGGTCAGGGGCGGCCGAGGCTGGGACATGACCCCGGGTTGTCTCGGTGGCCCCGTGTCAGCACAGAGTCCTTCTAAGGGTGATGGGGAGGCAGGAGGGAGACACCCTAAATGCTGTGGGTGCTGCTGTATGTTCAGGAGTTTCCGGATCCAACCAGGCTCAGAGGCAGCATTTGGGGTCATGACGGCATCCGCAGAAGGCGGCTGGGGGTCTGAGGGTCAGCCCCTCCCCAGCCTTCCCCGACCGCCCCAGAAGGTCCATTGCTCCCCGTGTGCCCGGCGAGGACACTCTCTGCGTGTGTCTGTGTCTCTGGCCCCGCCGAGCTCCCTCAGCCAGGATGCAGGGTTTGCAGGGGCTTCCAGGGAGGAGCGACTTTTAGGACTAACCCGGGAGAGTCCCCAGCGTCAGGAGGGTGAGCTGCAGCCGGTCCACCCTCTGGGTGGCAGCCACGGGCGTGTGGGCCCAAAGTGGCCCCCGTCTGCAGCCCGGGCTGTTCTGTCCTGTTGAGGTGGGGATTTTTTTTTCCATTATTACTTTTTGATTGGACTGTAGTTGATTTCCAATGCTGTGCCCACGTCTGCTGTATAGGAAAGTGACCCCGCTGTACACATATATACGTATATATGTCTGCATATACATTTTCTTTTTCATATTCTTTTCCGTGATGGTTTATCCAAGGAGATGGGATACAGTTCCCTGGGCTCTACAGGAGGGCCTTGTGGATCCATCCCATATACGACAGTTTGCACCTGCTAACCCCAAACTCCCAGGCCTTCCCTCCACTGCCCCCCCCCTTGTTTATCGAGGTGGGGATTTTTAACCCTGACCTTTTCCCGTGACCACAGGGCAACATGGCAGGGTGTGGGACTGTCCTCCAGTGTCTGGGTCTGGCCCAGGCTTGTCTGTGTTGGGAGGTGACTCCTACTAGCGCAAAATGTCTGACCCCGGAGCCGTTGGTAGCGCTGCTGGCCGGGAGCTGCAGGCCTTCGCGTGTCTGTGAGTTTCCGTTCAGCTTTCACTTTTGGATTTGGAAGTAAAGCCATTTCCAGACGTGTGATGGGTGGAACTATGTCCCCATGTGTACCTTGCAAAGAGAATGGGTTTATTTACCCTGCTTCTAAGCCCCTCTCCCTCGGTCCCTCCCTGCTGGTAACATGGAGCTTGTGTTGGTGACAGTCGGCCGGGGACGAGCCCCGCTGGGGACACAGTTCCTCTTTCTTGTCACTCTCAGTGGGCCCTGCCCCCTTCCCCTGCAGACATCCTGCTGGGGCCTCTGTGCCAGCTGCCATGCCCACCCCCAAGGCCCCTCCGGGGGGTCCCCGCTGTGGGACAGCCCTGTCCCCAGCTGGCCCCTCAGCAGTGAGGCTGGATCAGTAGCCTCCACCCAGCAAAGCGGGGTTCATAGCCTCCAGTGGTGGGGTGAGCTGAGTGGTGACCCCCCAAACGTGTCCACATCCTGACCCCTGGAACCTGGGAACGGGACCTTATTTGGAAACAGGGCCTTTCCAGATGTGATGCAGTGAAGGGTCTGAGATGAGGTCCTCCTGGAGGAGGGTGGCCCTACATCCAATGACAGGATCCTTCTAAGAGACAGAAGAGGAGAGACACAGACACAGAGGAGAAGCCCCGGGAAGACGGAGGAAGAGACGGGAGGGATGCGGCCACAAGCCGAGGGACGCCTGGAGCCCCCAGAAGCTGGAAGAGGCGGGAAGGACCCTCCCCGGGAGCCTCTGGAGGGAGCGCGGCCCTGGGACACCTTGACCTCAGACATCTGGTCTCCAGGATGGGGGAGGATGCATTTCTGCGGTTTTAAGCCCCCAGTCTGTGGTCCTTTTTATGGCCCCCAGGGAAGTAGCACGAACAACGTTCTCTGCGCATGCTAAAAGAATTTCAGTGTTGACAGCTAACATTTTAAGTTTTAAAGGATGCAAACAATTTCTGACAAATCATGAACCATGCTATTTCAAAATACAACTGCTGGGTGACAATTGTGAGGGTATGCAGTGGATTCTAACTGTATCGGTGCTATATACTCCATCATCCATTGAAATAGCCCATGGAGAAACTCTATTTAAAGATTGGGGCATTTCACAGTATTCCTTTCTTTCTTCTTTAAATTTTTTTTTTTTCAAAAATTCACATCTTTCCTTTTGTGAAATTGTCTTTTCATTTCTACCATTTTTAGAGTCTAATTTTAGTATTGTCGAAATCTATGTCGGAAAATCTTTTGTATATCACCCCATCCAACTCACGGCAACAAAAATAGGTGTAAGCGTTGACACATCAACACGGGTTTCACTTCCTGTACCATCAGGGCCTACGTGCTAAAAGGTCTCTTCCGAGCGAGTGGTCCTCGGCTGAAAAGTGATCAGAGCAACAGAAGTGTATCATGGACCTTGATGCACAATAATTAAACAATAAAGTTAGAAAAGAATGTATGGGATTTTACTTCCTGAATGAGGTGCATTACAGTCAAGATCTTCCTACACACTGAACGAAAAGGAATATTTGTACAGCTAAGGATTTATAAAACCCTGCAGCTAGTATGTCATTTTTTTTTTTTTTTTTCGGTACGTGGGCCTCTCCGGTTGCGGAGCTCAGGCTCCAGACACACAGGCTCAGCGGCCATGGCTCACGGGCCCAGCCGCTCCGCGGCATGTGGGGTCCCCCCAGACCAGGGCACGAACCCGTGTCCCCCACAGTGGCAGGCGGACTCTCAACCACTGCACCACCGGGGAAGCCCCTAGTATGTCATTTGATTTTACTTTTTTGAATTTTTGAATTTTTATTTATTTTTTTATACAGCAGGTTCTTATTCGTTATCCATTTTATACACATCAGTGTGTACATGTCAATCCCAATCGCCCAATTCATCCCACCACCACCACCACCCTGCCGCTTTCCCCCCTTGGTGTCCATACATTTGTTCTCTACATCTGTGTCTCTATTTCTGCCCTGCAAACCGGTTCATCTGTACCATTTTTCTAGGTTCCACATATATGCGTTAATATATGATATTTGTTTTTCTCTTTCTGACTTACTCTACTCTGTATGACAGTCTCTAGATCCATCCACGTCTCTACAAATGACCCAATTTCGTTCCTTTTTATGGCTGAGTAACATTCCATTGTATATATGTACCACATCTTCTTTATCCATTCGTCTGTCGATGGGCATTTGGGTTGCTTCCATGACCTGGCCATTGTAAATAGTGCTGCAGTGAACATTGGGGTGCATGTGTCTTTTTGAATTATGGTTTTCTCTGGGTACATGCCCAGTAGTGGGATTGCTGGATCATACGGTAATTCTATTTTTGATTTTTTAAGGAACCTCCATACTGTTCTCCACAGTGGCTGTATCAATTTACATTCCCACCAACAGTGCAACAGGGTTCCCTTTTCTCCACACCCTCTCCAGCATTTATTGTTTGCAGATTTCTTGATGATGCCCATTCTGACTGGTGTGATGTGGTACCTCATTGTAGTTTTGATTTGCATTTCTCTAATGATTAGTGATGTTGAGCAGCTTTTCATGTGCTTCTTGGCCATCTGTATGTGTTATTTGGAGAAATGTCTATTTAGGTCTTCTGCCCATTTTTGGATTGGGGTGTTTGTTTTTTTAATATTGAGCCGCATGAGCCATTTATATATTTTGGAGATTAATCCTTTGTCTGTTGGTTCATTTGCAAATATTTTCTCCCATTCTGAGGGTTGTCTTTTTGTCTTGTTTGTAGTTCCTTTGCTTTGCAAAAGCTTTTAAGTTTCATTAGGTCCCATTTGTTTATTTTTGTTTTTATTTCCATTACTCTAGGAGGTGGATCAAAAAAGATCTTGCTGTGACTTATGTCAAAGTGTGTTCTTCCTATGTTTTCCTGTAAGAGTTTCATAGTGTCCTGTCTTACATTTAGGCCTCTAATCCATATTGAGTTTATTTTTGTGTATGGTGTCAGGGAGTGTTCTAATTTCATTCCTTTACATGTAGCTGACCAGTTTTCCCAGCAACACTTATTGAAGAGGCTGTCTTTTCTCCATTGTATATTCTTGCCTCCTTATCAAAGATAAGGTGACCATAGGTGTGTGCGTTTATCTCTGGGCTTTCTATCCTGTTCCATTGATCTATATTTCTGTTTCTGTGCCAGTACCATATTGCCTTGATGACTGTAGCTTTGTAGTATAGTCTGAAGTCAGGGAGTCTGATTCCTCCAGCTCCGTTTTTTTCCCTCAAGACTGCTTTGGCTATTCGGGGTCTTTTGTGTCTCCATACAAATTTTAAGATTTTTTGTTCTAGTTCTGTAAAAAATGCCATTGATAATCTGATAGGGATTGCATTGAATCTGTAGATTGCTTTGGGTAGTAGAGTCATTTTCACAATATTAGTTCTTCCAATCCAAGAACATGGTGTATCTCTCCATCTGTGTCATCTTTGATTTCTTTCATCAGTGTCTTATAGTTTTCTGAGTACAGGTCTTTTACCTCCTTAGGTAGGTTTATTCCTAGGTATTTTTATTCTTTTTGTTGCAGTGGTGAATGGGATTGTTTCCTTACATTCTCCTTCTGTTCTTTCGTTGTTAGTGTATAGGAATGCAAGTGATTTCTGTACATTTATTTTGTATCCTGCAACTTTACCAAATTCATTGATTAGCTCTAGTAGTTTTCTGGTGGCATCTTTAGGATTCTATGTATAGTATCATGTCATCTGCAAACAGTGACAGTTTTACTTCTTCTTTTCCAATTTGTATTCCTTTTATTTCTTTTTCTTCTCTGATTGCCATGGCCAGGACTTCCAAAACTATGTTGGATAATAGTGGTGAGAGTGAACATCCTTGTCTTGTTCCTGATCTTAGAGGAAATGCTTTCAGTTTTTCACCATTGAGAACGATGTTGGCTGTGGGTTTGTCGTATACGGCCTTTATTATGTTGAGGTAGGCTTCCTCTATGCCCACTTTCTGGAGAGTTTTTAACATAAATGGGTGATAGAAAGATTTATAAAGCTTTATCAAAAGTTTTTCTGCATCTATTGCGATGATCACATAGTTTTTATTCTTCAGCTTGTTAATATTGTGTATCACATTGATTGATTTGCATATATTGAAGAATCCTTGCATCCCTGGGATAAATCCCACTTGATCATGGTATATGATCCTTTTAATATGCTGTTGGATTCTGTTTGCTAGTATTTTGTTGAGGATTTTTGCATCTATATTCATCAGCGACATTGGTCTGTAATTTTCTTTTTTTGTAGTATCTTTGTCTGGTTTTGGTATCAGGGTGATGGTGGCCTTATAGAATGAGTTTCGAAGTGTTCCTTCCTCTGCGATTTTTTGGAAGAGTTTGAGAAGGATGGGTGTTAGCTCTGCTCTAAATGTTTGATAGAATTCACCTGTGAAGCCATCTGGTCCTGGACTTTTGTTTGTTGGAAGATTTTTAATCACAATTTCAATTTCATTACTTGTGATTGGTCTGTTCATATTTTCTATTTCTTCCTGGTTCAGTCTTGGAAGGTTATACCTTTCTAAGAATGTGTCCATTTCTTCCAGGTTGTCCTTTTTATTGGCATAGAGTTGCTTGTAGTAGTCTCTTAGGATGCTTTGTATTTCTGTGGTGTCCGTTGTAACTTCTTTTTCATTTCTAATTTTATTGATTTGAGTCCTCTCTGTCTTTTTTCTTGATGAGTCTGGCTAAAGGCTTATCAATTTTGTTTATCTTCTCAAAGAACCAGCTTTTAGTTTTACTGATCTTTGCTACTGTTTTCTTTGTTTCTATTTCACTTATTTCTGCTCTGATCTTTATGATTTCTTTCCTTCTACGAACTTTGGGTTTTGTTTGTTCTTCTTTCTATTTCCTTTAGGTGTGAGGTTAGGTGGTTTGAGATTTTTCTTGTTTCTTGAGGTAGGCTTGTATTGCTGTAAACTTCCCTCTTAGAACTGCTTTTGCTGCATCCCATAGGTTTTGGATTCTTGTGTTTTCGTTGTAATTTGTCTCTAGGTTTTTTGGGTTTTTTTTTTTTTTTTTTTGCGGTACGCGGGCCTCTCACTGTTGTGGCCTCTCCCGTGGCGGAGCACAGGCTCCGGACCCGCAGGCTCAGCGGCCATGGCTCACGGGCCTAGCCGCTCCGTGGCATGTGGGATCAGCCCAGACCAGGGCATGAACCCATGTCCCCTGCATCGGCAGGTGGACTCTCAACCTCTGCGCCACCAGGGAAGCCCTCTAGGTACTTTTTGATTCCCTCTTTGATTTCTTCAGTGATCTCTTGCTTATTTAGTAACTTACTGCTTAGCTTCTATGTGTTTGTAGTTTTTACTTTTTTTTTCTTTGTGATTGATTTCTAATCTCATAGCATTGTGGTTGGAAAAGATGCTTGATATGATTTCAGTTTTCTTAAATTTACTGAGGCTTGATTTGTGACCCAAGATGTGATCTATCCTGGAGAATGTACCGTGTGCACTTGAGAAGAAAGTGTAATCTGCTGTTTTTGAATGGAATGTCCTATAAATATCAATTAAATCTGTCTGATCTACCGTGTCATTTAAAGCTTGTGTTTCCTTATTAATTTTCTGTTTGGATGATCTGTCCATTGGTGTAAGTGAGGTGTTAAAGTCCCCCACTATTATTGTGTTACTGTTGATTTACTCTTCTATAGCTGTTAGCATTTGCCTTATGTACTGAGGTGCTCCTATGTTGGGTGCATATATATTTAAAATTGTTATATCTTCTTCTTGGATTGATCCCTTGATCATTATGTAGTGTCCTTCCTTGTCTCTTGTAACAGTCTTTATTTTAAAGCCTATTTTCACTGTTATGAGTATTGCTACTCCAGCTTTCTTTTGATTTCCATTTGCATGGAATGTCTTTTTCCACCCCCTCACTTTCAGTCTGTATGTGTCTGAAGAGGGTCTCTTGTAGACAGCATATACATGGGTCTTGTTTTCGTATCCATTCAGTGAGCCTGTGTCTTTTGGTTGGAGCATTTAATCCATTCACTTTTAAGGTAATTATTGATATGTATGTTTCTATTACCGTTTTCTTAATTGTTATGGGTTTGGTTTTGTAGGTCCTTTTCTTCTCTTGTGTTTCCCACTTAGAGAAGTTCTTTTAGCATTTGTTGTAGAGCTGGTTCGATGGTGCTGAATTGTCTTAGCTTTTGCTTGTCTGTAAAGCTTTTGATTTCTCCGTCGAATCTGAATGATACCCTTGCCGGGTAGAGTAATCTTGGTTGTAGGTTCTTCCCTTTCATCACTTTAAATATATCGTGCCACTGCCTTCTGGCTTGTAGAGTTTCTGCTGGGAAATCAGCCGTTAACCTTATGGGAGTTCCCTTGTATGTCGTTTGTCGTTTTTCCCTTATTGCTTTCAATAATGTTTCTTTGATTTAATTTTTGTCAATTTGATTACTATGTGTCTCGGCATGTTTCTTCTTGGGTTTATCCTGTATGGGACTGTCTGCGCTTCCTGGACTTGGGTGGCTATTTCCTTTCCCATGTTAGAGAAGTTTTCGACTATAATCTCTTCAAATATTTTCTCTGGTCCTTTCTCTCTCTCTTCTCCTTCTGGGACCCCTATTATGTGAATGTCGGTGCATTTAATGTTGTCCCTGAGTTCTCTTAGTCTGTCTTCATTTCTTTTCATTCTTTTGTCTTTATTCTGTTCTGTGGCAGTGAGTTCCACCATTCTGTCTTCCAGGTCACTTATCCGTTCTTCTGCCTCAGTTATTCTGCTATTGATTCCTTCTAGTGTAGTTTTCATTTCAGTTACTGTATTGTTCTTCTCTGTTTGTTTGTTCTTTAATTCTTCTAGGTCTTTGTTAAACATTTCTTGCATTTTCTCCATCTTCACCTCCGTTCTTTTTCCGAGGTCCTGGATCACCTTCACTATCGTTATTCTGAATTCTTTTTCTGGAAGGTTGCCTATCTCCACTTCATTCAGTTGTTTTTCTGGGGCTTTATCTTGTTCCTTCATCTGGTACGTAGCCATCTGCCTTTTCATCTTGTCTATGTTTCTGTGAATGTGGTTTTCGTTCCACAGGCTGCAGGATTATAGTTCTTCTTGCTTCTGCTGTCTGCCCTCTGGTGGATGAGGCTATCTAAGAGGCTTGTGTAAGTTTCCTGATGGGAGGGACTGGTGGTGGGTAGAGCTGACTGTTGCTCTGGTGGGCAGAGCTCAGTAAAACTTTAATCCGCTTGTCTGCCGGTGGGTGGGGCTGCGTTTCCTCCCTGATGGTTGTTTGGCTTGAGGTGACCCAACACTGGAGCCTAACTGGCTCTTTGGTGGGGCTAATGGTGGACTCTGGGAGGGCTCACGCTGAGGAGTACTTCCCAGAACTTCTGCTGCCAGTGTCCTTGTCCCTTGGTGAGACACAGCCACCCCCCTCCTCTGCAGGAGACCCTCCAACACTAGCAGGTAGGTCTGGTTCAGTCTCCTGTGGGGTCACTGCTCCTTCCCCCTGGGTCCTGATGCGCACACTAGTTTGTGTGTGCCCTCCAAGAGTGGAGTCTCTGTTTCCCCCAGTCCTGTCAAAGTCCTGCAGTCAATTCCCACTAGCCTTCAAAGTCTGATTCTCTAGGAATTCCTCCTCCCATTGCTGGACCCCCAGGTTGGGAAGCCTAACGTGGGGCTCAGAACCTTCACTCTAGTAGGTGGACTTCTGTGGGTATAAGTGTTCTCCAGTTTGTGAGTCACCCAACCAGCAGTTACAGGATTTGATTTTGCTGTGATTGTGCCCCTCCTACAGTCTCACTGTGGCTTCTCCTTTATCTTTGCATGTGGGGTATCTTTTCTGGTGAGTTCCAGTGTCTTCCTGTCGACGATTGTTCAGCAGCTAGTTGTGATTCCAGTGTTCTCACAAGAGGGAGTGAGAGCACGTCCTTCTACTCCGCCATCTTGAACCGATCTCTAGTATATCATTTTAGCTTCTATTTATTTATTTATTTTCTTTCTTTTTTTTTAAATTGAAGTATAGTTGATTTACAACGTTGTGTTCATTTTAGGTATATAGCACACTGATTCAGTTATACACATATAGCTCTATGTTTTTTCAGATTCTTTTCCATTATAGGTTATTACGACATATTGCATAGAGTTCCCTTTGCTATAACAGTTGGTCCTTGTTGTTTATCTATTTTATATATAGTAGTTTGTATCTTTTAATCCCAAACTCCTAATTTATCCCCTCCCTTTCCCCTTTGGCAACCGTAAGTTTGTTTTCTAAGTCTGTGAGTCTCTTTCTGTCGCATAAATAAGTTCATTTGTCTCACTTTAGCTTTTAATAGGCATTGAATGTATTGCACAGTTTATAGGCTCATAAAGGATGAGAACTTCATGTACCAGACCTAGTAGACTGTAACTTGTTCAAGTAAGTGGTTGCTAAGTCTTGGGGTAACATGTAGCAGATCTGAAGGAGATGGTGCAAAAGTTTCTTCCCTGAGATTAACCCATGAATCTTGAAAATCACAAGGAGATGAGATGATCCCGCCATGTTGAAATGAGTTGGTGTGTCCAACTGGCACCTCTCCATTCTTTGCAACGTCATGGAGGGAGGAGGGGAGCTTCCGCTGCCTGGGGCCCTGAGCACCTGCGTCTGAGTCAGCCCCCCAACCCTCAAAACACAGGTACCTCCAGGAGTGTGGACGTGGGGCCCTCTGGGTTTGTGACACCTGGGTTGGATGTTAAGAAGGTGGGCATCTCCTTTGCTTGTTGTTGTTCTACATCTGTCCTGGGGGAGGGCTTGCTTTTTCATATTCACCCAGAATTCTACAATTTTCTTGGACTTGCATTTGTTTTTTTTTAATTGAAGTATACTTGATTTACAGTGTTGTATTAATTACTGCTGTACAGCAACGTGACTCAGTCATATATATATATATATATATATATATATTCATCTTTTTTTTTCATATCCTTTTCCATGATGGTTTACTCTAGGATATTGAATATAGTTCCCTGTGCTCTACAGTAGGATCTTGTTGTTTACCCATTCTGTATATAAAAGCTTACATCTGCGGACTCCCACCTCCCATTCCATCCCTCCCCCAAATCCCTCCCCCCTTGGCAGCCACCAGTTTGTTCTCTATGTTGGACTTGCACTTGAACTGTAGAGAATCTTGATTAAAACAAAACGATTTTGCTTGTCACGAGTCGGATGAGCTGATGAATTAAAGACTTTCCAACATAGGTCTGTACAATACTAGTATCATCCTCTTGGACTGTATAGGATCTGACCTTGATTGTTCTAAAAACCAAGACGATCTTTGGTGCTCTGGGTATCCCAGCATGAAAACTCCACTGCCCTAAACCTTCATGCAGGAAGAGGCAGGGGATAACCCAGGACTCAAGGGGTGCCGGCCTATGTGCAAAAAGGCGTTCCTAAATGAAATTATTTTGATTTGTATGGGATTGTAAATGCATGTGGAAATGTTGAAAATGTTAAGTGAGGGAGTGTGATTTGGGGGCATTTTTCAGAAGGGACATAGAATCATTCAGCTCAGAGCCTCAGGAACCCTGCATGGATCTGGACAGCTGGAGACGGACATCCATCCCAGCTGAACAGTATCTGGAGAGGGAGAGAATATTAATGAGAATGTTTCTGCTTTCCACTGACCAGCTCAAACTCCAGCAGAGAGTGGGAGTGAAAAGTTGCTCTTGGGACAAGGCTGATTACTTCAAAGGACTAGCTTTACTATTTACTAAAAAGCTCGATGACTATATGGTATTACACTGAACACAATAAAAACACTAGAATAAATAAAATTAGTCTTTGAGCCTGGGTCTCAAAAGTGTTTCAGGGGTTGTCTGTTATTTTTTTCTTTCTGGTTTTAATGGGTGTAGACAGAAGGCAGATGCTTCAGAATGTCACTGTGTTTGTGGCAAACATACGTTTTTGGAGGGTGTCACATGAAGCAGGGTGGTGATGTACCCTTGGAGAACTTAGGTGTGGCTTTCTTTGGAACTTCTCACTCTAAAGAGTGGGTGTCCATCAGGCTTTACTATCAGCCAGCATCCAACAGATGCATCTTGTTCAACTCAAAAGGACCCCGTGGTGTAGATACTATTCTTGTGGGCTTTTCTCTTGTGCACATTTTTCTTTCTGTTATACTGATCTCTGATCTTTTCTTTTTTTAAAAAAAAAAATTTATTTTTTTAATTTATTTTTGGCTGCATTGGGTCTTCGTTGCTGTGCACGGGCTTCTCATTGTGGTGGCTTCTCTTGTTGTGGAGCACGGGCTCTAGGCACGCGGGCTTCAGTAGTTGTGGCACGCAGGCTCAGTAGTTGTGGCTCACAGGCTTAGTTGCCCTGCAGCATGTGGGATCTTCCCGGACCAGGGCTTGAACCCGTTTCCCCTATATCGGCAGGCAGATTCTTAACACTGCGCCACTAGGGAAGCCCTGATCTCTGGTCTTATCTTCATCATTTCGCTCCTTCTACTTTCTTTGGGTTTGATCTAAAAAGAGAAACTCTTTCTAGATTCTTAAGATGGAATCTTAGGCCATGGCTTTGCAACCTTTCTGCTTTTCCAGTGAATGCATTCAAGGCCATGAATTTGCCTGTTTTCCCTGCTTTGGTTTCATCCCATAGGTTTTGATTTGTTGTATCTTCAGTATCATTTCTGTGAGTTTTCTGTGGCTGCTGTAATGAATTGCCACAAGCTTAAGACAACCGAACTTTATTTTCTTTACAGTCCTGGAGGCCAGTAGTTTGAAATCAGTTTCACCAGCTCAAAGTGTTGGCAAGGCTGTTCCTTCCGGCAGCCCTGGGGAAGAATCAGTTTCCTGGCATTTTCCAGATTCTAGAGGCACCTCCATTCTTTGGCTAGTGGCCCCTTCCTCCACCTTCAAAGCCAGAATAGCTTCTTCTCTCCTCTCTGATTCTCTCTATTCTGAACATCTTCAAATATCTTTTTCTCTGTTCCTGTCATCACATCTCCTTCTCTGACTTTGAGAGTCACACCTCCCTCTTATAAGAATCCTTGTGATGACATTAAGGCAGCTTAGATAATCCAGGACCATCTCCCATGTCAAGATCTTTAACTTAATCACATCTGCTAAGGCTCCTTTGCCATGTCAGGTTACATATTCACAGGTTCTGGGGCTTAGAACCTGGACATCTTCGGGGAACATTATTCTGTCTACTGTATCATTCATGAAAAATCTCTTCTGTTTTCATCATGATTCCTCCTTTGGCCCTTGGGTTATTCAGAAATGTCCAGCAGTCGAAGAATCTTCAGTCATCTTTTAGCTCACGGGTTTCCAGCCTAATTCCACGAAGGTCAGAGAGTGTATCCTGAATGTGTCTCATCCTTTGAAACATGTGAGGTTTCCTGCAGACTCAGGAGATGTTCTGTTTGGGGGCTGCATGGAGATGATCATTATGTCTGTGGGGTCCAGAGCACAGATACGGAAATCCTGGGTGGCCTGAGGCCAAGGGCTATCCACGTACTGTTCTCCATGGTCTCTGTCCCCTGGGGTGCCCAGCTTCACTAGCTGACGGGAGAGAGAACTCTACAGGGTGGTCCATGTCCGTCTGCTCCGGAGAAGGCTCCAGCTGTCAGGGGCCGTGGATACAAGGAGGTCCTCCTGGAAGCCACGCGCAGGCCACATTTCATTAGGAGGCCAGCGAGGGTGGCTCCGGACAGAAGGCGTCCTCTAGCAGACAACGGTGTCGGTCTCTCCTCCGTGGGACTGGTCACTCTTGCTGAGAAATAACAAGTTAGAACAGGAAGCAGAGAAGAAAGACACAGTGATCGTAGACTCAAGGCTGAGTAGGAACTAGTCCCAGCTGTAGAATGTCTGGTGACTTCTGTAATGAAGCAGACAGGGCGGCTCAAACAATAAACATTTATTCGTTCAGTCCTGGAGGCTCCACGTCCGCGATCCAAGTGTGGGCAGGGCTGGTCCCTCCTGAGGCCTCTCTCTTGCGCGTGTAGACGGCCGTCTTCTCCTTGTGTCCTCACAGGATCATCCCTCTGTGTGTGTCTGTGTCCTAATTTCCTCTTCTTCTAAGGACACCAGCACTACTAGATTAGGGACCTCATCTTAAAAGACCCTATTCTGCAAAAGGACCTTAAAAGATCCTCCTCGGCAAAGACCCTATTTCCAAAAAAGTCATATTCTGAGGTCTTGGGGATGTGGCCGTCCACAACTGGATTTTCCAGGGACACAGTTCAGCTCATGACACCCTCCCACATTTAAGGCAGAGATTTTCTGGCATGCACACATCATCAGCAGGATGCATAGCTAGGTAGACGGTTATTCTGTCGGTTTCCCACTGAATGAATTACATGAAACTTTGCTTCAGGCTCTCGCTGTTTATCTGTGTCTGTGAACCCTTGGAGACTTGTGCTGTGCAGACACAGAATCTGAGGCCCCATCTCCTACCATGCAGAGGCACGGCCTCACGGTGGAGAAGGGCTAGGTTTCCTGTGTGACAAGTGGAGACCAGGGGGCTGATCGTTGCATAATTGGTAAGATCATACGAAGCAGATCTTTATCTTTCTGTGAACGGAGTGATGAGTATCCCACAAGGTGCCTTTCCATTTACCTTGGGGTGTTCACGACCAGACAGCCTATCCCCTTACTGAATTTCCCAGCGTTCACCATGGCGGGGGTCAAAAGATTGACCCTCTCTCTCTCGATACAGCTGATGAATCTCCAAAGGCATAAATAAAGGTTTCTTCACTTTGGCTCTGACCACAAAATTCAGAGGGTTCTCAGTGAGATTAGGAAAAAAAAAATAAAGAAGACTGGTTTGCAAATGAAGGGGTTGTAATTTTTCTCCATTTCTTCCACTGTGGGGTGGCTGTGTCTTTTTGATTTTAATTTCCCTAAGCTATAGGACCATAAGTGGAAGTGCCCTAGGCTCTGTTGCTTTGTTTTTTAGATGTTTCAGGAAACACCATACACTTCTCCAGAGTGGCTGTTGGCAATTTACATCCCGCCCAGCAGCATAACAAGGCTCCCTGTTTTCCATGTGTAAAACTTCCCTTCTGTTTCTGAGGTCCAAAAGAAGTATGGGCTTCTTTTATTGTTTCCCATTTCTAAACTTCATAACAGAAATCCATGTTGATTGATACTGAACAAAGCATCTTTGTTTCCTTCTTAAACCCTCCTCCCTCACACTGGTACCCCAATCATCGTGTTGTGCACCTGGGACTCAGACAATGTTATATGTCACTTACATCTCAATAAAGTTTGCGGGGATAACTCCTACATCCTAAACAGTTCAAATATTTATGAGAAGCAAACCCTATGTGTAGGGCAGCTATTGGAGTGAGAGACTTTTCAACATCTTTCTTGGGGACTCCATAAACTGCAAGTGTTGCTTTTCCTTTGGTAGAGGTCTGCCCATCAGTTTACATACAAAATGCCTTTCTGGGGCTTCCCTGGTGGCGCAGTGGTTGAGCGTCCGCCTGCCGATGCAGGGGACGTGGGTTCGTGCCCCGGTCCGGGAAGATCCCACATAACACGGAGCGGCTGCGCCCGTGAGCCATGGCCGCTGAGCCTGCGCGTCCGGAGCCTGTGCTCCGCAACGGGAGAGGCCACAACAGTGAGAGGCCCGCGTACCACAAAAAAAAAAAAAAAAAAAAAAAAAAAAAGCTTAAAAAAAAAAACTTCAAAAAAAAAAAATGCCTTTCTGTTATTAAAACAAAGCAGTTTCTCAGGAGCTAGATTTCTGTCTCTGAGGTGATTGACATCATGGTTAAATGTAATGGTGTCCTGAGTTTTGACATCCTTTTAGAACTTAAGTCTAGAAGTTCAGAAACGTTAACTACTGTTTGTATTTGTGTTTGTAGCCAGTGTTGGCTCTTTCTCTCCACTCTAGTAATAGTTTAAAAAAAAAATGTTGGAGGGATAAAGAAAGGAAAAAAACACGTCCACACAAGGACTTGTATAAGACATCAAAACACAGGTTCCCCATGCCCTTATCCCCTCTACAGTGAGATGGGAGGTTTGTCACACAGAAAGGAGAAAAGGGCTCACCTCCTTAGCGAGCAAAGATGCCCGTTGGGTGAATGTGAGGCTGTCGCCCACCCCAGATCCTCAAGGACCCTTGAGAGACCTCTCCCCATTGCTGCCATGGTGACCAGAAGCTCAGCCATGTCACCATGGCCCAGTGACTTATGAGTGTTACACTTGAGTCCTTGATATTTCTGTTTTCTGGACACTTGTGGTTCCCTGGGACATGGGTAGGCCCTGTGAGTTCCACAGCTACAGAAGAGGATTGGGAAGGGGCAACTGAAAGGAGACCTGGGGGCCCAGCCTGAGGAGTAAGGAGCTAGTCATAGAAACCCAGGGTGGATATCAGATCTGGGGGCCTGATGGAGGACACAGAGGAGACTTGGGGGCTGGTCTGACCCCAGGACCCAGGCCAGGCTGTGAGAGGCAGGGTCAGCCCTGAGCATGGCCCCACGGACCAGACATTATCCATGTGGATTGCTACCAAACCAAGATGGTGAATTTTGTGTATCGGTGTGGCTGGGCTACAGTATCCAGATATGTGGTCAAATGCCAGTCTAGATGTTGGTGTGAAGGTATTTTTTTTTTAAAGATGGAATTAACATTTAAATCGGTGGACTTTGAGTACAGCAGATGACCCTCCATAATGTGGGTGGGCCTCATCTAATTGGTTGAAGGCTTTTAGAGAAAAGAGACTGAGGTTCCCCGAGGAAGAGGGAATTCTACCTTCAGACACACTTCAGACTCAAGCTGCAGCATCACCTCGTCCCTGAGTCTCCAGACTACTGGTCTACCCTACAGAATTGGGACTTGCCAGGCCCCACAATCACATGAGACAGTTCCTTAAATCTTTCTCTGTCTCTCCTATCTATCTATCTAATCTGTAGATAACTACAGATGTATACATCGATCATGTATCTATCCTATATCTTCTCTATCTATCCATCCATGATCTATCTATCTATCTACCTCTCGCTCAATCTATTTCTATTATCTATCTATCGATCATCTGTCTAATCTATAGATAAATATAGATATATACATCTATCTATCATGTATCTATCAGCTATCTTGTCTATCTATCCATCCATGATCGATCTATCTATGTATCCATCCATCCATCCTTTTGGTTCTTGTATTAGCATTCTCCAGAGAAACAGAGCCAATAGGGTGTGTATAATAAGGAACTGGGTCCCATGATGACGGAGGGTGAGAAGTCCCAGGATATGCCATCTACTCTCTTACAGACACCCAGGAGAGTGAACGATGTAAGTCTCATTCTGAGAAGACTAAAGTCCATCTCAGAGATGGTCAGGTAGAGAGAACTCCTTCTTCCTTACCCAGCCTTTTGTGCTATTCAGGTCTCCAGCTGATTGGAGGATGGGACAAGGCCCACCCACCCTGGGGAGGGCCATCTGCTTTCCTCAGTCCATTCATTCAAATGCTCATCTTGTCCAGAAACACCCTCACAGACACACCTGGAATAACACTTAACCAAATACCTGGGCACCTTGTGGCCCATCAACTTGACACATAAAATTACCCACCTGAGTCTGTTTGTTTGGAGAACCCTGACTTATACCTGAAAGTTCACAGAAGCAAGACCCTGGACGACCTTCCTGATTCCTCCCAGTGCAGAGGGAAAACACATGTCTCTCTCTGACTTCTGAGACCCTCGCCTTCAAGAGAACCCTCCCACCTCCCACCAGAACACCCACATTACCCTCCCGCCATGCCCCCTAGGACTCCAGTGACAAGACTCTCAATCAATGGCAGAACCAGGTAACTTCAAAGCAACGGCGTGAATTGGGGCAGCGGAAGGGACAGGGTGACCAAAAGATGCAGTTTTCCTGGAAGCATCATAGACTCAGGGGCCCCGGGAGTCAGGCAAAGCCAAGATCTGTCCTGGGGAAGGTTCAAACCAGAGGCCATGTGGGTCCAAGGAGCCCTGTCCCACCATCACGAGGCTACTGGCGACCCCTTCTCATGCACAACCTACTACCTGCCTCTGAGCAGAGCCAGGAAGGTTTAGAAAGTGGGGAGTTGGAGGAGGTTATCCTGGATGGGGGAGCTGGGCTTATCCCAGAAGCCATCCCGTGATCGTGGAGGGTGAGAATTTCCAGGATCTGACGTCTACAATCTACAGACCGATCACTCATGGACCAACATTGGGACCCCACCAAGCCTCAACACCAGAAAATCGTCATTGAGCTGATAATCAACGTTGCCTAATCTACCGTGTGTCCTGGGATGGAGGCACGGAGCTGATTCAACTTTCAACACCAAAGAGTGCCGGTATACCCATTGTATGGATTGCTAAACCGAGGCTCGGAGGAGCTGAGGACACACCATCGATAGCCGGTAAACCTGTTTCATGGGTGGACACCTCTCGTTTGTGGAGTTTTATATCTATAGAGGCTCGTTTATTAGTACAGCGTCCTTGTGCTGAGAAAGTGGTGTTTTTCTTCTTTAACAGAAGAGGAAATTGAGGTTAAGTCATTAGGTCATGGGGTGGCCGTGGTCAGACATACAGCTGGGGTTGTGTCAAGATCTGCATGGAAGATGCAAAGCCACACGGGTCCCTGCCACACACACACCTCCTCACGGTGAGGCCAGACCATGCATGGTCCATGTCATGATGCTAGAGGTGGCCCCGTGGTTCTCACCTCCCACCACCACGGCTTCACACAGGGCCAGAGGGAGCCGCTGATTCAGTCCCATGGCAGAGCCCCGGACAGACTCCCTGTGGTTTTGGGGGAAGGACCAAGGGCTGGTCATGGTCAAAGTACATTGGATTCGGTCCAGCTAACACTGATTTTCTGGTCATTGTTAGAAGTCCTGGCATCCCTCAAAACCGGGGGCAGTCAGCCCACGAGATGCAGCTGATATTGTGCTTTAACTAGGCTGAGCACCCATCGAGGGCTTTCAGCAATCTGGTCCCCCAGGGGACACTTGGCAACATCTGGAGTTGTTTCCAGTTGTCACAAGTCTGGAGGGGGAGGTCCTACCAGCAGCTGGTGGGTGGAGACCAGGGAAGCTGCTCCGCCCCCCACAGGGCCCAGGACGCCCCACATCAGAGGGTCACCCAGCCCCACATGTCAGGAGTGCCGAGACTGAGAAACCCTGACCTAGCATGAAAGACTCTATCTGTCTATCTGTCTGTCTACCTACCTATCTATCTGACATCTATCTATCATCTGACTATCTATCTATCCATCATGTATCTATCATTCATCCGTCTATGTATCATCTAAGTATCTACCTATCATCTGTCTCTTTATCTATCTATCTATCCATCCGTCTATCCATCTGTATTTGCATCCATTTATCTACCTACCCATCCATCCATATCTCTATGTCTAACCATCCATCCATCATTTCTCTCTACACCCTTTCATCCATCCACCTATCCATCTACATATTCATCCATCTATCCATCTGTCTCCCTATCTATCTATCTCAGTGGTTGATAACTGGGGGTGACTTGGCCACCCAGAAAGACACTTGACAATGTCTGGAAACATTTTTGGTTGTTACAACTTGGGAGAGGGTCCATCTGGGGGGTGGAGACCAGGGATGTTTCTCAGCACCCCACAGTGCACAGGACGCCCCACATCAGAGCACCATCTAGCCCCAAATGTCCACAGTGCTGAGGACAAGAAAGCTGGCCTGGGTCATAATTCACTGGATTCGATACAACAGACTCTGATTTTCCATGACAACACTGTTGGGTGTTCCCTGAAACGTGAGGAAGCCCCAGTGTCCCTCAATGTCACCGACGGTCAGCCTCTGAGATGGAGTCATGTTCCTGTTTACCCAGGTGGGCGTCCATGAGCTGCGGTTAGATAGATCCCCTGCGTGGGGTCACCCTGACCATGGCCGGGCCATCCTGGGCGGGAGGGCAGGAGTGGCTGGTGGTCCGATCTTCATTATGGCCCCCAGGTGGCGTGGGCATCTCAGGATCAGTCTGCGGTCACTACCGTTAGGACTGAGTGTAGGACGGCGGGGCCAGGAGCAATGGCAGAAAGACTCAAGACCACGGTGCACAGGGAGGGAGGGGAACTGAGGCCGGGAGGCGCAGGGACCCTCCCAAGGGCACCTGAGTATCTCAGGGCCGGTCTTCTCCTCCAGCCTTCCTTTTGGACCCTCTCACTCAGGGCCCATCATAGGACATGAGTAAAATCAACAGGACGCGCCAGGAGGCTTGGTGGTCACAGGCCTTGTAGGTCTCCTTCCAGGGTACAGTCTAGAATACGAGTGTCCTGGGGCTGCTCTAGCAAGTGACCCCAAACTAACTCCCTCCAGAGGCTCCGGGGGAGGGTCCCTGCTGCCTCTTCCAGCTTCTGGGGGCTCCAGGCGTCCCTCGGCTTGTGGCCGCATCCCTCCCGTCTCTGCCTCCGTCTTCCCGGGGCTTCTCCTCTGTGTCTGGGTCTCTCCTCTTCTGCCCCTTAGAAGGACCCGGTCATTGGATGTAGGGCCACCCTCCTCCAGGAGGACCTCATCTCAGACCCTTCCCTGCATCACATCTGGAAAGGCCCTGTTTCCAAATAAGGTCCCGTTCCTGGGTTCTGGGGGTCAGGACATGGATGTGTGCTTGGGGACGTCCTTCAATCCCCTACACCAGGGTAATCAATTAGTTCCATTTCTCAGGACTGTCCCCATTTTAGCCCCCAAAGCTCTACCCCCCTGGAGCTTCCTGCTTCCCGGGCAAATCGAGACAGCTGGTGACCGCACACCTAACACGCAGACTGTAAGGGGATGGCGTGGAGACCGTGGGCTGGTGCTAGGTGAGCGGCGAGGAGGTGGCGTAGGGGCTCCGTGCACACCTGGGGGACAGGTGAGTGTGGCGGTGTTGAGTGGGAGCTGGCTTGTGCTTGGTGGGTGTGAACCTGGACATCCGGGGAGGCAGAGACCTCCAAGGACAAGCTGTAAGCACCACAGATGTCGGCCCTCACGTGGGGGAGCAACCAGCCCCCGTCCCTCCCCTACGGGAAGCCCCGGCACGTGGCCTGGGGCTGATGGGCCCCCGCCCCCCAGAGTCCGAGGACAAAGGATAGGCACTAAGGAAGTTTTCTGATGCTCTGGGTAAAATGGAAACCACTTTCGGTGGAAAATGAGGGTCTGTAGCTAATCCGTGCGCTGCGCTCGGGCAGAGATCAAATCCTCCAAGTTGGGGTCACTCTGCACGGGCACGGCCTTTTCATGTTCTCAGGGGAAAGTGTGCTCTGCTGTCTCAGAGACCCAGGTGAGATCCCCTGATGGTGGGGCATGAGGCCAAAATGTTCGCAACGTGTCCCCAATAATCTCTTGCCCCCAGTAATCTTTCTGAGGCCCAATATTTTCTCTGGTCCTCTAGTAATCTCTGGTCCCCAATAGTCTGTCTGGTCCCCCAACAATCTCTCTGGTGCCCAATATTTTCTCTCTGGTCCCCCAATAATATCTCTGATCCCCAATATTCTCTCTGCTCATTGATATTTTCTCTGCTCCTTAGGAATCTTCCTGGCCCCTAATCTTCTCTCCTGTCCCCAGCAGTGTCTCTGGTCCCCGATATCCTCTCCGGTCCCCCATCATCTCTCTTGCACGGTCCGTTTTAATCATTGGCAACGTGGACACAGATGTTTTTACAGAGCAGCCAGCAGGGAACCTGGCTGTGAGGCACCTCAGGAACCCGGAATCAAAGCCACGGCTGCACAGAGCCCCACGTGCAGAAACCTGGCCATCCATCATTTGCATGACTGTTTAGAAATGGCAACGGCCGCGTTTATTTAGAAGGGAGACGAGTGAGCTCAGTGAAGGAAACCAGCCAGCCGAGGCCGGGGAAAGGCACCTTGTGGTGGGGATCTCAGCAACGCCCCTTTACCGGCTTCCTGTGAGTGTGACTCAGAACCTTCCAGAGCTCTCGGAAGCTCAAACCCCCCTTCAGAGAGTTTATAGCCCGGGATGAGGAAGTAAGAGCAGGGCTAACGTAGCGGACAGTTATTTTCTTTCCTCTGTCTGTTTTTTTAAACGCAGATACAACTCACCATTTCAAAGGGAATCATTCAGTGGTGTTGGCTGCATTCGCCACGTTGCGCAGACACGACCCCTACCTAGCGCTAGCACGCTACCCGCACGCCCAAGTGGACGGGTATTTTAGCTTTAAGTACTGTCAGCAGACAGAAGGCTCAGAATCCCCGTGCATGGAGGAATCATCATCATCGTCATAGGCAGAACGATAGCAGGCAGTGTAGCCCACGGCCTGGGTGGCTTTGAGAAGGCCACGAAGCCGCCTGGTGCATCAGTGTCCCCATATGTAAAGGGATTTAGACAGTGCTCTCTGAGGGACAACATGAGGGTTCCACGAGTCCATCTGAGCGCCAACAATGGCCCTACTGGGAATCCCGCATGATTTGGGATGAACTCCCCAAGGAGAATGACATCTGTCAGGGCCTTGCTCGCCACCAGTGTTGAACAGTCTTCACAATGACCCCATGAGGCAGTCTGCGGCCAGGGGTCCGTGAACTAGAGAGGGACTCAGAGTGGGGGCCGCCTGAGCGGGGCCCCGGGTCTCCACACATCCAACGCACCCTCTCTCCTCCTCTGGTTAGGATGAGTAGCACAGGGTTTCGTGGAGAATTTGTTTGAGATGTATTGAAGCCCAATACCTGAGAATGTGGACTTATTTGGAAATAGAGTCTTTGAAGATGTAATTAAGATGTTTACGATGAGGTCATTAGGGTGGGCCTTAATTCAATATGACTGGCGTCCTTGTAAGACTAGAAGACGCACAGAGAGACACAGAAACACACAGACAGAAGAAGGCTGTGGGAAGACAGAGGCAGAGATTGGAGGGAGCTGATCGTAAGCCAGGGACGCCTGGAGTCTCCAGAGGTCGGAAGAGTCAGGAAGGACCCTCCCCTGGAGCCCCGGAGGGAACGCAGCCCTGCAGAGACCTTGATCTTGGAGTTCCGGCCTCCAGAACGTGAGAGGATAAAATTATGTTGTCTCAATCCGCCCAGTGTGTGGTAATTTGTATGGCTGTCCCAGGAAACTAATTCAGGGGAATTCACGGGGAACCAGTCTCATCTCCTGTTTTATCTGTCCACTCATTCATCATCCATCTATCCATCTGTCTATCTACACACCCATCCATCCATCCCTCCATCCCTCCACCCATCCACCCATCTATCCATCCATCCATCCATCCATCCATCCATCCATCAGTCCATCCACCCATCTATCCATCATCCATCCACCACCCATCATCCATCTACCCATCCATCCATCCAACCACCCACCCGTCTATCCATCCATCCATCCTTCAATCCATCCATCCATCCATCCATCAATCCATCCATCCATCCATCTACCATCCATCCATCCACCCATCCACCCATCCATCATCCAACAAACCGTCAGTGAACTCATGCTGATTTATGCTGGCCCCTCACCTACAAGGTCACAGCTCATGCAGGCACCCAGCCCATTTGTTTCCTGTGGCTGTGCCTGAGGGGTTATCTCTGATCCTATCCCACCACGTGCCTGCTGGCTGGTCTGCCCCGTCCCGAGTGCAGAGATGGCCTTGCCCATCCCACCGCTGGCACACGTGCATGTTTCACGTAAAAACCTGGAGACCGGCGCCTCCAGTGGCAGGGTACTCGCAGGAGAAGATGCGAGTGGCAGATGGGCAACGCCTGCGGCAGGGAGTGACCAGGCAGCTGGGAGCTGCATCACCTAATCCACCCACTTCCTCTGTTCCCTTTATAGCACAGGATATTACAAAGAGTCTTGCTACTGGTCCTGGTTTGTCAGAAAAATGCCACTTGTTGGAGCCCATGTTTGGTTCTTGGGCAGATAATCCCACGGGACGGGGATGACACATGCTCAAGCCGGGGCCCTTCCTGTGGACTGGTGGGGATTAAATCCTGACCCATTTGCCCTGGGATGTGGCCTGCCAGAGGGATATTTGTTTATCCTATACACATGATCTCTGTGCCTATCACAGGGTCTTTTTAACTTTAATTATTATCTTATAGGAACAGGAGCGCACAGATAAGATTGAGACAAGGGAGAAAGTGGCCCAGGATGCCCTGACCCAGCCCGGTTCTCTCCCTGAGACCCGGGAGATGGGACCTGGCCCTGCTTCTCCCCCCAGCCCTCTGGCTGCACTGTCCCTTGACCCTTCTTGTGTTTTTCCGGGTCGTCCTGAATTGGGGGCAATTCTGCCCCCCAAAGGACACCTGATAATATCTGGGGGCAGTTTGGGGGTGTCATACTTTGTGGGGCTGCTACTGACATCTGGTGGGTAGAAACCAGGGATCCTGTTTAATACTCTACAGTGTGTAGGACACCCCGAGAATTATCCTGTCTAAAATGCCAGTAGTGTGAGTTGAGAGCCTTCTATCTATCTATCTGGCTATCTATCCATCTATTATCTACCAATCAATTAATCAAACTATCATCTGTTTATCTATCATCTATCTATATTTTTCTATTATGTATGTATCTGTATTTATCTGTCTATATAATTTATTATCTATCCATCCGTCAATCTATCATCTATGTATCTATCATTTATTTTCTATGTATTTATCTATGAATCAAAAATCTCCTACTTGTCTATCTACCCATCTATCAGCTGTCAGTCTGTCTACCATCTATCTATCAATTATTTATTATCTACCTAATTTATTTATAATCTATTTGTCTATCTACCTAACATCTACTCATCTATCTATCCATCAGTCATGTCAATTGATGTATCATCTATCTATCAATCATCTGTCTATTTATCGATCATCTAATTTATCTATCTATTTACCTGTCATTTATCTGTCATCTATTCATCTATCAGTGGTGAGTGATCAGGGGTGACTTTGCCCTCCCACCCGGGGACATATGACAATGTCTGGGGACATTTCTGGTTGGGGGAGAGGGAGCTCCTGGCACCTGATGGGTGGAGACCGGGGAGGTTGTTCCACATCCCACACTGCACAACAGGACCACCCAGCCCCAGGGTCACTCGTGCCACATCACAGAAGATGGGTCCTGACCCTGTAAATGTGACCCTTGATTCTTCCCCAAGACCCCCTCGCCCCTCTCTTCCTGCACCCCCTCCTTCTGTCAGGGGTCCCATGCTCATGCTGCGCCCCCATAAACAACGCCCAGCCACCCCCATGACTACTCAAAGCCCAGGGTCCACACTCTCAGCCCCCTGCCCATTCATGAGCCTCCCTGGGGGTCAGGCCAGCACCACCTGGAACACACACAGCCCGGCCCGCCCCTCTGCCCTGCCTGGTCCACACCACCCTCTCCCCAGCCATGCGCCACCTCGGTCCCTACCTCCTGTCTGGCCCCGTCATCGGTCAGCAAAGCACAGATTCCACCCCTAAGTTGTTTTCCGTTCAGGACACCGTTGACCCCATTGACCCCCCTGTTCCGGCACAATGGCCCTGCCCAGAGCTCTTTCCAAAGCACAGTCCAGCATCGCCAGCCATGTCGGAAGCTTCCACAGCTTTTCTGGGCCAGCCGCTAAAGTCTCACCATCCTCCCGGGACCATTCTGTCCAATGCGCCCCAAGCCTCCCTCCACCCAGAACACACCCCCCATTCCCCCCCCGGCTCCCATTCATGACATCCTTTCTGCCACAGCCCTGCTCTCCCAGCTGTCCCACTCAGCCCCGGCAAATGCCTCCTCTTCCAGGAAGGCCTCCTGGATTCCTTCCCGCCCTGAACCTTCGTGGCCTGCATCTCCCTGTGTGGTCTTTCTATTCCCCGGAAGTGCTCAGCACCACGACAGGCACAGGGTGCCTAGTCCACTGCCTGCATCAACTGTCCAGGCCAGCGGCTGGACACTGAGTTAGGTAACAGGGCCCTGGAGGGCAAAAGTCAGTGCAAGTTTCCCATTCGGCCCCTCAGAGGCGCCGTGTGCTTGGCCGAGTTCCAGCCTCAGTTTCCCCACCTGGGATGTGGGGATGATGACGGCGAGGTTAGGATTGGAGGAGACGGTCCACGGGCAGCGTGTGCATTGGGGTCGATGCACACACAGTTCTGGTTCACAGCACCCATCCACAGACGCCCTGGCTCTGGCATGTTGCCCTCCTTTTGCCAAGGAGCCTGGGACGGAGAGAGCCAGCTTCAGCCCCTCAGGCCTGGCCACCTTCCCCCCAGCGGGAAAACTTGCACAGAACGGCAGGCGTTGCTCCCTCACCCAGGCGCCCACACTGATGTGGCCCCCAGGTCCCAGCATGGACACAGCCCCCCAAGGTCCCGGCACAGACGAGGCCTCCTGAGGTCACAGCAGATACACAGTCTTCCGAGGGCCCAGGACAGATGTGGCCCCCCAAGGTCCTGGCACAGACGTGGCCTCCAGAGGTCACAGCAAGTACATACCCTCCCCCAGGTCCCGGCAGGAACATGGCCACCCGAGTTCCCTGCATGGCTCAAAAGCAAACCCAGTCACCAGCTGCCTTTCAAAGCATGGCTTTCCCTAGAATAAGGCAGACCCTGCATCCATGGGTCTGTCTGTCCAGCCAGGAGGGTGTGGACACGGCTGCAGAATTTTCCCTGGGGGTTCCCAGTGCTGACCCCAGGGGACGCACTGGGGGAGCCCACCCTGCAGCCCCTCTGTGTGCTCATTCGCCAGGTCATGCCTCCCCGCGGTGCAGTGTTGGCCCTGGGGCGCGTGGGTCTGTGGCTGGCGCCGGGGGCCTGGACAGCTGCCAGCGGTCAGGGAGCAGGGCGAGGTGTCAGGGGAGCATGGGGCTCCCCGTATCCCGCACGCCCAGCCCCTTGCCTCCGGGCCAGAACAGGGGTGTGGGCGGCAGGCCCCCGCTTCTGCCGGCTGGTGGCCACACCTACGGGCGGGGAGCAGACAGGCACAGGGCTGGGTGAGAAGCCGCACCCTGGGGACCGCCATTCTGTCGCTAACCCGTCACTACCCACACCCCCTGCCCTGTCCCTAAGGTGACAGCACAGGCTTCCGTAGGGTTGCCCGGGGGTCTCAGGTGGCCTGTCGAGGGTGGTCCTGCCCCTGCGCCCTCCTCAGTCCGTGTGGCTGAGCGGGGATATTTCAGAAACTACAGCCCAGGTCTGGAGGGTCCTCCTGGCTCTTCCCACGGCCCGCTTCCTCCTGGAGGGGGAGTGGGTCGCCGGGACTCAGGGACAACGCCCAGGGATTGAAGGCCCCTCCCTCCACCAACGCTGGCCTTGGCAACGCCCCAGCAAATGAAAACACCATTCTCGCGCCGTGGAAGCATCTTAAACGGAGAATACACGCGCACGTCCGGCCCAGCTGCTCCCTTCAAATCCAGCCGCTCAAAGGGCTTCCTACGCGGCCATGCGGGGGCGGCCCTCCGGGTCTTGGTTCCTCCTGGCTCCTGTCCGGGGCCCCGCTTCTGACCGCACACGCTGAGCGCACGTGACACCATGACAGACGGCAGAAAAAAACCCCACCTCGCTTTGGAAGCGGAACCACACGCTCCGTAATTCCTCTCGGCCGGGCGTGATCCGAAGGGTGCAGACGGCTGGTGTGCACGGCAGCGAATCCCCGGGGCCGCCGCCAGCCCGCGCGTGCGGCGCCCCTGCTTCCCAGGCTCGTCTGGGACGGTTTGTAAAATGCACCTAGAACTCGGGTTTCTGGGTGAGCCGGGGCCTGAGAGCTGATCTGAGGTCTCACGGGGGGCCCTCAGCGGCCGGAACCGTTCCAGGCTCAGCCTCCCGTCCTCCCTCGTGCCTGGCCGCCTTCAGCGCTCACCTGTACGCAGGTGCGGTTTCCTGAAGGAGTTTGCACAGGAGAGCGTGTCCCGAGCGTCTCCCCGCCAAGTGGCCGTGCGTGTCTTTCTACAGGTTTTCCTGTTCTGTCTGCACCGCGGAGACGAGAACGCACGCAGCCCGCCTCCCAGGCTCTCACCCCGTAAGACCCCCCCCCCTCCGCGACCCTCCCTGTTGCAGACAACGCACGTCAATAAAGAGCAGGCATTGAACGCACCTGGAACGGCCGGGGCTGCTGTAGCGGTGCGCGTCTGCAGTGTAGACGCCGCCGGGACTGGATCGGAAGACGCAGCAGCTGTGCCTCAGGGCCTGGTGTCAGGAAGCGGCGTCCCGCTGCCCACGAAGGAGCCGGGGTGGGTGTCGGGGCGCAGCCCCAGTGCCAGCATCCCCGCCGTCTCTCGGGCTAGGTGCGCGCGGGGCATGACGCGCCGGCTGCACCCTCGCCGGCTGCAAATCCTCCAAGGTCCCCCTGCCGGGCTCCGGAGGCTGCTGTGGAGACCCAGGGCAGGTGGAGAGGAAACCCGTTTTGAAATTTCCTGTGTAACGTCTGTTTGTCTGCTCGCTCCCGTAGTCCAAACCCGCCGGTCCCCGTCCTATCAGCGCGCGCCCTGCCGGGGGCGGGGTGCCGGCCCCCAGAGCTGCGACCTCAGGGCTCGTCCTGTCCCGAGGCGGCTGCGGGGAGACCCTGCCTCTCCGAAAGGGTTTGCTGCCTGCAGACCGGGCCGGGAGGGAGGGCCCAGTCCGATGGTGTAGCTGGCGGTGACCTGAAGTGGATTCCCAGACGGAACAAATAAATGCCTGGGATTTTAAATTTTTTTACGTTTTAAAATTATGCTAAGCGAACTGACTTCCTCTTGCAGGCGAAAGCTGGGTGCCTGGCGACCTCTTTTGGTCTTGCAGCCAGAAGGTGACCCGCCCGGTGACCCTTGCCCGGACACTGCCCTGGGGGGGCCGGGGGGGGCGTGCCCCTGACACATGTTCCCCATCCACCCACCCACCCCCGATGGAGCGGGGTTCACGCCTCCCGGGCCGCGTCCTCTAGGGCAGATAGGGAGCTGGGTGGCCGGCGGGGCGCACGTGCGCAGGTGAGGATGATGACTTCACAGCCAGGCGCGCTGTCATCGGAAAGAGGCAGCTGCTCGAAAGCCCACCCCCACACCCCACCCCCGAACCAAGGTCCAGCCCTGGCGCCCCGGGGTCACTTGGAAGGGGGAAAGAGGGTGGTGATTCTCAGAGGTTGTGTGCCGGGAAGTCATGGGGATGGTGAATTCGCGAATATGGAAACGCTGTTCCCGGGGAAATCCAGGATCATCTATTTACAGAGTATGGAGGATGTATGTACCCCTAGGCATCTGTTGTCTGTCGATCAATCATCTATTTACATTCTATACCTGTATCTATGTTTATCTATCATTTAATTGTATTTTTCTATCATGTATCTATCGTCTATATCTATATATTGATCTATTATCTACCTATCAATTCTCTACTTATTTATCTTCTATCTCTATATCTATCATCTATTATCTATCTATATCTATCCATCAATACGCCTGCCTGATGACATATATCCATCCATCCATCCATCCATCTTTCTATCTCTATATTTATCTATTATCTACCTATCAGTGATCTTTAGATATCAGATGATATTATCTACCTATCATCTGTCTTCTGTCTTTGATATCTATTATCTATCTATCCATCCGTCATATCTGTCTATTATCTGTGTTTCTATTTGTCATCTATCTGTATCTATTTATGTATCATCTACCTATTATCTCACATGTATGTATCAGTCACTTTTCTATCAATCATTTATTTATCTATCTGCCTGCCCATGCACACACATAACCTTCCACCCATTCTTCTATCTGTCTACCCACCCATCCATCAGTCTGCCTACCTACCCATCCATCCATTCATGCATGCGTCCATCCACCCTTGCATCTATCACCGCTTATTATCTATCTGTCCATCTATCCATCCATCTGTCTGCTTACCTATCCATCCATCATTGTATCTATCACCACTTATTAACTATCCATCTATCTACCTACCTATCTACTATCTATCTATCCATCCAGCATCTCACTGTGTATCTATCATCTATCTGTATCTACCATCCATCAGTCCATCCATCGATTTATACGTATCATCCTTCTATAGACTGTGGTTCTCCCATGTTGCAAGTTCACAGCTAATGGTGGTGGGTCGGCCCCTCAGAGAGGACCTGGCCCCGGGCTGCTACGGTTCTGGGCACCACCAGGGAAGTCCCTGTTTCTTTTTAAATGGCCCAAATGTAAAACGGAAGAAAAGAAAGGACAATGGTGCACATGTGCTGGGCATAAGTGTCAGAGGAGAATTTAAAAGGTCAGTAAGTTGTGGGTAATGATTGGAACTGGGTGAAGGTATATGGGCTTCCGTGCGCTATTCTCTGGTTTGTGTTTGAAAGCGTCTGTGTTAGCTCAGCTCAGCTGCCATAACAAACACCACAGACGGGTGGTGGCTTAAACGTTAGACATTTATGTCTCCCAGTCCTGGAGGCTGGAATCTGAGATCCAGGCATGGGCAGGGCTGGTTCCTCCTGAGGCCTCTCTCCTGGGCGTGTAGACGGCCGTCTCTTCCCTGTGTCCTCACGTGGTCGTCCCTCTGTGTGTGTCTGTGTCCTGATCTCCTCTTCTTATAAGGACACCAGTCCTATGGGATCAGGTCCAACCTAATGACCTCATCTTAACTTGATCACCTCCATAAAGACCCTGTGTCTGGAGTTCCCTGGTGGCGCCGTGGTTAAGAATCCGCCTGCCAATGCAGGGGACACGGGTTTGAGTCCTGGTCCGGGAAGATCCCACATGCCGTGGAGCAACTAAGCCCATGCGCCACAACTACTGAGCTTGTGCTCTAGAGCCCGCGAGCTACAACTGCTGAGTCTGTGTGCCACAACTACTGAAACCCACACGCCTAGAGCTCGTGCTCCACAACAAGAGAAGCCCCCACTCGCTGCATCTAGACAAAGCCCACACACAGCAATGAAGACCCGACACAGCCAAAAATAAATAAATAAAATAAACAAATTTATATTAAAAAAAAAGAATTTGAGGAGGGGGACACAATTCTGCCCATCACCCCTGATATCTAAAGTTTCCACCTGGTGAGTTTGCACATGATTTCCATTTTCAAAACCATCCTTTCTCATCAAGGCTGAGGAATCCAAAGTAACTTTTGGGAGGTGGGGCTGGGGAGGACAAAGTTCAACCTCTAAGGGGGCTGACTCACTGGAAGGCAGATTCGAGAGGAACTGTTCCCTGGTGTCCATGGCTGATTTCAGGAAACCGTTACAAGGTTCCTGCGGAGGTGGTCAGGTTGGAGGGGCCATGATGGAGTTCCTCATGGGAAATGGGCACCGTGCGTGGGAAAGGGGGCAGGTGGATTGGGCCGCAGGGCTCAGGTGTGCCCAGGTGTGGCCGTGAGGTGGAGAGGTCCTATGAAGTCGTGTGGAGAAAGAACCACCTGGTCCAGGAGATGGTGGATGGGATCGTTATCTACAGGATGCTGCCCCGGCCATACAGAGGATGCTGAGTGATTAACTTCACCATCCTAAGGTCAATTCTCTCATCTCTAAACAGACCAGGTGGAGTTTACCTGAATCCGCTGTCCCATCAGCTCCAAAGTATGCAGGTCTAAGGCAGACCCATGCCAAGAAAGAAGTTTTTTAAATGATGCAGCCAATACCTCAGAATCCTGATGGGCTGAAGAATGGGCTGAAGGCGTCAGAGACCCTGCCCTGGAGTGTAGACCTGTGGTGAACACACATTGGAACATTTTGTCTGTAGCGGGGAAGCAGGTACATATTTAAGCTTTGAGCCCCATGTGGCGTCTGCTGAGATCACTGGACTCTGCCATTGTAATGAACAATGTGGTGCTGACACCACAACAGTGTGGTGGACCCAGCACTGTTCCAATAAAACTTTATTTACAAAAGCAAGTTGAGGGCCAGATCAGGTCTGAGGGCTGAGTTTTGGAGCCCTGTTCTGTGGCCCCTGTGGTGGAACGGCGAAGTCCCCTGCGCAGAGGCCACACGCGGGGGTTTAACATAGGGCCATTCGTGAACCCCACGTGTTGGTGGGACGTGGTCTGTGTGTGCCTGGTGGGGAAAATGGACTCATCTTCCTGAGGATCTGCTGACTGTTTTCCCCAGTGGCTGCTCCATTTCGCCTTCCCACCCACTGTACATGAGTGTTCCGATTTCTCCACATCCTCAGCTTGCTTCTTGGTTTGCCTCTAACACAGACGGACCCCAGGACTGGCCGCAGTGTAGACAAGGTACCGGCTCTGGGAAGTTCAGAGGCTCCATGACAAATGGCCCCTGGTGCCCCTTAATTCCCAAAAGGCATTAGGAGGGTGACAAACAGCCCCACTGGAGCCACCTGCATGCCTGATGCTGGACCCCCCCTGGTTGATCTTCATCTTCTAGGGTTTTCATCTGAGAGGTGTGCCCCATCCTGTCCCCAGCGAACAAAACTGGGGTCCAGTCGCCTGCGTGCAGTGAAGCCAATCTACTGACCCTGGGTTGTGGTGAAGGAAAGTACAGCATGCATTGCAGGCACCAAGCAAGGAGTCCAGGCAGCTGGTGCTCAGAAGACCCAAACTCCCTGATGGCTTTCAGGGAAAGGGTTTTAAAGACAGTGAGGGAGTGGAGCTGTGGGCTGTGTGATCAGCTGGTGGACCTTCCTCTGAGTGGTTGGTGGCGAGGTCATCGGGAGTCCACATCATCAACCTTCTGGTCCCAGCTGGTCTGGCGTCTCCATGCTGGCGAGCAGCATATGAAGGTAACTTCTCCCACCTGGTGGAGGTTTCAGTATCTGCAAAACAGCCCACAGGATACAGCTCAGAATATGATCTACAGCCCTTGAGGAGGAACTAAAGTCCTTGACTTTGTTTTATGGCCCAACTATTATAATTTTGTCTTGCTTGACTGTTTTCCTTTCTTCCTGCATTTTCTCATTCTCTGATTAAATGTATTCTTTGGAACTCGGACGGCCTCGGAGGCTAAAGCTTTTCTACAAATGAGAAGGCATGCGGAGGACATTGCAGGGTGGTGGTGGTGGGGATCTGTTCCCCTACAGGGCCCTGTTCGGTTAGAGTGGGGAGAGAGAAGTCCATTCTCCACGTGGTGTGAGATTATTTAGTTGCTGAAAAACACTTTAGGATGACAGGATGGCAATGTGGCAGCCACCCAAGCCCCACAAACCCCCAAACCCCAAGACCCATCCTCTTGGGGTCTTTCCAGCAGGTGAAGGGTCTGCGCTCCATCCTGGCTTGCTGGGACAGCGGTCCTGTCTCCAGCAAACAAACATGGGGTGCAGGAAGAGAAGGGTGATCTGCCACTGGAGAGGGTCAGACCCCCCAGGGTAGACGCTGATGCCATCTGGGTTGAGCGAGTGCCCTGAGCATGTGTTGGGGGAAATCCAGTTGCCCACACTTCCTCATCCAAACCACAGAGAGCAGACCCACATGCCGGGTCACAGTCCCAAGCCTGCACTTTTGTTCCCACCCCCACTTTCAGAGCAAAGCCGACCCCAAGAGGCAATGAAGCGAGGCCCCGGTTCTACAGAAACCATGATTGGCTTCTCAGGAAGGTGGGTCCCTGCCCCACGGCCTCCTGGTCTCTGTGCAGCCCTGGGTGGACCGAATGGTGCTGAGAATCTGGTGAATGCACAGGAAAAGGAAGGGACACACCCTCCAGCTCACACCACAACATCAGGTCCTCAACTTCTGGGCTGGTTGTTTCCCTCCAGAGGCTGGTACTGACAAAACCTCAAGAGAAAAAACAAGCTCATGGGTACGGGAGGCCCAGGGAAACTGGTTCACTTCCCCATAGCCCTGGCGTGAGGCCAGGCTGGGCGGTCTCGGTGTGTGAGTGATCCTCCAGCTTTAGGGGGTGTCACAAAAAGCTCTCGGCCCCATTAACTGGGACCCAGGAGCCAATGACTCTGTGTTGTTCAAGCAGCATGATTCACAACAGCCCAAAGGTGGAAACAACCCAAGTGTCCATGGATGGATGGGTGGGTGGATGGATGGATGGATGGACGGATCCTTGGATGGATGGATAGATGGATGGATGGATGGATGGATGGACGGATCCTTGGATGGATGGATGGATGGATGGATGGGTGGATGGATGGATGGACGGATCCTTGGATGGATGGATGGATGGATGGGTGGATGGATGGATGGACGGATCCTTGGATGGATGGATGGATGGATGAATGGATGGATGGGTGGATGGATGGATGGACGGATCCTTGGATGGATGGATGGATGGATGGATGGATGGATGGATGGATGGATGGGTGGATGGATGGGTGGATGGATGGATGGGTGGGTGGATGGATGGATGGATGGGTGGGTGGGTGGATGGATGGATGGATGGATCCTTGGATGGATGGGTGGATGGATGGATGGATGGATGGGTGGATGGGTGGATGGGTGGATGGATGGGTGGGTGGGTGGATGGATGTTGGATAAACAGCACGGGGTCCATCCATACAGTAGAATATGACTCAGCCATGAAAAGGAGTGAAGCTCTGACACAGGCTACAACGTGGATGGACCTTGAACACACGATGCTCAGTGAGAGAAGCCAGACCCAGAAGGACACACAGTGTGTGATTCCACTGATAGGAGACGTCCAGAACAGGCAAATCCCCAGAGACAGAAAGTGGGTTCGTGGTGCTTTCTGTGGAAGGGGAAGGGGGATGACTTAATGGGGACAGAGTCTTCTTTGGGGGGGATGAGAATGTCCTAAAACTAGATAAATGTTGTGGTTGCACAGCACTGTGAAAGTGCTAAGTGCCTCTGGACTGTGCGTTTTAAAGGGATTACTTGTATGCTATGTGGATTTCCCTGTAATTTAAAAAAAATAAAAAGAATCAGACGGACTGGCCTCCGTTCATGGGAATGTCAGCTGCACCAGGACCTTCAGGTCTCCCACTGGGCCCCCTCCCACCCCGAGCTGAGAGCCCAGAGCCCACCGTTGGGATGGGGGAGTGTTTGATTCGGCAATAAGGTCTCTCTGGCATTCGTATGGTCCTGCAGAGCAGAGCCAGGCTGCACACAGAGCTGATGGGACCCTGGAGGTCGCTCTCTGGAAACAAAAAGTAAAACTGACAATGGATGGAAAATAAATAACCTGCTTTTGACTCACCCCAGTTTTAGTTTATACGGCCCCATCAGCGTGAGCTCCCCATGAGGGTTTGGGACATTGCAATGCTGATCTTGAAACCAAAAGCAAACACCAGGCTCTGTGGGACGCCCAAGGCCCACCTGCACTTGGCTGGCCTATCGGGATGTGTGCGGGCTCCCAGCCAAGGACACAGCCCCGAGAGAGCAAACCCTCACCTGCCAGGCCCGTGCGTGCCCTCTGGGTCTCCTGGCCTGGGGTCTCCAGACCCCAGATTTCTCTACATGTCCAAAAGACCCGAAATCTTGCACGTTTTAAATAATACCGGTGTGTGAGTCTCTTGGGGCAGCTGCCACAAATGACCATAAGCTGGACACCTTAAAATGATTGGAATCCATCTTCCCCCAGTCCTGGAGACCAGACGTCTGAGGTCAAGGTATCCCAGGGCCGTGCTCCCTCCGGAGGCTCCAGGGAAGGGTCCTTCTTGCCTCTTCCAGCTTCTGGGGGCTCCAGGCGTCCCTGGGCTCGTGGCCGCGTCCCTCCTGTCTCTGCCTCTGTCTTCCCGGGGCTTCTCCTCTGTCTCTGGGTCTCTCCTCTTCTGTGTCTTAGAAGGACCCTGGCATTGGAGGTAGGGCCACCCTCCTCCAGGGGGACCTCATGTGGATCATTGCATGAATTACCTCTGCAAAGACTATTTCCATTACGTCCCACAGAGAAGTTCTGGAGGTTGACATGAAGCCTCAGCTTCCAGGGCTCACCTGCGGTGGAGGGGCCATGGGGTTACGCCGGAGTCTCCCCTGGACCGGGGCTTGCTTTGTGGTTGTGAATGGGTTAATTCTGGGGCAATCCGGGGGTTGTGGACCCACCCACAGAAAGCACCCACTCCTGTGCGGTTTGGGGTTTTCCTCTGGGGCAAGTGCTGGGCCACTCTTCATCTGTCTGATTCCCTCTCATCAAGGCGAAGACAGAACTGCTCAGAGCGAGGGACCCCTCCCTGACTCCTCGTCAGACTCCTGGCTTTCGGCAGCTCAGAAACTGAGCAAAGAACCTCATCTACCTGCCTGTCTCTCTATATCTATCTACTACCTATCTATCTATCTACGGCTGTGGTTCTCACCCAGGGATGACTGCCCCCAGGGGACATATGACAACGTCTGGAGACATTCCCGGTTGTCAGCACGGAGGGGAGGGGATGCTCCTGGCACGTGGTGGGTGGAGACCAGGGAAGCTGCTGCACACCCCACAGAGCCCAGCACGCCCCGCATCAGAGAGTCCTCCAGCCCCAGATGCCAGGAGTGCTGAGGCTGAGAAGTCTGCCCTAAGAGGGCGAGTCTGCCCGCACTGTCCTTCCTGGTCTGTCCCGCACTGATCTCCCGGCACAGCGTGCTTTTGGGGTCGCTGAGCTTCCGTGCGGTCACCATCGCTGTGAATGGAGATTTGGAGACCAGCCGAATAGAGAGACCCTGGCTGTGGCAGATGCACTGGAGGGCTCCTGTCGGCCCTTCTGTCCTGTGACCGGGGCCATACCACCCCCGGGGGCCCTGGCCTGGTCCCACCTGGCTCCGGGGAGGGTCACACTTCACTCACACTCCTGCCGTCCCCGTCTGGGGAGCGGCTGTGACCCCAGAGAGGACAGTCGTCTCCCGGGATTCACAGCCCCCTGGAGGGTGCACATCAGACCCAGTTGGCAGGGAAGGTGTAAGAAACAGCCCCAGGCCCCCAGGTGCCTTATGGACAAGACACCTGGTCTCCAAGGATTCTTCGGTTTCGGGACCAGGGCACTGACACTCCCCCTTGTTTTGCGGGTGGCTCTTCCCTATCAGGGAACAGTCACCCTATTGGGAAGATACGTGCTGTTTAGTTTCTGTAATAACGTGGTGTCATTTCTCAGGATGTTTTATGGGGAAGGAGACCCTGAGCGTGTGTGTGGCTGGAGTGGGGAGGGGTAAGGAAGCAGGAAGATGTCAAGGGCGAGACATTTGGGGTTGATCCTGAGGTTGGATCTGCAATGCAATTAGGAAGGACATTTGGGTCAGGAATTCCACCTGCAAACACCATATACTTTTTTTTTTTTAACATTGGGAGATAATCCAATAATGCTGGGATGATGGGATGTATTCCTTCAACACCGTGTGGCAAAGGGACCTTTCTAAGTTGGCTGCACACCCCGTGAAGTGGGGCTCCCCCCACCCATGACATCAGCAATCTCTGCGGTCAGCCGAACTTCACCCCACTCATCCATGGGAAGCAGGTCCAAACTCATCCTTCAGGGAATCTTTCTGAATTCTGAAACCTCCCTGGGACTCTCTCTGTTTTTCAATACAAGGAAGGAGGAGTTGTGTATCCTTTTATGTCATCAAAGTGAAATACAAGGGTATCTATATTAATTTACTATAATAAAGCCAGGAGGGAAGATCTATGGTGTTACATTAGACGTTGCATAACCAGTTTTTAAAAATGTTTATAGGGGTATAATTCATTTACAATGTTGTGTTAGTTTCAGGTGTACAGCAAAGTGAATCTGTTATAAAAAGACATATATCCACTCCTTTTTAGATTATTTAAAAAAATAAAATAGAACTTGTATAACTAACACAACATTGTCAATCAACTATACTCCAATATAAAATAAAAACAAAAACATAAAAGCATAAAAAAAGAAGCTGTATAAAGTTTGTGGTATTTTCCAAGTACGTGGGGCAACGAGTGGAAAAAATGATTCTTTCTAGTTATAGCTGCCATTTTCTAAGACTTTCACATCAGTTGTGCCTTTCCAAAATTGTTTTCTTCCCCCGTTGTGGGCTTCACCTTTATTGCCTTGTTGCTGCCTCTGCTTCAGTTTTTCTTAATCACTTTTCTTCTAATTGTAAAAAGAACGCCCACTGGAGAAAATTGGCGGTAGGAATGGAGATAAACTTCCCTGGTGGCGCAGTAGTTGAGAGTCCGCCTGCCGATGCAGGGGACACGGGTTCGTGCCCCGGTCCGGGAGGATCCCACATGCCGCGGAGCGGCTGGGTCCGTGAGCCATGGCCGCCGCGCCTGCGCGTCCGGAGCCTGTGCTCCGCAGCGGGAGAGGCCACAGCAGTGAGAGGCCCGCGTACCGCAAAAACAAAAAACAAACCAAACAAACAGAAAAACACAGTCTGGGCTCCTAGAATGGAACATCTTTGCATTTACTGTTGAAAGGATTATTACTTTGTTTCATGCCCTCCATTTCTCAGGCTACACTTGCTTCAATTATGTTCAGGAATTATTATTTCAGTGTTTTGCAAATATCAACCCTTCCCTGCTGACAGTTGCATTTGCAGTGAGAAGTAACTGTACGGAATCCTGTTTTTAAAAAAATTATTATTATCATGAAAAGCGGACCCCAGTCCACTGTGGACCCCAGTCTGTGGGATGAGAATACAGTCGGGTATTCCAGAGCTAGATCCTATATTTCTTGAAACATTTTACATCTTTTATTTCAAAGTCAGTGTTTTCTATATTGTACTTTAAAAATACATTGTGTTCTAAATTAGGAGTTTGGGATTAACAGATACACACTACTATATATACTATATATAAGATAGACAACGAGGACCTACTGTATAGCACAAGGAACTATATATTTTATATATATATATATATATATATAAACTGAATGAGTTTGCTGTACACCAGAAATGAACACAGCATTGTAAATTAGCTATACTTCAATTTTAAAAAGGTTAAAAACATATAATGTTCATATTAGTTCATAACAACTAATATGTATAATATTACTCCATTACCATTAATTATTAATTACAATGTAATTATGCCAATGCATTGTGTATTTTTATATATTACACATTTAAAATGTTTTTTGTTAAACTCTTTATTTTTTATGGCAAACTGCCAATTATTGTGTACCAAAGCTTTTCCACTCTAAAATTTTAGATTTCACTTCCTCTCTTCTTTGGCCAGAGTTAGTTTTATGAGATTTTTTTTTTTTTTTCCAAAAAGGGAACATTAGGAGCATGTTTTGAATCATGCCTGCAATTTTGTGCTTCCAAGATGACACCTTTTCCAGCACAGGATTTTGGGGTGGAAAACCTTTCCCTGTCAAAACTAGATAGACAGCCCCTGCCCCCGCCCCCCCCCAAAAAAACTGGAGAGACCTGGTGCTTCAGATGTTTGGGTATTTGGTTCTGGGGATGACTGAGGATTTGTTTCTGTAAAGAATCTGTTTATTTTTCTTGGGTTCTAGACGATGTTCTTTATCTTCAGTATTTAAGAAAAATTACCAAGAGGAATTTCTGGGTCTCTTTTCCCTTGGGGGAGGGGTGCTTTGCTTTGCACAGCTGTATTCAGTACAGGGATATTTTTGTTTATTTTTTTTTTTTGATTATTGTTTCTGCTTTATTGGTTTTCTTCATGGAATTTATGTTGCAAATATACTATGTGTAGAGATATGAAATAATAAATATGGCATGCACATAGATAATGTAATCTATGTATACACCATATGTGTGTATATACACAAACACCATATGTATACTATATTCATATACTTTATATATATTCGTGTAACTCATACATATGTTATATCACATTCATGTAATAATATATTCGGTATTAAATTATCTTTTAATCCTTTTACCTCACTATTCCGCCGGAGTTTGACCCTTCCTGATGGATTTAATGATGGGTGGCCTCCCATCTTAACTGCCCTGGCTCTTGATTTTAATTTGCCTGTTAAGAATTCTCCATGCTGTCCTTCCTAGTCGTAACTTTTCTGATCACTCCAGTCCCAAGGACACCCTTCCCCTGGCACTTAGATAAGAGGCGGGGATCTCTGACCACCTGTCCCCCATCTTCGTGCTGGATCTGCAGAAGGAGCAGCTGCTGTGGGGTCTACCGTGTTTCTGAACAATCAGCAGTCGCCCTGCAGGGCTTCCCCGGTTCTCTGGGTTCCCTGTATGTCTGCATCTTTCAGGCAGGGTCTCTGCTCACAAGCAGGTAGGGGGTGGGATTAGGGGGTGGGGGGCAAGCAGAGGATGCTGCCCTGCTCACCGGGGTGACACCAAGGATTGGCCCCCACCTCCCAGAGCAGGAACAGTCAGGGCTGTCCTGTCATCTCCCGACAGTGCTTTCCAGGATCCTGCCCCTGGAAAGGGGGCAGGACCTCTGGCTAGACCTACCGATGGCATCAGGGCAGACGCTGAAGTGAGACACGTGACTTGAACTGGGCCCATCAGATGTATAGGTATGGAGAGAGATTCATTTTAAGGAATTGGCTCACGCAATTGTCGGGGTGCAAGTCTCAGATATTCAGGCTGAAGACCCCAGGGAAGAGCTGAGGTTGGAGCTGAAGCCCAGAGACCATCTGCTGGCAGAATTCCTTTTTGGCTCAGGGAAGATGGGTTTTCATTCGCTTGAGGGCTTCAACTGATTAGATGAGGCCCGCCCACACCGGGGAGGGCAGTCTGCTTTACTCTAAGTTCATCTCACTCACAAAATAGCTTCAGAGAAACATCCAGGATAATATATGGCCCCATATCTGGGCACTGTGGCCCAGCCACGTGGGTACATAACAGTAACCGTCACAAATAGATACCCTTGTATGCTGAGAGGTGGAGGGATTGCCTCTTTGCTCCACATGGAGAATGGAGAAAACCTGCCTGCAGGGAGCAGATCACAGCAGGACCCAAGAGAAATGCAGAGATGCAAAGCGAAGCACAAACGCTATCTGGTCCCTAAAAATTCCCCAGCTCCCATCCCTAAGAAGGGCCCTTTCTCTTTTGGGTGGTTAGAGGGATAGCTCTGAAACCCGTGGTAGTCCCCAGTGATAGTTAACGCACTGGGCAGGTTTCTACACCTGGAAAGATTGTACCGTCCTGCCCCACAGGTCCACGGGCCCATGCTAGTTGAAAGTGTGTAGGCAGATGCTCTCTGCTCTGACCTGTTCCCAGAACATCTACTGAAAACAAACCCAGTTTAAAAAACCAGAAGAATGCCCTGCTGCTCTCTTTAGAGTAAAAATAACTGACTTTCTTTCCTTGGGGTGAAAACTCAGCCATGAAAAGGACTGAAGCTCTGACACAGGCTACAACATGGATGAACTTTGAACACAGGATGCTGCGTGAGAGAAGCAGACACAGAAGGACACACAGTGTGGGATTCCACTGATAAGAAGTTTCTAGAACAGGCAAACCCACAGAGTTGGAAAGTAGGTTCCTGGTTACCAGGGGCTGGGGCAGTGGGATGGGGAGTGACAGCTCATGGGGACAGAGTCTCCTTTAGGGGGATGAGAAGGTTCTGGAACCAGAGAGAAGTGGTGGTTACACAACATTGTGAATGTGCTGTACGTTTTACATGGTGAGTTACATGTTCTGTGGGTCACCGCAGTAAAGAAAACTACCTGGCTTTAAATTAAGCTTCTTAGGGACCAGGGTGGGGAAGGAGGGCCGTTGTCTGCACTCCTAATACGCCTTGGGCAGCCGTCCAGCGCTTCTGCAAATGGTCACTGCGGCAGTGAACGTCACAAGACCATGCAGGTGGTCCACGTGATAGAACCACCGGGAATGAGCCTGCGAATATTTACAAAAATCCAGCAGGTCCTGGGACCAGCTCGTGTGGCGCGCTGTGCCCTGAGTCCGTGTTCTTCCTTTCCACGTCGCATCCGAAACGCAGACCCAGAAGTGGCGGCCATTCGGTCAGCCACCACGAGTGAATCCACAGCCTTATGAGGTGGAGTCTTGTCTGTTTTTATCTACTGGCGTCGGCTGGTTTGCGTAGACACTGATGGAATGCAACGGGTTCGGGTGACAAACTGCGGTGGGGTCCAGGCTTGGTCACGGGGGGGACATCTGTCCCACAGACAGGCTGTTTCTGGGATGCGGACCCTGTGGTGTTTGTCCGGGGACGCAGTCACCCCTGGAAGGTGTCAGGGAAACACGATGATGACGTTTGCTAAAACGGGACGTTGGACCAGGGCAGGTGGCTGAGTTCTTGCTGCTGCCTTTGTGGAGAGGCAGGCAGGCTTGGGGCTGCTGTCTGTTTCATACCCAGGCTGGTAGGTGTTCATTACCAAAAAGGCTCGCTCTTCTGAGCTTCTGGAAGGTGCTAACTTTCCGTGGACAAGTCTTCCAGTGAGAAGGTGGTGCTCAGCTTTCGGTTTGCCGACAAGAAGATTGAGCAGATACCATTGTTCCTGCGTCCAGGCTAATCTTACCCTCACAGCTTTCCGTGCGCAAGGAAGAAAATCATAAAGCCAGCTTGCGTTTCTGCAGCTGCCTGGGACCAGAGGGTGGTACAGTGAATGCTAGGGAACTGGCTGGTTTATGGAGAGAGCCAGGCGTGGTGGTCCTGGCCACAGTGGGTAGAGGGAGAAGGGGAACGCGGCGGGTAACACTTTCTCCAGCTCTAAACATCCCTGGAATTCTGCATGTCAGTCATGTCCACAGGATGTCCAGTGAGCAATGAGGTGCAAATGGAACAGAAAAAAGGCAGGAAATGAAGAGCCGGCCCGAGCTATCCCCTTACCTTGGGGAGCCCCACCTCTGAGCAAACCTGGGTGACTGAACAGGGCTGGCAACCCAGCTGTGGGGGGGAAAACCCAGCACTACTGGTGAGAGTTTCCCTGGGTTTGTTGATTGCACGTCCTGGGGGGGGCAAAATAAAAGAAAACTACTGTGCCCCAAATTCAGTCTTCAGCGTAACGATGCTCATGTCATGTGATCACTGACAACAATAAAAATTGATGCAAAAATCCACAAGGAACAAAACATTAGCGTTTTAAATAAGGATGGGACCCATGAGGTGAAGTAAAACATTATGAGAGGTTGATGGTCCCTTGGTCAAGAGAATTTTGTCAAGTGGGGCAATTCTCTCAACCTAAGATGAGATGGGTGAAGAAGGAGACTTTGAGAATATTTTTGATGAGCATTCATCCATCGAAGTTGGGCCAGTAGAAATGTAGGAAGGATGGGTGGGTGGATGGAGAGGACAAAGGTGGCCAGTGCTCTAACACTGGACCCTCGTTCAGTTCACTGGTCGCTGGGATTCTTGCAACCGTGAATGAAAAATATTGCCTGCCCTTTCAGTAAATAAAGGATGTTGCGGCCATGAGGCCACAACAGCCACTCCCAACGGTGCACCCTGGGGGGACTCAGGATGGAGAAAAACAGGATGCTGGCCCCGGACAGCTAAGGTGCACATCAGAGGAATGATTTCGATGAGCCCAGACTCTTGCATCTCCCCATACATAGAAACGCGCTAAATTCATGCACTTGAAATGCCTGATTTTCTTTAATTAACTGGGACCTTCTAATGTTCTGACCACCTGGTCTTCGTTGCAAAAACCCCTAGATACCCTGGCCCCTCCCCGACCTCTTGCAAGCAGTGCCTCAGAGCCTTCTGAGACGCTGCCTCCCGGACTTAAGTCCTCAGCAAGTCCACCAAATAAAACATAATTCTCAACTTTTAGGTTCTGCATTTTTTTCAGTCCACACAACGCTTACCCACTCCCGCCGTCGCCCTCAGGGTCCAGCTCCAGGAGGCGAGAGCCCAGTCCCCGAGGATGAGTCCTTCTCTCGCCGACCTCTCAGGACTGGGCCCTGTCTGTGAGTCTGTCTGGCAGCCCTCACTTGTTGGGGACCTCGTGGTGTGGACCACAGTCCTGGGCCTCCCCCACCCCCAGCTGTCACCTGCCACTGGAAACTTCCAGTTGACCATCGCTACACAGTTGGCTCTGGAGCCCATGCTTTTTCCTGGTTCTGTTCATCCCGGACAAATACCTTCCACTCTGTTCTGAATTACACCCCAGTTACCCTAAAGAGAAAAGGGAAGGCCCGCACGTTGGTGACAGACCTGAGGACGTCATTTCTGTGAAAGGAGGGACTCTCCTTTATCTCAGTTTTGTACCTTTATCTCCTGCTCCGAGACTGCCCTCTGCTCTGATCTTCACAACATCTGATTTTCTCCTCCTCACACAGGAAATAAGGCCCCCCCATAGCATATAAGACCCCACCCCCCATAGCATATCTCCTTAAAATATCACTTGCACATCAACAGCTAATGAATTCCCGGACTCTGCAACACAGGAAGCAGCATTTTCTCATCAGTCTATGTTGTCAATGAAATCTCCCCACTCCCCCTGTTCCTAAGCAACCTTAGGTAACCTGTCGTGGTACCCTGGGTCCTTTCTCACGGAGTGTATTTGATTCTTGTGATCTCATCATTAACAGGGCTAGACACGGATCATCTCTCCTGGTGACCTCACCTCCAGACCACTTCCAGTGACTGGGGTGGTGTCTGTCTCCTGTCGACCACCCCTTAGGTCTCTGTATCTGCAAACCCAAGCTCACAGATGATTAACGTGTTGTAGTGCAGTCGGGGGAAGAGAAAGGGACGGTGGGAGAAAGTCTCCGAGAGAACCACACACATAATACCTTTCCTTCCAAAGACTTGGAGAGGTGAGGCTGGTACCGTTTACTAAAAAAAAGAAAAAAAAATTCCAGCTCTAATTATGCAGATCTGGGGAGGAAATAATGTAGAGATTTAAGGAACGTTCTTGAGAAATAATGGGGAAGGCACCAAACCATGAAGACACTTTACTCATGCCTACAGACTGGGAACAACCACCCTGAAAATATAGTCCATCTTTGCACAGAGTGAGGAGGGAGGGCCCTTGCTAAACCAACCTTCTGCTCCAGGAAACACTGTGTGTCCCTCTGCGATCGTATGATGGACCACACAGGCGAGGGGAAGTGGGAGATGAAATCGATCTTAACGCAGCAAGATATAACCGCAGCCTCCACTTGGGTGCTGACGGCTGGTGTATGGTTCAGCCTCTCCTGGACCCGCCAGGATCTCGTTGTCCTGGGGACCCCACCGGAGGGCTCTCTGATCTCCCCCAGGGAAAGTCCCATAAGGACATTTGGCCACTCCTGCCTGGGCTTGTGCAGAGGGTGCCTCTTTGCACCAGGAGGCCACGTTCCCTTCAACTACCTTCCACAAGCCCTGCTGTACTGCCCTTAAAGCTCTCGCCCTGTTCTCATGAGGGGACCCCACCCTCGCCCTCCCCAGGCTTTATGTCACCCTTTCTCATCTTCCTTCAAAGCACTGCCATAAATTGTAGCACTCCTGTGCTTTGCTTGTGCGTAGTGAAGACTTAACCTGACCCAGAGACAGGCCTGTCTTTGCCCTCTACTCTCGAGAGGTGACCTCCAGGCCCCTGCCGTGTCCTGCTTCATAGGCGTGTCTTTGTCTGCTTGGGGACGTTGGCTGCTGGACCCTTTAACGATGCGATTTATGATGGGGACTTTGGGACATGCCATATCAGTTCCAAACTCCAGGAGAAGATGGAGACTACAAACATTAGTATCCTGAACGTCTGGAGGGGGCTGGAGACTAAAGGACAGCCACGTGGTTGAGTACCAATAATACTGGATGCTGAGGCTCAGGTGAGTTTCCCTAGTGGACAATATTCTGTGCATATTGTCACACATTGATGCGTGCATGCATGGATGGGTGGCTGGCTGGCTGGCTGGATGACGGGTGGGTGATGGATGGGTGATGGACGGATGACGGATGGATGGATGGATGGATGGATGGGTGGCTGGATGGATGATGGATGGCTGATGGATGGATGACGGATGGATGGATGATGGATGGATGGATGGATGGATGGATGAATTGGGGGGTGGATGGTTGAATTGTGCCCAGTATCTTCTCCTGTACCAGGGATGCACCTCCAACATCATGGTTTTTCCTGCTCTAGACTCACCCGGGGCTCCTGAGTTTACAGGACAGCTCCCTTAAGGCTGCAGGCACCTCTAAGCTAAGTCAACCCTCCTGGACCCACCTGCCTCCTTCCTCTTCCAAACTGCACCTTCTTCTGTTGGTTTCCCCTCAGTGCATGTCATTGACCTCACCCGGTGGCCAGAGCCTGGGACCTCAGAGTCATTCTTATCCCACCACCCCTGACCCTTGTAACCCAACCAGACACCCTTGATCAATCCCTGAGTCCTTTATCCCAACCTAATCCCCTTTCTCCATCTTCGACAGTGATGCAGTCACCCACCCCAAACTACTGATCCCACAGTCTGACGTCACCGTTGAGTACCACCGTATCATCACAACAGCAGGGGCGTGTAACATATCTGCAGCATGAGGTCTTCATGTAACACTCAGAGAGTGAGTGGGTGAGTATATCTGTGCCTGACTCAGCATAGAGGTTGCTGTCACGGCTTACCCAGCGTCCTGTGTGTGTGCGTTAGGGCTGTTTCCAATGTCAGGTCTTCTAATGCAGCCAGAAGTATTAATTGCACATATGCCTTTTATACCTACAGGGACTACATATATATATATATATATATACACACACACACACATATATGTATATACACACATATGTACCTTATATACGCATACTATATGTGTGTGTGTGGCCACACGCGCACGTATGCAGAACTTACACATATGCTTTTGTATATCTGTGGGGAATAATTCTATAGTCTGAATTACCCACACTGAGGCTGGAGACTCAGAGAATGTGAGCACTTTAAACATGGTACTTGAGAGATTTTGTGGAATTTACTTTTGAACATCAGGCTAATTTGTACCGCCAGCACCAGCAGAGGTGAGAGTGCATTTCTGCAGAGTCTTCAATGGTGGGGTGCCTTTTTCTTTCTATTGTGCTGCTTACGGCATGATACATTGCGTAGAAAGTTCTGGAATAAATAAGAAATGATCTAACAGGAGACTGAGTGGCAGAAGGTGGACTCCATAAATAGGGGAATGTTCATGGGAAATGACTACTTTGCTGAGGATGGATGACCCTTCAGACCTTGGCTTCACATCCAGACCAGAGGATTAATATGGTGGAGCTCTTGCCAGTGTTCATTAAGGAGGTGGGTGCGCCACCTGGTGGAAAGGGGTTGTTTTGAATAAAGTCTTGAGAGGCATGGATCCGTGAGGTGGATGGAGAGAGGGATGGCTGGATGGGTAGGTGGATCGATGGGCAGATGGACAGTTGGGTGAGTGGGTGGATGGAAGGATGGGTGAATGGATGGGTGAGTGGACAGATAGGCTGATGAGTGGGTGGGTGGGTAGACCAGTGGATGAGTGGATAGACGGATGAATGGATGGATGGATGGATGGATGGATGAAGAGACAGACAGATGGAGTGTAGAGGATGAATGGACAGATGAATGGACACACAGGTGGATGAATGGATGGATAGCCAGACAAATGGTTGGTTGGATGGATGGATGGATGGGTTGTTGGATGAAAGGACAGATAGGTCAATGGATGGATGGATAGATGCGTAGATGAATGGATGGATGGGTGGGTGGGTACATGGATGGATGGGTGATGGACAGACGTATGGGTGGATGGGTGGAGGGTGAATGGACACACAGATGGATAGGTGGATGGATGGATGGATGGATGGATGGGTTGTTGGATGAGTGGCTGGATGGGTCAATGGATGGATGGGTAGATGGGTAGATGAATGGATGGATGGGTGGGTGGATGGATGGATGAACAGATAGATAGATGTATGCATACATATATACATACATTTATAGATGCCCATACTAACACCAGGCACTTTTCTCGAAGGAATGGATTAACAGGGTCCCTCGATATGGCTCAAAGTGAAAGGAATGCTGATACAGAGGGGGGAAGGTGTCTAACCTGGAGGGAAGTATCCGAATCTAGATGGAAGCCAGAATTGGAGTAGCTCTGGGTTCAGAAACAGGTGTCCAGCTTACTGTTCTCAATTCTCGCAGTACCTCATTGAATGCCTACATCCAGCATGAACCTGAGTACCTCTGCATCAGCTGTAATTAGTTACATGAAGATGAGGGCACAGCGGAGGAGGGTGGGTCTAATCTAATGTGTACGGGGCCCTTATGAGAAAAAGACGGAGACACACACACAGAGGGAGGACGATCCTTTGAGGATAGAGGCAGAGATGGCAGGGAAGCTGCCACAGGCCAAGGGACACTGGAGATCGCCAGCAAACCACCCAAAGCCAGGAGACGGACCTGGGACAGATCTTTCCTTGGAGCCCTCAGAAGGAACCCACCCAGCCCACACCTTGATTTCAGGCTTCTGGTCTGAAGGGGGTACATTTCTGTGCTGTCTGGGGTAATGTGTTACAGCAGTCCTAAAAACTGAATCGAGTGATGATAAGAAAATCACTGCTTATTTAAGCACGAGAGGAGGTCATTTTCTGCGTGGGGTAAAGAGGCATGTTTTTCTGTGATTAAGGAGGGCTGAGGATCCATATGTTGATTCCAGATGTAGTAGTCATGTATGGCTGGGTAACAAAGGGCTCCAAACGTAGAGGCTATAAACAACAGATGTTTACCATCTCCCAGTTTCCCTAAGTCAGGCGTCCAGGCCCCGGGCTAATGGCGTCCTCTGCTCAAGGGTTCACCGGGCTGAAATCAAGGTGTCAGCCGGGGCTAGGGGTCTCACTGGGGGCTTGGGCTCTCTTCAAAGCTCAGTGCTTGTTGGAAGAATTTCAGTTTCTTGTGTTGGGGCATTAAGACCGTCATCTCCCAGAAGCCACCTGCCAATCCCTGCCAAGTGGTATTTTTCCACCAGGCAGTTTGCTCCCTCGAGGCAACCAGGCAGTTTCTCTGCTGTTTCAAAGCTCTCCGACGTCTTAGCCCTGACTCCGACACCTGATTAGGTCAGGCCCATCCAGAATAATCTCTCCTTCCATTAGCTCGAATCAGTGGATTATAGACTTAAATTACAACCACAGAATTCCTTCACCATTGCCATATAATCATGGGAGCGATATCTCATCCTATTCCCAGGTCCCCGTCACGCTCAACGAGAGGGATTTATATACCCACGCATATACCATGCCAGGACAAAGGATTCAGGCTACAGGTAATTGGGAACTTTGTTTTTCTGTTTCTGGGGTACATCCCCTGGAGGAACATTTTGCTCAAAACTGTAAAAGGATTTTCCTTGAACATTTCCCAAATTATTACAATCATCTCTTAGTCTTGCCGCTCCCGAAGTGAATACCTCATTTCTTAATTCACTTTGCAAATTGCTTGGTAGAACACAGCGGAAAAGCAGTTTCCAAATTTAACAGTTCTCCAGGGAAATAAGCAAGCCATCCACATGCAAGCAGCCTTTGGGAGAACGGCTTTCAAGGGAACACCAAACACCTTTACGTTCTCCAGAAGAAGACAAAAGAAAGCAGAAAAGATACATACCCCACTGAGAAGCCTGCCTGTGTTCAAAGAGGGACCCCCCTACCTGGGGGACCCTGGAGCCTCCGTTTCCTCCTTGTCAGGTGGATGTCATGATTATATTTGACTATATGGGTAGCATTTAATTCGACTACATATCTCACCCATAGCAGACACCCAGCAAAAACCCAGGAGCCTCTTTTCAAAACTCCACCTGACATAGGGTGGAGTTACCCACTCTCGCCCCTTCTGAAGCAAATGCTTTGGCACTTTCCGTGTTGAAAAACAGAGGGTCTGTGCTCTTGTTCTCCGACCCTGGGTTGTTTATTTTTTAATAAACTTATTATTTTTATTTTTGGCTGTGTTGGGTCTTCGTTGCTGTGCACTGGCTCTAGGCGCACGGACTTCAGTAGTTGTAGCACGCGGGCTCAGTGATTGCGGCTCATGGGCTCTAGAGCGCAGGCTCAGTAGCTGTGGCGCAGGGCTTAGTTGCTCTGCCGCATGTGGGATCTTCCCAGGCCAGGACTCGAACCCGTTCCCCTTGCATTGGCAGGCGGATTCTTAACCACTGCACCATCAGGGAAGCCCCCAACCCTGGATTTTCAATGTGGGGACTTGTGACATATTTGGGGCATCAGAATCACATGCCTTGTGCAGCGCCTGGCACAAAGTGGGAGCTTAATAAATTGTCATTTGTTAATTTATATCATAAAATTATATGTATATTATTATGCATAAAATATATGTAACATGTAGTTATGCAAAAGTTCATTACATATGAAATACGTTGCATATAACGCCTAAAGCATATTATTACTTATTTACATTTAAATTTTAGATATTATTAGGCTTCACCTTAAAATGATAAAATACATAAAGTATATGTCAAGTAAGTAAAAATAATCGATATGTAATTTGTGTCATTTTCAGATATTAAAAATAAATATTATAGAAAAATAAATGTTAAAATGTAAAACATTCAAAATGTAAAAATACTATATGTTTACACTAACATTGTATTACATATGTAGATGTAATTACCTTATAATATAATAACGTTATGCAACGAATCAATTCCTATAGTAAATAAAATAATATGTAATTAGGTAATAGTTTATAACGAAATTATATTACATATTATGTGTGATGCATAATTATAATAGAAATTTAGGCCCAAACACCTGGTCCCGGTCCTAAGGCAGGTGGCCTCACACTCCTGCCCCAGGTGTGGCCTCCGCCTGGACCTGAACACAGGTAGCGGCCTGGGGGCGGGGTGGGCTCGCGCATGAGCAGTGCAAAGCCCGGGGGGGGGAGGGGAGGCCCCGGCCTGCACCACCCCGTCGTCTCCGGAAGTCCCGCCTCTGAGGGCGGGACCAGGGCCTGGAGGAGAAACAGGGAGCCGCCGCGCGGCCGTTTCCGCGGGCATCGGCGCCGGAAGCGGATATGCGTCACAGGGGCGGGCGGCGGCGGCGGTGGCGGCGGCGGTGGCGGCGGGTCGCGTTGGGGTTGCCTCCGGTGGACGGTCGCGACGCCGGGCGGGGAGGCCGCGCCTGCCAGGGTCGTCGGGGGCCGGCGGAGAGCTGGGGCCAGGGCGGCGGCGGCCTGGGACGCAGGCGGAACCCCGCTCCGGTGAGCGCCGCCCGCAGCCGCCTCCGCCCGCGAGCCGGGCGGGGGTCTGGGAGCGGGGACCCAGTGGCCGTGGTATCAGAGGGCCGGGGTCTGCGGGGCTCTCGGGAACAGGGACCCAGGGGCGGAGGACCCAGAGGTCGGGAGTCTGCGGGCGGCCTGGGGGCGGGGGTCGTAGGCCTGGGGACCTGGAGTCTGGGAATCGAGGGCCTAGGTCTGTGAGGAGCCGGGGGAGGGGGACCTGGGGTGACGAGGTAGCAGGGGCCGAGGTCTGCGGGGATCTTGGGGCCGAGGACACTGGGGGCTGGGAGAAGAGCCAAAGGCGTCCGGGGAGACGGGGGTTCCCAGGAGGCCACTGGTACCGGGGGGTGCGGTGCGGGGGGTGAGGGCAGGGCCGGTGACAGAGAGGGAAGGAGGCGGGGCCGGGAGCTGGGGGTTCCGAGGTTAATGGGGTTGGCGGGGGTTACAGGCAGCGGCCCGGGACAGGGAAGGCGGGAACTGAGGGGCGGGGGGGACAGTTAGAGGGGCTGGAGGTACTGGGCACCGCGTAGGGTTAGCTGGGGGTATCCGGGCAGCGAAGGGGCTGGGGGTCGCGCCCAGGATGCAGGAGAAGCCAAGCAACAGGGAAGCTGGGAGTACCAGGGCTCCCGGCAGGCAGGCGGGGGAGGGGGGTAGGGTGTCCGGCGCTCTGGTTCGGGCCCTCCCTGCGGCCTTTGGGGTCCTGTGGAGCGGGGAGTCACAGGTCTCAAACCAGGCCAGAGCTCCTCTGCAGTGCCCCTGACCCTGCCACGTGGCTTTCCTCCAGCTGGGACGCCCGCACCCCTGGGGTTCCTCCTGGATCTGGGGCGGGAGCTCCGAGAGCTAGCGGGTGGGCGGGCAGACCGGCTGAGGCCGCCACCTGTAGGGCTTGGTGTCCGTGGGTCAGGCTTTCTGGAAGCAGGCACGTCTCCCAGCAGGTGGGAAGAGCTGGGGGAGGAGGGTAGGAGGGGCTCCCTCCCCTCCCCCGGTTTCCAAAAGGTCACTTTTTATGCTTTATCTGGGAACAGAGAGGGTGCCTCTGCCCACAGTGGGGAAGTTGAAGTCGATGGCCCTTGGCTGTTTTTTTCAGCCTGAAACTTCTTTCCTGTTTCTTCCGTGGAAACACAGGGCCACCTCCTCCACAGACCCTGCCAGATGCCTGTCCTGGGCCGTCCCTTCCCTCCCCCGTGAGGTGTGTGCACCCTCTGGTGGAGGTGGTGGGTGGAGCCGGCCTGCCCCGTGTTCGCTGAGGGCAGCGACCGACCCCGCCGAGCTGGGCTCCCACTGCCCTGGCCCCGGGAGAGCTGCCTCTGGGTACTGGGGGCAGGTCAGCGCTGCTGGAGGAGTCGGGCTGCCAGCTGTGCCTAAACGTTTTGTCGGCCCGTTTTCTCCCCTGCTTTAGTGTAATCTCATTAAAAGCACCAACGTCTCGGGCCGAGGGCCTTTCCCTCTGTAGAGGCCCGTGTGCCTGACGTACAGAGAGCGAGCAGACTTGCCTCCCTGCTCCGGGCCCGCGGCACCGGCCAGCCTGGGACACCTCGGCCCGGTGCCCGGCCCTGACCCGTCGCGCACGGTTGTTTTTCAGGCCCGAGGTCCCGGCTATGGCTGCGGCTACCATCGTGCACGACACGTCCGAGGCGGTGGAGCTGTGCCCTCCCTACGGCCTGTACCTGAAGCCCATCACGAAAATGACCATCAGCGTGGCGCTCCCGCAGCTGAAGCAGCCGGGCAAGTCCATCTCCAACTGGGAGGTGATGGAGCGCCTGAAGGGCATGGTGCGCGACCACCAGTTCTCCGCGCTGCGCATCTCCAAGAGCACCATGGACTTTATCCGCTTCGAGGGCGAGGTGGAGAACAAGAGCCTGGTCAGGGCCTTCCTGGCCTGCCTGGACGGCAAGACCATCAAGCTCAGCGGCTTCTCCGACATCCTCAAGGTGCGCGCCGCCGAGTTCAAGATCGACTTCCCCACCCGCCACGACTGGGACTCCTTCTTCCGGGACGCCAAGGACATGAACGAGACGCTGCCAGGCGAGCGGCCCGACACCATCCACCTGGAGGGGCTGCCCTGCAAGTGGTTCGCCCTGAAGGAGTCGGGCTCCGAGAAGCCCAGCGAGGAGGTGCTGGTCCGGGTGTTTGAGCGCTTCGGGGAGATCCGCAACGTGGACATCCCCATGCTGGACCCCTACCGCGAGGAGATGACGGGCCGCAACTTCCACACCTTCAGCTTCGGGGGCCACCTGAACTTCGAGGCCTACGTGCAGTACCGCGAGTACGCGGGCTTCATCCAGGCCATGAGCGCCCTGCGCGGCATGAAGCTCATGTACAAGGGCGAGGACGGCAAGGCCGTGGCCTGCAACATCAAGGTGAGGGAGGGGCCCCTGCAGCGCGGGCAGGGCCCCGTGGAGAAGGTCCCCGCGGCAGGCCGCGCCCTGCAGGACGGCAGCCGCGGGCAGGGGAGCGGGCGGCCCCGTGCTTCTCTCACAGAGCCTGCGTCTTCAGGGCGCGCGAGGGAGCCGAACGTCCTCCCGTGGCTGCCAAGGTGACGGTCGCCCTGGGAGGAGCTCCAGCCGGGCCCCCAAACGTCCCTTGAAACGAGGCGACGGTTCTTTTACGGCCGCGCACTGTGCCCCGTGCCGCCTGGGCGGGGGAGGCGCGGCAGCCGGCCTCGGGGCCCCGGGGCCCTGTGGCAGGAGGGGAGAGGGGCGCGTTTCCCGCCGGTACCGGGGCAGGGCGTCGGGCCTCCGGGTACGCTCGTGCTCCTGGCGCTGTCCCTGTGGTTCGTGGTCCCCTTCCCCTCTCGGGAGAAGTGGGGTCCTGAGCGCTGACCGTGAGGCTCGGGGCCCGTGGCCACGCAGGGGAGGGCGTCCCGGGAGCCCCTTCCCTGCGCTGAGTCTGGGGGAGCCGGCCTCGCGCGGGCGGGGCTGTCGCCCTCAGGGAGGCTCTCCGGTCGCCGGACCCGCCCCAACCTGCCCCGTTCTCCCTCTGAAGGTTTCTTTCGATTCGACCAAACACTTGAGCGACGCCTCCATCAGGAAACGGCAGCTCGAGCGGCAGAAGCTTCAGGAGCTGGAGCAGCAGCGGGAGGAGCAGAAGCGCCGGGAGAAGGAGGCGGAGGAGAGGCAGAGGGCCGAGGAGAGGTGCGTGCGGCCCGGGCCGCTCGGGGCTCCCGCCTGGGCCCCGTGCGCGCACCCGTGTGCGCATGTGCGGGCGGCGGCGGCGGTGGCGGCGGCGGGGCCAAGCCCCCTACCCGCGTGGCCCTGCCCAGTGCCCTGGACGGGCCTTCCCCCTCCGAGCCTCCCTGAGTGCCATGCGCGGGTCCTGCTGACACAGGCACGGAGTCTTGGCTGTTTTGCAGGTTTTTGCGTTCAGGCTGAAGCTGCTTTTAAGTGAAGTAGAGAACTGATGACGTTGGCGGGTTTTTGCAAAAACGCCTCATTTAGGTCTGTAAAGTAACTGAGGTTCACGTGTCTAATGGCAAACTCGGGGGACGACCTTTCCCCCTTTTATCTTTTGCTTTATGAGTTATAAGAGCAACCTGACTAACGATACTACCTGGATTTTAGAAAACAAGGAAAGATTCTTCTTGGTCCATCACGGCTGCTGTGCGCTTGGTGTTTCTTTCCAGCATATGTGTGTGTGTGTGTGTGTGTGTGTTACAGTCAAGGTGTCGTGTGTTTTGCAGAGTGTTGTTCAGTCTTAGGTGTGCGTGATCTGGGCAGTTCATTGTTCACCAGTCTGTTTATCTGTTGCCTGAATTGACTTACCTCTTGCCCTGGCTGTCGGGTTCCTGTTTTGTTTTCCCTTCTTCACCGACAGCACTAACACAGATGCGGAGATATCTCGGTGGGTAGCAGTTCCTTTGTCTGCACCGGAACCCAGTTCCAGGGTAGTGCGTCCAGACCATGCCGCTGTTCTCTGCTCAGCCCCACGTGGCTCCCGCGGGGAGGCGGGGATGCCTGGGCTGCAGACGAGGGTGTGGCCGTTGGTCGGGGGCCAGGAGCCCCGGAGTAAGGCCGTGGGTGCAGAGAGAGGAACGGGCGTCCGGGGAGTGTAGGCTGTGCTCGCTGCGTGGCTGCCCTCAGGAGGCGGCCCTTGGCGGGGACGGTTGGGATCGTGCAGTGAACCGGGCCACAGCGTCAGCACGGCCCCCTCAGGCAGAACCGGGAAGCGCAAGTGGCGTGCGGACCACCCACCCGCCCTTGTCCCAAACGGGCCTTGTCCTCCCTCTTCGAGGTGGGCCGTGACCACAAGCCCCCGAGCTGGGGGGGTGTAGAAGTTCCCCACGGCCTTCCTAAAGCAGCTCTGAGGTCTCGTTAAAGGCAATTTGCTTGACCTTATGGCAGGAAAAGCGGGTGGGGAAACGGGACTGAGAGTGGCCTTGGAGGACACAGAGCAGGACACGTCCTGGTGAGGACCCGGCCTCGCAGCCCCAGGGCGGCGCCTCGGCTGTGGCCACGGAGCGTGGCAGGGCTGGCCTGGCATGAGCGGTGGGCCTGGGAGGCGCCCAGGGTGAGCAGTGGTGGCCAGGGCTGTGAGGCGGAGCCTCGGCGTCTGTGCCGCATCACGGGCGCGCGTCTCTGGGTCCTTCGGTGTTCATAGGAACAGAGTGCAACTGCCCAGTAGCGGTCGCGTTCCTGGTCGTGGCACGCCGTGGGCCATGAGCTCCACAGTTGAGAGCTGTGGGCACTTGAGGCCCGTGAGGCAGCTAGGACCCGCAGCTCTTGACGGACACCTGCTGCGGGAGGCCTTCAGGTGTGTGTGGCCTCCTGGACGCCGGCACCCTCGAGCTGTCCTGCTTCCCCGTGTTAGCTCGGCCTCGGTGCCCAGCCCGCCCCCTCCTCTGCGTCCGGATGAGCTTGGGTCCTCCCGCCGCCTCCTCCGGGCCTGGCACCCTGGGAGTGATGTCGGCTCTTCTGCAGACAGTCCGCCTTCTGGCCTCAGGGGTCTCCTCTGTGTCTGGTCCTTCCCGCAGCGACCTCGCCTCTCTGCTGTGCCGGCCCCACCGGCAACTCAGCGAACAAAAGCTCGCAGGAGATGCGGGTGTGCCGGGTGGACACATCCGTTGGTCTTCAGACCTTCCCTGGGGGTCTGGAGCCATCCTGCTTTCGGTGGCATCCTCATTTCCGAACGAGGAAGGATGTTGTTAGGGTCTAGGCTGGCGGGTGTGGTGCGGGGGTGTTTATGGAACAGTCGCTGTCTCCAGGGAGTGTGTACGCAGTGATCTCGCAGGGTTTCCCCAGGCAGTGCGTCCTCTCGGGACCCCTTGATCGGGGTACACCCCAAGGCAGACCGGGTCGGGTTTGCGTCCCCGTGCCTTTGTCGTTTCCACTACTTCCTATGAAAGGCCATGCGGTACAGTCTCTCGTGTTTGGTCTTGCCCTTAGCTCGCTGCTTCCGGAACCTTCCTGCGGCTGTGTACGTTGCCGATTCCCTCCCGCTCAGGGCCCGCGGGTTCCCAGGGTGTGAAAGCCCGGGCCGGGTGTCTCTGCTGCCGCTGGGGCTGGGGACGGTGCAGCACGCTGGCTCTAAGTTCAGGGTGCGTGCGGCCAGCGGAGGGGCCTCGTCGCTCTGCGTCGCAGCCCTTTCCCCGTCCGTCCGTCGTCGCCCCTCCGCCATCCGGGTGCCTCTTGTTCAAAACTCAGCGGCCGCTGCGTCCTCCCTGGCCATCCATCCCTTTCTTCACGATTCCAGGCTGGGGTCGCACTCAGCGAGACTGTCCCGCGGATGACGCCAGAAAGTCGCAGCCCCTGAGCGCCGCGCTCCTCGGGGTCCCCGGATGCGACTGAGGTTTCTCCGGGGAGGAAGCGCCGCGATGCCGAGCCCCGCGGCCGCCACCCGGGTGCCCTGTGGATGGCGCGCCCTCGCGCATGCGGCCCGCGGCCTCACGGAGCCCGTGTCTCGCTCGCGCAGGAAGCAGAAGGAGCTGGAGGAGCAGGAGCGCGAGAGGCGGCGGGAGGAGAAGCTGCGCAGGCGCGCGCAGAGGCAGCGGGAGCGCGAGCTGCGGCGCGGCCAGCGGAAGCTGGAGAGGCTGCAGGCGGAGGAGCAGCGGAAGCTGCAGGAGAAGATCCGGCTGGAGGAGCGCAAGCTGCTGCTGGCGCAGCGCAACCTGCAGTCCATCCGGCTCATCGCCGAGCTGCTGAGCCGCGCCAAGGTACCACCTGCCGCGCCTGCGGGACACGGCGCCCGGCCCGCGGGTGGGGCTCGTTGCGCGGGACGACGCTTCTGGCGTCCCCGGGTCGGCGCTCCACATCCGCGCCCTGTGCTGAGGGAGCCTGCGGAGCTGTGGGTCGGCCTCCCCACGTCCAGGCCTCGCAAGGGCCGGCCTGACGGGGAGGGGGGGGGGTTAGGTGGCGGGAAGTGGGGGTGGGCAGAGCCCGCCAAGGGCCGCCCGCCCACCCCCGGGGCTCACTGTGGCCGCGCTGCTCAGGCCCCGTCAGGTCAGCCGCCCTGGGCCGGGGCCTGCCGGGGGTCGGGGCGGAGGCCGGAAGATGCGCGGTCCTCGCCGTGGCCCCGGGAAGCCAGGCGCCTGGAGCCGGGCCGCGCCCCCTCGGTCCGCAGCTGCAGAGCTGACAGGTCTCAGCTGCGCTGTGCGGACGGCCCTCCCGGTTCCCGCACCTGCTTCTCCTGGAGGCCAGGCCGGTAACTGCCGCGAGCCGGGCCGGGGGCGTGGACGGACCTTGCTGGGCGCGCCTGGTGCTCAGGCGGGCCACGGAGTCAGGCGCGGGGCGACCCTAACCTGTTGTCTGGTTACAGTTGTGATCAGTCCGCGGGAAGGAGCGTGGCGGGCGCGCTGAGACCTGTGGCAGCGTGTTCTTGTTTCATGGTGAATATTGAAGACCCTGAGCAGGCCCGGCCCCGCGCCTCCGCGCCGTAATCTCAGTTCCCCGTGGCCGGCGACCTTCGCACCGACAGCAGGCGCAGAAGGCCCGCCCCGGGGCTGCGGCGAGGAGCTTTGTCAGGGCTTTCCTCCGCCGGCTGGGCAGGACGCCCGGGCGCGGGCAGGTGCGGCGGGCCGGGCTCCAGCCGGCCGCCCGCCCGCCCGCCCACCCGCCGGGTCCCCCAGGCCGGCGTCTGCAGAGCCGCGCGCCGCGGAGCGTCCGTGCGGGTTCAGAGCCCAGCTCAGGCGCGGCCCCCTCTGTCCCGCAGGCCGTGAAGCTGCGGCAGCAGGAGCAGCGGGAGGAGACGCTGCGGCTGCAGCAGCAGGAGGAGCGCCGGCGGCTGCAGGAGGCGGAGCTGCGGCGAGTGGAGGAGGAGAAGGAGCGCGCGCTGGGCCTGCAGCGCCGGGAGCGCGAGCTGCGCGAGCGTCTGCTCAGCATCCTGCTCAGCAAGAAGGCGGACGGCGCCCGCGCGCCCGCGGGTCTGGGCGCCGCGCACGCGCACCTGCTGCAGCCGGTACTGGACATCCTGCACACCGTGTCGGCCGGCTGCTCGGGCGCCGCCCCGCCCACGCCCACGCCCGGCGCCCAGCGCGAGGACCCGCCCCGGCCGCCGGCCGCGGGTCCCGCCCAGAACATGAACGGCGGTGCCGCGGACGAGGCCCCGAGCAAGGAGGGGCAGGATCCTCGCCGTGTCGCCCCCGACGACGGCCCTTCCGAGAAGAGGTGCCCCGGCGTCCTCGCCTGCATCCCCGACAACAACCAGCAGCCCAAGGCCGCGCCCGCCGCCTGCGAGCAGAGCGCGCCCAGGAAGGACGCGCGCTCCGAGCAAGACAAGTGCAACCGTGAGCCCAGCGGGGGCCGCGGCCGGGCCAGCGGGGACCGGGGCAGCGATGACGGGCCCAAGCGGGAGCGCAGCCGGCCGCGGCGGGCGGGCAGCCGGGAGGACGTGAGGCTGCCCAAGGAGCGGAGGTCGCACAGGAAGCGCTCGCACCAGGACGGGAGCCCCCGCCGGCGCAGCGCCAGCCCCGAGCGCGAGCACGAGCACGAGCACGAGCACGAGCGGTCGCGGAGGTCCCACAGCAGAGACCGGCATGGCCGGCGGGAGAGGAGCCGGGACCGGGACCGCAGGGGCAGCTCGGGCAGGAAGCGCAGCCGCCACCGACGCAGCGAGAGGTCGCGCTCGGGCTCCCCCAGCCGGCACCGCAGCACCTGGAACAGGTAATGCACGGAGGGCCCAGGCAGCAGCCGTCCCGGAGGACCAGGACGGGGGGAGGGGGGGCGCACGTCCTGCTGCTGCTCGCTGCCCCCCACGCCACCCCGCCACCCCCCCCCCCAGCACACCCAGGGAGCTCCCTGGTGAGGAAGGCACCGCCTCCAGCCTCCTCTCGCTCGTGGCCGTGGGTCTAGTTCAGAGGCATCGTCCCCGGTGACGAGCTTTCGTTTCCCTTAAAACTGTTGATCCAATAGCTTTAACGTCAGCAGTCCTCTCTGAATCAGGAGGAACACGTAGGCCGCCAGCCGTGAGAATTGCAGACCACCCCACCCTGGGCACACAGGCTGGCAGCGCCGAATCCCTGCACCTGCTCGGAGACGCCTCTCATAGTCACTTCACGGGAGCTGCCTGTCGCGTCACGGGGATGGACTGTCCGGTGTGGCGGCCACAGCCCCATGGGGCATGGAAGAGAGGAAGCCTCGCCCTGCGGGTGTTTTTTTGTTTTTTGGTTTCTTCCCTCTTTTGTAAGTTTAACGGACTGGGAACAAAGTTTGGGTGGGATGCCGAAGGAAAATGGCTCTGGTGCATTTAAGTCATCGGCGGGGAAGCTGTACGTTCTGCAACGCGGAAACTCAGACGTGCCGTCTTTTTAGGTGTGGGCAGGTGCGGAAGTGGTACGGAGGGTCCCAGAAGCTCACTTTTCTACAAATTCAAGTAATTCAGCGTAAAAAAAAAAAGGTTGATTAAAATTAGTTTTGGTTCCTAGTCAAGGTTAGCCTGTGTGGTTTTTTTAAGAAACCGTTTTGCTAAATTATTTTTACTTGGAGCGTTTCAGATTTAATGCTGCAAACATGTTAAATTTTATAATCGTTGGCTTCTCTGAGTGAAGCTCAGAAATACTTAAAAATAGCTGTTATCGTCCGCCTTAGGAGAGATGGTGTTTATTCCAGTTTGCCTTTTTATGGTGAAATAAAATCCTTTTCCAATGAACTAATGTTTCCCATACTTAATGTGTGTTCGCGTTTTTAAGTTCTTTGGGCTGCCTCACTGACCTGAGCGTGATTTGGCGTATCTGAAATCGCTGGTTTCTAAAGATTCATTTCACATGCTGTCACTTTTGTAAAGTAACTCCCTGGAGGAGAACACGGGTCCTGAGACTCCTTCAATTTGCTTGCCGGGAACATAAAAGTGTAGCAGGTTCACGGAAGCAGTCTTTTTAAAGCTACAGTGCCATTAAAAAAAAAAGACTTCACGTGGTTCTCTCCTCACCTTGAGTTGGGGTAGCAGGTAGGTGTCAGTGCCCCTGCTGGGACCCCGAGCTGCAAGTGATCCCTCCGTCTGTCTGTGTTTTAAGTCAAACGCAGATGTTCTCAGCACGTGGAGGGCAGTTATATGCTTTCTCCACCCTAGTCACATCATCGTCAAGATCTCAGGTCGGCACAATAGACTTGCACTTTCCTTCTCTGCGCTGGCATTGGTCTGGTCTGTCACCAGTCGAGGTGTGCGTGCAGGACGTGCTCAGATGCCCAGTGATTGGAGATGCCTCTCAGAGGTGCACACGGGCAGCTGTGTCAGGATTCCTGCAGCCTGGCATTAAGTGTTTTTTGCCCCATCAGCAGCTCTGAGAAAGTCGGAGGACTGGGTGTCACTCTGGGTGCCCAGGATATGTTGCTGGATGAGACAGGCCCCCTGAAACGTGGGAATCTTGAAGGAGCAAGTACAGGACTGAGGAGCAGGCCACGTGGCATCGTGTGTGTATGTAGGGGAGGTCTCTGAAGTCAAGGGAGATCTCCGTGAGGTCAGAGGAGGTTTCTCTGAAGTGAGGGAGAGTCAGATCAGCACACATCTCTGAGGTCAGGGGAGGTATCGCTGTGGACGAGAGTCAGGCATCTGAATTCTAAACCTGTTCCACTGATCATGCGTATTCCACCTCCAAAACCACTGAGCTACGCAGCAGAAGGTAGAGGCATAATCGGTGCTGCCCAGGCCAATCCTCCCTTACCGACTGGTCCTCCGCCTGCTGGGTCTGTCAGTTCCTGAGACAGGGGTGGCATTGACATCTCCAGCCGTAGCAGCAGATGCATCTTTTTCTCCTCAAAGGCCTAACAGTTTGTGCCTTTTGTGTTTGACACTGTGTTATTAGTTGCGTACAAGTTAAGGATTGTCACGTCTCCTTGGAGAACTGGCTCCTTGGTCATTTGCAGTGCCCTTCTGTACCTTGATAATTTTCCTTGTCCTGAAGTCTGTTTGGTGGTAAATGGGGAGGAAAGGAATTTGATGGAAAGAGATGTCCGTTACGTGTATGTGTCTCGTAGACACACACACAGCATCCGAGGGTGTCAGGGGAAAAGAAGGTTTTGGCGTAAGCCATGATTGTTCTCTCTTTTCAAGCCAAGCTCCACAGAGGAGAGGACAGTAGTTTTTTGTTGTGACACAGCAGATACTTTTAGAGGCAACGTGCCTAAGAATGAGGATTTGGGAGCCTGGCTTAGAACCGTTTCACCCAACAGCCCCTCTCCTGTGAGGCTGACGGCAGTGACTTGCGTGGGGACCAGGTGAAGAGCACCCATACAGCCCGTTGGGATCCTGCTGGTTTGGACTCATCTTGGGTTTAAGGCACTTGTCGTCCTTATGACTTAGGGTGGGATTTCCCAGGTTACAGTGCAACCAACCCTTATCCACGGGTTCCACATCCATGGATTCAGTGAACCGCAGATTGAATACTATGTTTACCACCCGCGGTTGGTTGAAGCCGTGTGTGCGGAACCATGGATCCGGGAGGTGGACTCTGGGACTGCAGCATCGGCGAATTTTGGTACCGGCGGTGAGTCCTGGAACGGATCCCCGTAGATACCGAGGGACAATTGTGCTTTCGTTTATTTTCTATAAGTTCTCTTGTTTTCTGTAGGAGTTGTTAGCGATAAAAAATAGAGATTAATTGAAACACGTCTGTTAACTAATTCGATTTTATCTTCACAAACCAGGATTTTTCTTAGTTCTGAGGTGACTAGACTGTAATCAGGGGCGCTGTGAGTAAGGAACACGTTCACTGAGGAAATGGAAGGTTTCCACCCTAGAAGCGTTGTCCTGCCAACTTCTGGGGAGAATGAATGGGAGGTTTGCTTCTCCTTTTCTGTCTGTCTCACAGCATTTTGTCCTGAGCCTCGTTCTAGCCGAGTGGGCTCGTTATCTCATTGTAGGTAAATAAAAACCACGCCCCATTTATCCGTTTCACCCGGGCGGAGATGTTCTCCAGACCTGAGGGCCTGGGGGCCACCAGGTGTTCTGGGATTTGGGACTTGACTGTGGCTCTTGTGTCCTCTGGAACCTAGCGCCCTGCATTCGAGGAGAGACTGGGACATGAGGGAAGGCGCAGAGCTCTCAGGGAGGGCCCCAGGGAGGGACGGGGCTGACGTGGCGTCGGGCGGCTGGCTCACCCCTGTCACTGCCAGCTCCACTCCTGGGCGCAGAGCTCTCAGGGAGGGCTCCAGGGAGGGACGGGGCTGACGTGGCGTCGCGCAGTTGTCTCACCCCTGTCACTGCCATCTTCACTCCTGCAGACCCTGCATCTGACAGGCGACTATCGATGCAAAGGGATTTTTGACCTGCTTTCGTTTTGTAGTTGCTTTTACTTATCTGGATTTTTAAAGTTCTGCCAAAGAGGAGGGTGTCACCACTGTAACCATGCCTCGCTCCTCCAGGCACCTGTGCTTTTCCTCACCATGCCTATCCCTGCTCAACACACACGGCGGAAACCCCGCCGACTCACCTGAGTCACCTAGGCTGCCGTCTTGCCAGCTAGAGTCCCCACTTCCTGTCTTTGCCCTGTGATCTCCCACGTGGGGCTTCATGCCAGCTCACGGGGTCCTTGATGCACACACGGTTTGAAGGGGATCGGGGCCATTTCTCAGTCCTCGGCTTCGCTCTAAACTTGTTCTTGTAACTGATCGTCCTGGGAATGTGCCTGGCTCCAGCGTCCCCCTTCTCCTCCCTCTCGCGGCCCCCGTGGAGGCACCGTGCCTCCTCCTTCCTCATACTTGGGCTCTGCTCCCCAAGGTGACACGGCTTCTAGGGTCCCAGTGTCACCTGGAGAGGTGGGTCTGGGAGCGACACGGTGACAGCGGAACGGAAGAAGGGCCTCCTGGAGGTGTGTGCTGGGAGATTGTTAAAAAGGAAGTGACACCCTTCTGTCCATGTTTCTGCTCCCACCAAGTACATGAACCAGGTTCCCCCAGACCCCAGGAAAACCGGGAGAAAGTTCACTCTGAGCCATCGTGAGAGGAAGCCCTGTCCACCTCGTTTAGAGGACGCATTTCCAGTCGAACATCAGTTATTAACATTTGCAAAGTTTTCATTTATACACCTGCTCACTATGAGTCAGAGCACAGAAAACACATAAAACCTGTTAACAGTAAAAAACCCAAAAAACGTAAATTCTCGTACAATTTCAATTTATATATTTTATTTTTTCTAGTTTTATTGAGATATAATTGACATATTGGTTTGAAATTTGTGTATACTGCAAAACGATCACCACGAAAAGGCTAGTTAACCTCCGTCACCTCGTGTATAGACATCTTACTTCACAAGTATGATGGGACGACCAGGTACATTTCTAAGCACAAAACATAGAGCCCAGAACCCTGGCGGGGAGAGAAGTGAGTTGAGAACGTGGATAGAACTAGAAAAGGAAACCGCACGACATTATTACTTTAAACACGCTGTCTTGCGGGTTTAAGTGGGTGGATGGCGTTATTAAATCGCTAGGGTGTTCGGGGTCTATCAGACACTCCACAGGACGCAGCAAATTGGAAAAACGTCTGCTATGTGCCAAGCATTGTGCCGTTTGCATTTGCATTTAGATGATATTAAAAAAAGCGCGGCGGGCACCTGAAAGACCCCCCGGGATGGCGGTCTGGTTTCAGACTCCCAGGTGTTCTGGGCTCACCTCGGGGTGAGAGGAAAAGGCAGGATTCCACGCGGCAGGTGTGGGGGGGGGGTGGAGCTCCTGTAACAGCGGTTTTCCAGGTGATGCTCTTGCTCTGTCGGAGGAGGGGGTGCACTTCGTGGCGCGCCCCTTCCAGCCCCTCCCACCTGCCCCACTGCCCACACGCACATGGCGTGCCCGAGGCCCAGCCCCCTCCTCCGGGCAGGCCCTTCCCGGGTGCTATACGTACCCGCCTCTCTCATCAGACCCCTCCAGTCAGCGCGCAGACAGGCTGACGTCTCCATCCCCGAGCTGTGTACGTGTCTCCCCACACCCGCTTCAGCCTGAGTCCCCCCATCTCTGCTCTCGTCCATAAAACCCCTGCAGGAGGGTCTTCTCTCCTGCCCTGCAACTCAGGCGCTGCCCTCACACTCCCACCACCCTCACCGCCCCGTCAGAACGCTCGCACCCAGGCGCTGTAGACGGAACGTTCGCGTCCCCCCAAATTCAGACATGTTGTGGGGGGCCCCTTACCCCCAAGGCGATGGTGTCAGGAGGTGGGGCCTCTGGGAGGTGATGAGGTCATGAGGGTGGAGCCCCCGTGGATGGGATTAGTGTCCTTAGAAAAGAGACCCCAGGGAGCTCCCTCACCGCTTCCTCCGTGTGAGGACACAGTGAGAAGACGTCCATCTAGGAACCAGGAGGAGGGTCCTCACCAGATGCTAAATCTGCCCTCGCCGGGATCTCGGACGTCCAGCCTCCAGGACCGTGAGGAATCAGTGTGTGTTGCTTATAAGCCCCCAGTCTGAGGTATTACAGGAGCTGCAAGTAACGAATACCAGGTGGTCTCCAAGTACGTCTGAACTCGCCCTTCTCTAATCACGTTCCCTCTTGCTTTAGGGCAGCAAGTTAAAGCATCCTGCGGCCCCAGGCTCCAAACTCAAAAGCAAACAATTTGCTCAATTAAAAAGCCCACTAGGACGGCAGTACTACTATGACTACTAGTCACCACCACTGATAGTAATAATAAACGGGAAATAAACACTGACAAGGATGTGGAGAAACTGGGTCCCTGTGCACAGTTGGTGGGAATGTAAATAGGGCAGCTGCTGTGGGAAGCAGTATAGCAGTTTCCTAAAAAGTTAAACATAGACGTACTGTGGGACCCAGTCATCCCACTGCCAAGTGTACACCCAGAGGAACTGAAAACAGTCATCTAAGAAAAGCTTGTACAGGGATATTCATAACGGCAGTATTTACAACGGCGACAAATGTGGAAACAACCCAAGTGTCCATGGATGGATGGATACACAGCACGGGGCCCATGCACACAGTAGAATATGACTCAGCCGTGAAAAGGAGTGAAGCCCTGACACAGGCTGCCACGTGGATGGACCTTGAACACACGATGCTCAGTGAGAGAAGCCAGACCCAGAAGGACACACAGTGTGTGGTTCCGTTGGTAGGAAACGTCCAGAACAGGCAAATCCACAGAGACAAGAAAGGAGATTCATGGTTGTCGGGGGCTGGGGGAGGGGGAGGGGGAGTGACTTTTCATGGGGACGGGGTCTCCTCGGGGGGATGAGAAGGTTTGATAGAGGTGATGTTTGCACAACACTGTGAAAGTCCTAAACGCTTCTGAGCTGTTTACCTGAAATGGTTAAAATGGTCAGTTTTATGTTACGTGCATTTTACACGAATGAAAACCTAAGGATCTGGTGTTTTGGCTTTTTGTTTGATTTCTCCTTTCCCGGCTTCTTGGTCTAACTCAGTAACGGAGCCAAACTCGGGTCCTGTGTGCAGTAAAGCCAGTTTCCTTCACCCCTGTGGCGAAGGAAAGTGCAGCCTTACTGCAGGGCCCAGCAAGGAGAACAGGGCTGGTGCTCGAAAAACCCGACCTCCCCGAAGGGCTTCGGCAAAGCATTTTTAAAGGCGAAGCACGGTAGGCGTGTCCCAGGATGTGCGATCAGCTCCTGCACAGTTCTCTGATTGCCTGACGGTGAGGGACCAGGACAGGGTCACAGGGGTTCACGTCATCAGTCCTCAGCTGCCAGGAGGTCTGGGGGCTGTGTGCTCATGATCATCAGGTAGTTAATTTCTTCCGCTTGGTGGTGGTTTTAGCCTCTGCAGAGCAACTCCGGAAACGTGCACCAGATACTGTTATCTAAGTACTTCAGGGAGGAGCTACGGCAGAGGGCATGGGGGAGGGGTTTGTCCCGGAAGGCCCCAGAGGCTCCTACTCGGTTACAGTTCCCTGGGCGCCTCGATCTTTGAAAAGGTTTAGAAGGCTGGTTTGGTTCAGGGACTGGAGGGTGTACAGCTCCCCAGACATCGGCCAGCCCCGCCCTCCTGGGCCGAGGCGGGGAGCAGAGGATGGTGTGGCCGCCGCCCACCCGCCATGCTTCGGCCTCTCCAGGCTTAGGCCCACGCGGCTCACAGCCCGGGGCGTCTCTCCTGCTCATGCGTCGTCCTTACACCAGCTCGGTATCTCCTCGGCCTTGGACCCCACCCGCTGCAAGGCGCAGAGTGAGGGGTGCACCTCTGAAACAGGAACGCTGCCGTCCAACACTGATCCGTGACTCGCCGCTACTGGGGAGAGATCTGTATGGGTTTTCTGGGGCGTCTGTGACAGATGGACACAAGCTGGGGGCTTAAAATAACAAACAGTCATCCTTCCCCAGTCCTGGAGGCCAGGCATGTGAGGGTCAAGGTGTCCCAGGGCCACGGTCCCTCCAGAGGCTCCAGGGGAGGGTCCTTCCCGCCTCTTCCAGCTTCTGGGGGCTCCAGGCGTCCCTGGGCTTGTGGCCGCATCCCTCCCCTCTGTGCCTCTGTCTTCCCGGGGCTTCTCCTCTGTGTCTGGGTCTCTCCTCTTCTGTCTCTTAGAAGGACCCTGTCATTGGATGTAGGGCCACCCTCCTCCAGGAGGCCACCTCATCTCAGACCCTTCACTTCATCACACCCGCAAAGACTGCATTTCCAAATAAGGTCTTTTCTGAGGTTCCAGGAATTTTAGGGGGACAGTCTTCAACCCAGTGCAACATCCCAATTTCAGAGATGTTAAGTGTTTGGGTTTTTTAAATGTACATTTTGGAATTGATACAACCATTTCTCACCTAATGACTAGATCACGTTGAATCTCTGATTTAACATCTTCCTTGCACGTCAGCCCTGGGAGTGTTTAAAAAGCCGGAAGCTTTTTACATTTGTGCTTACGTTTAAGTTAGAGATTTAAAAAAAAATTTATTTTATTGAGGCAGAGTTGATTTACAATGTGTTAATTTCTGCTACAAAAGTGTTTCAGTTATACGTATATATGTATTTTATTCATATTCTTTTCCATGATGGTTTATCCCAGGATATTGAATATAGTCCCCTGTGCTCTACAGTAAGACCTTGTTGTTGATCCATCCTAAATGTAATAGTTTGCATCTACTAACCCCAGACTCCCACTCCATCCCTCCCCCACCCCCCTCCCCCTTGGCTACCACAAGTCTGTTCTCTACGTCTGTGAGTCTGTTTCTGTTTCATAGGTGTTTGTGTCATGTTTTAGATTCCATGTATAAGTGATATCATATGGTATTTCTCTTTCTCTGTCTGACTTGCTTCACTTAGTATGATCACCTCTAGGTCCACCATGTTGCTGCAAATGGCATGGTTTCATTCTTTTTTATGGCTGAGTAATATTCCTTTGTGTGTGTGTGCCACATCTTCTTTATCCAGTCCTCTGCTGATGGGCACTTAGGTTGCTTCCGTGTCCTGGTTACTGTGCATAGTGCTGCTACGAACGTTGGGGTGCATGGATCTTTACCAGTCAGTGTGTTACTGGACCATATGATTTAGAGATGGTTTTAGAACGCGTATGGTTGTTTGCAGTGAAAGCAGAAGAGGCTGTTTGCAAGCTCGTGTACTGAGAAGCAGAGGAGCAGTGGGGATAGCCGTCTCTGTCCTGCACGTGTGTGTCTTCAACACTGATGTGCAGGGACCCCCGGAGACAGAGGCAGGGCAGCCACGCAGCCCAGAACAGGCCGTGCATTTTCATCCGGCCTGTACGTGCGATCACCTGAGGCTGCTTTGGTGTTCTGGTTCTTCCTAAGTTTCCACGGATGGGCAGACCTTGTTTCGTCATGCTTTGCTTTGCTGCATTTTACAGATGGTGGATTTTTTAGAAATGGAAGGTTTGGGCCCCCCCTGTGTCGAGCAAGTCCGTTGGCGCCATTTTTCCAACATCATTTGCTCACCTTGTGTCTCGGTGTCACATTTGGGTCATTCTCGCAGCATTTCAAACCTTTAAATTATTTGTTATGGTGTCTGTGGTTTTTGATGTTATTACCATGACTCACAATATTTGTTTTATTGGGGTGGCCTGGAACCGAACCCGCAATCTCTCCAGCGGATATCTGTGCTTTTTTCTTTTATTTTCTTTGGCCTCGCTGCACGGCATGTGGGATCTTATTTCCCCAACTGGGGATCGAACCCACGCCCCCTGCCGTGGAAGCGCGGAGTCTTCTTAGCCACTGCACTGCCAGGGAAGCCCCTAGGCTCATTTTTAAAGAACACTCGTCCACATAAATTCTTTTCTGGCCGATGAGAATAGCCTTCTGTCAGGATGCCGTCTTCCTTCTTCCGGTATAAATGGGGACCGTTGAGGGCCTGGCTGTGCAGGGCAGATGCTGATCCAATGAACAGCTCAGCACGGCCAGGCACCTTGGGGCTCTCGTGGCCTCTAAGTCCTTTTGAGACAGGCTGGGACCTGGGACCCTTCGCTGCAGGGCTTGCACCTGGACACACCTCTCCTGGAGCAGCAAAATACAAAGAAACTAAGGGACTAAAAATAACTGCATGCATGCTCAGTTGGGGCAAATTCTGGACAAAAGATACAAAGAGACCAAAAACCCACCTGTGATCTCTGAAGAGCCGGGAGCAAAGGCGGGCACTGCGCACGCCCCCTGCACTCACACCACCAAGGCAGGGCACTGCGCACGCCCCCTGCACTCACACCACCAAGGCAGGGCACTGCGCACGCCCCCTGCACTCACACCACCAAGGCAGGGCACTGCGCACGCCCCCTGCACTCACACCACCAAGGCAGGGCACTGCGCACGCCCCCTGCACTCACACCACCAAAGGGGTGGGCAGACCCCCTAAGCCTCCCCTCCGGCCCGACCCCTGGACACACCCCTACCCTCACCCCGTAGAAGGACCCAGCTGCCCCCGCCTCGGGGAGCGGGGCAAGGGCACCTGTTACTTGTTCTCGCTCCCCCCCTGCTGCAGCAGGGACCCCAGTAAAGCTTTGCCTGAATTTCTTGTCTGGCCTCTGATCAATTTTTATCGATTAAGGAGCCCAGGAACCCCGGCCGGTAACACTTTCTGCCCCTGGAAGAGTAAATCCAAGCCCCGACCTTGAATTTCATAGGTTCCTTCTCGTCACTCAATCTCGTTACTAAACTAATCACCTTAAGTGAAGATGCCGGATTGATCCTGCAGCCGAGGGGGATTTGGCTAAAAAAGGGCTGCTTGCGTTTTAATCAAGCAAATGGTCTCCAAGGCCAGTCCCTCTGGCCTCCTGTGGGTCCCTCCCAGGGATCCCCCTGTCGCTCTCGCCTTCAGGCTGTGTCCACCGTGGCATGGTCAGCTGACACTGAGGTCCTGCTTGCCGGGGTCCAGGGTGAGAAAAGGAGGGCCACCACGGCGGGGGCAGGTGCGGGGGGGAGCTGCAGCCTCCATCTGGGCTCTGAGGGTTTAAACTTGAGTGTCAGAAATGGCTGGAAAAGGGGGGAGCAGCTCCCCAGCAGGGCTGGGCCATGGCAGGACCCGGTTCAGGGCGGGTTCTGGGCTTCCTCTGGGATTAGCATGGCTCACCATGGTTCATTGGTGATTGAAACGCCTTCAGTGGAAATAATTGATCACCCTGGTGTAGCGGATTAAATGATGGCCCCCCAAAACATATGTCCTTGTCGTAACCCCCAGAACCCAGGAACGGGACCTTATTTGGAAAAGGGGTGTTTGCAGATGTGATGTAGTGAAGGGTCTGAGATGAGGTCCTCCTGGATGAAGGTGGCCCTACATCCAATGACAGGGTCCTTCTAAGACACAGAAAAGAAGAGACACAGACATAGAGGAGAAGCCCCAAGACAAAGGCAGAGATGGGAGGGATGCGGCCACGAGCCCAGGGACGCCTGGAGCCCCCAGAAGCTGGAAGAGGCAGGAAGGACCCTCCCCTGGAGCCTCTGGAGGGAGCACGGCCCTGGGACACCTTGACCTCAGACGTCTAGTCTCCAGGACTAGGTGAGGATGAATGTTTGTGGTTTACAGCCCCCCAGTTTGTGGTCATTTGTTACAGCTGCACCAGAAAATTGATAGACCCCCTCTCTCCCCATATGAAGGGCCCAGAGCCTGTTCAGTCCATCCAATGGGTTATCAACGCCAGGGATTAGTGGGCATACGGGTTTGGGACCAGTTCCACAGCTGATGGTGCAAGGGCGGGCAGGGGCTGGGGGTGCAGGTGATTTTAGGGCTGTGTGCTCATCAGGGACAGAAGGAGTGAGCGGAAACCCCGGGGGTCCCCATAAGCTTTGTCATCCCCTTAATCAGGCTGATGGAATTTTCTAGAATAATCCATCTTGGGCTCACTCCTGGCCCAAGCAAAGAGCTTGGGGCATCAGCACTGAGCCCCTGGCCGTCCCCTCAGCTTGCTCAGAGACCCGTGATTCTCGAAGCCAGGACGTTGGGGTCCTCCAAGCCAGGCTGGCCTGGAGGGAAGACGGGTTCCCCCTGGGGAGGAGAACTGCGGTCTCCTGGAGGAATATTCCAGCGCCTTCGTGGTCGCCCAGGTGGGGAGCTCTGAGAGCTAGCGGCTGGGCACGTAGACAGCCTGAGGCTGTCACCTGCACTGTCTGCTCTCCTCCGGGGGGATGAGAATGTCCGGGAACTCTGGACAAGACTGTGTGCAGAAGCTTGGCCATCGGGGCCTGGGGCCCTTCTGGGGATCTGTTGACCCCCGTGGACTCCATCTCAGAATGATGTTCATGCAAGCTTAACCTGAACTAGATAAGATTACAAAGGAAATGGTGGTTATTGGAATACAGGTATCAACTTATTTCAAACACTTGGTGATCGAGGAATACGGGTGCTCGTCTGCTGCACCCTAAGGTGATGCGTTTAAAATCGAGGCAGCTTTGAAAGGTTCACCCAGGAGGTAGGAGACGTAAGTGTTTCATCCCTTCTCGTGGCTGAATATTATGTGCAGTGAAAGTGCCAGACACAGAAGGTCCCAGGGTGTGTGACTGTTTATAGGAAACGTCCAGGACAGGCAAGTCCGACGGGCAGAAAGTGGGCTTGTGGCGCCAGGGGCTGGGGAGGGGGATGGGGGTGACGGCTCGTGGGGACGGGGTGTCCTCTGGGGGGGTGAGAAGGTTCTGGAACCAGATAGAGGTGGCGGTTACCCAACGTTGTGGATGTGCTAAACGCCGCTGAGCTGTTTAGTCTAAAATGGTTAAAGGTGATTCTTGTGTTACTTGCATTTTTGCTTCAGTGAAAACTGGAGGGAAGTTGGAGCTGGATTTTGTGTTGTAGAGAGACACGGGTGGCAGGTGTGTTGAATGAGGTTGTGAGCGGCGGGTGCAGCCCTTCGGCCAGATTCACTGGGAATCCAGTCCGTCCTCGCTTTGGGGTCCAGGTGGTGCAGCTCGCCGTGCGCAGTCGCTCGGAAGCAGGTAGGGGCAGGCCAGTCTCCGCTTGCTTGAGGGCGAGGCTGGGCCTGTCTCTCTGAAGAGCACGAGCCCTCCAGGCTTTCTCGAGTGAGGCTCCGCCGTTGAGAACACACAGCCTCACCACGTGGCAGCTGACTGTCCTTGAGGCCTAGAGATGCCCCAAGCTTGGCCACGCTGGCGGGAGGGGAGGGGTGTGTGGGTCTGTGGCAGCAAGACGGGGCGCTGTCTGCAGCTGGTGGTCCATCCAGACCCCCGGCTTCAGGGAGGGCACTGCCCGCCGGCAGGGTCCCACGGTCTCTGCGGCTGCTGTCGTGCCCCTGAGGACAGTGTAGCACCTCCTGGCCACGTGGTCACACATGCATGGTCTGGGCGGACTTCGTCCTCGAGGGGGGTGCTTAGATTCAGGAAGGGTGGACCGAAAAGGGGAGTGAAGCATCTTCCCCATCCAAGGTCCGGATCCCCCGAACGCTACCCGGGGACCCCCCTGGGCTACGACGCCTATCTTAGCGCCACTGAGATATAGGGAAGAGGACCTTACAGAAAACAGAGTAACTTGCTGCCTTCCCCTGGCTTGAAAACGTGACCTGGCTGTGCTCCCATCCCGTCCCCAGCCGGCTGGGGCTGCCCGCTCTTTACTCAGTGCCAGCTGCGTGCTCACAGGGTGTGCGGTGGCTTATAACTCTTGGGAGGAAAGTCGCTTTGGTACACGCAATTTCATGCCGTGTACTGTCACCTGTAACAGAATCAGAGCAGATGCAATTTTAGTTTTAGAATAAAACTTAATACAGCCTGAACGGAACGAGAGAGTTAATAAACTCTCCGTAGAAGAAAGCTGAATGCAAGCTTGAAAGAATAAGTCAGTAACCTCTCAATAGAAGAGTGATTACAGCTCTACTATAGTAAGAGTTAATACAACCTCACTACATAAAAGCGAACACCGTCTTAACCAGATAATACAACCTTAATAGGACAAGAGTTAATAGAATCTCAATACAAGAGGTTCATCCAACGTTAAGAGCATAAAACTTACTACAACCACATAGAATAAGAGTTCGTAAAATCTTCACACACAAAGAGTGAGTACAGCCTTAATACAGGAGCTCATACAGTCATGACAGGGTGAGAGGTAATGCAAACTTCACAGAGCAAGAGTCAACACAACTTTAACAGAAGAAGAACTAGTACCATCTTTAGAGAATATACCTTAACACATCCTTAATAGAATGAGACTTAATAAAACCTTAATAGAAAAAATCTGAATACAACCTTCGTGGAATGAGAGTCGATAACATCTCAGTAGAACAAGAGTGATTGCCATTTACTATACCAAGAGTTAATACAACCTCACTGCAAGAGCTAATACCATCTCAATAGGATAAAACTTAGCACCTTAATACAGCAAGAGTTCATGCGACCTTAATAGGATAACAACCAATAGTACCTTTGGAAGAGTAGATTCAATCTTAATAAAATAAGAGTTAATGCAATCTTAAGGGAATAGGAATGGATACAATCTTAACAAGAGTTAATATAAAATATAATCTTAGTAGAGTGAGAGTTGATGGAACTTTAATATAATGGTTCTCAAGTGGGGGCTGTGCCCCCGGGGGCACACTTGTCAGTGTCTGGGGACATGTTTGCTTGTCACAGCTGGGGAGGGGGGAGGGGAGCTCCTGACATCCGGTGGGTGGAGACCAGGGCTGCTGCTGCACACCCCGCAGTGCCCAGGACGCCCCACATCAGAGGTTGATCCAGCCCCCAACATCGGTAGCGCCGCTGCCTTAATAGAATAACAGTTACTAGAACCTTAATAGCAGAATTAGGAATTAACACGATAGTATTACACTCCCCTCTCGCACATGCATTTGGAGGGCTTTCCAGTGTCATCGTGGGTCGGGAAGCAGCAACTTCCCTAGTTAACGTAGACACAGGTCTTATTTTTATGCTGTTAAAACAAACCTAATCGTAAGTGTGGGAAACACATTGTCTCAAGAAACCATCTCTCCACTGCACACCTGAAACTTAAGACAACACTGTAAACCACCTACACGCCAGTAAAATTTTTTTTAATTTTTAAAAATGAAAAAGGATAAATAATAAGGACCTACTGTGTAGCGCAGGGAACTATACTCAATATTTTGTAATCTATGTGGGAAAAGAATCTGAAAAAGAATGTACACGTGTATTCTTTTATATATAACTGAGTCACTTCGCTGTACACCTGAAACTAACACGACGTTGTAAATCAACTCTACTTCAAAAAAATGAAAATAAAAATTGCACCCGAAAGCTAGGGTACAATTCTGGAAAAAAGAAAAGTAACTGTCTCTCCTCGTGGGGCGTTAATGGATCCGCCTCTCATGGCCAATGTCATCCCGAACCTTGTGTGCGAGGGAGAAAAATGCATTAATGGTTTATTCATTCGTTTTACCCTTTTTGTATTATTTGGAGACACCCCATTCACTTCTTTAGATGGAGAGAGAAAAAGAGAAAATAAACCGTCTTAAGACTCTGGACACCAGCGGGTAGGGAACACCACTGACACCTTAAGGAAAAAAAAAGGACTGCATATATTTCCTTGTTTGGAAAGTGCGAACAATGCAGAAGGAAGGGCGTGGAATGAAAACGCAGAAGGCGCTGTCTGTCCCCCATCCCCCGAATTTCTGCTCCCAGGTGACCAGTGTGACCAGCGAGAGAGGATTATAGGATTTTGAAAACTCACGCGTGGCTTCCCGTGGTTGCACGTGCCCCTCGATATCCCTCGGGCGTCCCCTTTGGGGACCTCAGGGTCCCTCACGGGGGGTGTGCATTTCCCAGGACAGGTTCTTGCTGTTCCGGGCAGGTTCCGTGAAGAGCTTCTGTGGACGGACAGGGCGGGGGCAGCTGCTGCAGACGCCTGGACCTACCAGGCTCCCACACCTTTGCTCCTGCCCGGCTGGCCAGCCCACGAATGACGCCCTTGGCCCCTACCCCTAGGGGGACAGCCCCCACCGGGCCCTGGCGCCCACCCTCCCTGGGGACCGATCCATCCACTCTCGTGGGGCAGGATTAGGGCTGAAACAGCAGGAGCGGTCTCTTCGTGGGTGCAAGGTGGAAGCGTCATTTAAAAACTGTTTTTATTGTGGTAAAATAGACGTACTATAAAATCTACCATTTTTAAGGGCACAGTTCATTGGCATCAAGTCCATTTATATTGCTGGGCAACCATCCCCACCATCATGTCCAGAACTCTCCCATCTTCCCAAACTTTGTCCCCATTAAACACTGACTCCCCCTCCCCCAGCCCCTGGACCCACCATCTACTTTCTGTGAATGTGACTCTTCTAGGGAACCCCGGCACATGTCCTTCTGTGTCTGGCTTCTCTCACTCAGCATCATGTCCTCAAGGTTCATCCACATTGTACCTGAATCAGAATTCCCGTCTTTTCTAAGACTGAGTCATGTTCCATTGTTTTTACACGGTATTTTGTGTATCCATCCATCCATCAGTGGACGCCTGGGTGGCATCCACCTTTTGGCCATTTTGAAGAATGCTTCACGTGAACACACGGGTGTCCACGCTATCTGGCCCCCTACTTTTGGTTCTTTGGGGTCTACACCCAGCAGTGGAATTGCTGGATCCTGTGGTCATGCTACGCTGAATTTTGTGAGGAACTGCCCTGTTTCCCTGAGCACTTGCAGATGCACGCTCCCTCCCCATGGCGTGTGCCTCTGGTTCTTAAGAGAATTGAAGCTGAGTCTGGTTTCTGCCGTTGCCCCGAGGTTCTCTTCTCCGCCTGTGAGCTGGGAGTCTTTGACCTTCTGGCCGAGGTCCTGGAGGCCCTGGGCTCGGCTGCAGTGGCTGCACGTCTGGGCGTCAGCTCCCGGGGGACAGAGCTACTGCTGCATGCCTGTGTGTCCCTGAAGCTGCTTCAAGTGGAAGTGAGGAGAGAAAAAGGTAAGCATCCTGGCTAGTTCGAAGGAGGCATTTTAAAGGTGCACCCTCAGCACTTTTTTTTTTTTTTTCTGTAAAGGGCCGGAGAGTAAGTATTCTTAGCCTTGTGGGCTGGCCGTGTGGTCTCTGCAGCTGCCACCCATCTCTGCCCTTGGCGCACCCAAGCAGCTGGAGACAAATGGGAGGGGCTGAGTGCCAATAAAACTTTATTGACAAGACAGGTGGTAGGCCAGGGTTCCAGTAAAACTTTATTAACGAAAGAGGTGGTGGAACGGGGTTCTAGTAAAACTTTATTGACAAAATTGGTGGTGGGCTAGGGTTCTAATAAAAGTTTATTGATAAAACAGGTAGTGGGCCAGGGTTCCAATAAAACTTTATTGACAAAAACAGGCAGAGGGCCAAAATCAGAGAGCAAAGGCGGGATGTCATTTACCAGCTCTGGATCTAGAGGTTTCCTCAGGCTGGTGTATGCACTGGAACCCCGATGAAGTATCCAAGGAACAAGATAAAAATGTGAAAAAAAGAAATCTCAAGGGAGTAATTTTCCATCAAGCTGAACTGATTCAGTTCAGGGGTTGCCATTTATGAGAGTATATTATTTTGGTGTTGAAGCTGCTTTTCTCTTATGGAAGATGGTGATGGTAGGGTTTTTTTTTCTTTTTTTTAATGTCCTTCCTTTGCAAAATTCAAAACTGTCAACCCTATGTCGGTCATCCAGATGGTTTTTTAGAGTTTTGTCAATCCGAGAAATTGCAAAGTGTAGGGACTATCGCTTGATAGAACAGGAGTGGGTGGACCAGAGGTGTGGGGGGGTAGCTGGTGGGCTTTTTTCTTGCAGCCAAAGGACTTGTGTACCTGTTGGATTTCCGGGGTGCGGCCGAGTTAACTTGAACAGGGAGACATCATCTGAGGGGTTGGTGGTGCTCAGATAGCCCGGCTTGGAAATCAAGCAGGTACCAGCCACACCACGGGAACAAGCTTTGCAGGTCCCCCTCCCGGCCACCACTGGCAACACTGCCCCTGAATGCCCAGCCCATGCTGAGACCCAGCCGGGATACACCTGTGGAGGATGCTGGCTGTTCCATGGGAAGCACCTGGGGGTGGGAGGAGCCTGTGGTTCCCGCTGACATGCGGCCCAGGCAGGTGAGGATTTGGGGAAGCGCACAGGCTGGAAAGCCCCGTGACGGCAGCGTCCACTCCGGCTGTGCCTCTGGGGTCCCCGTGGAGACCCACAAACATTGGGCAGGTACGCATTGTGCAGGAGAAATGAAAGGCTAGATCCTTCCTCCTCGTGAGCGGGACAAGGCGCTCCTGTCCTAGGAGGGATGCCATGACCAAGAACAGGACCACGCCGGACCCCAAGCACCACAGCTGGGCCCCCAGGACAGGCCCAGGCACCGGATGAGCCGTTCGGACATGTGGCCCCGAGATGCCCAGGGCCGTCCCCCCTTGTCGGGGGCTGGAGGGATGGAGTGGCTTAGGGTGCAGCCGGGGAGCACGGTGCCGTCTGCCCCGGGGGGCTGTGGGCGTCCTGCACCTTGTGGAGATGATGGCCCCACCAGGCTCGGGTCCCTGCTGCACAGCTGAGCTCACCCAAAAAGCGCCCCTTTCTCCCCTGATCTTTGTTTCCTCTGCACGAGTCGGGCTGTTGCCCCCATATGTCCATTTTAGAATCAGGTGTTGCTTAAAGGTCCGCAGACTGTAATATACGTTTCCCTCGGGCTCGTTGGCTGTTCACTGCTCCGCCGGATCTTCCCATGGGATTTGCCGAAGCTGAACCCAGCAGGTGCGCCTGCTGCCCACAGGTCAGCCGGCCCTTCGGGACGAGGGTCCAGCTGTTGGGACTTCCGTTGTCCCAGGCAGGAATCGCGTTTCCATCAGGGTGTTCCCAGTGCTGGTGTCAGCATGTCGGCGGTGCCTTGGTATCTAATGCGTTTTTGGTTTTTTTTTCCTCTGTTCTGTGTGTTTTCAGCTGTGTATGAAAACACAGAGCTCGCCAGCACCTACCTGGCCAGAGCCAGCCCCAAGTCCCAGCAGGACATGCTGCTGTACGCGGCCAGGACCACCTACCTGGGCTGGGGCCACCTGGCCGCGCGGCTGTCAGGTGGGTGCGGTGTCGGTGGCGCTCCTGAGTCCCAGGGCTGCCTGGGGGCTGGTTTTCAGGGCATCCGAGGAATCGAAATGCCGGGTTTCTTGTAGAACCAAACGCGACATCATTAGATTTGGGAATCCGGAGCAGATGTGTGAGGTCACCTGGTGTCGACCGACGGGATTACTCTAATGATGTCGTGATGAGAATCCTTGTGCTTCAGGAGTCTCCAGGGGAAGCGGGGGTGCCCCAGGGCAAAGCAGGAAGATAATCTGGAACATACGGTGGAAAACCCTGCGTGCTGCTCTCTGCATGTGATGGCTGTGCCGCACACCGGGCTTCTCAGCCTCACCCCACTGGCTGGGTGGGGCTGGGTGACCCTCTGATGTGGGGCGTCCTGGGTCCTGTGGGGGGCGGAGCAGCTTCCCTGGTCTCCACCCGCCAGGTGCCAGGAGCACCCCCTCCCCCCAGTGAGACAACCAACAATGTCCCCAGACATTGACAGGTGTCTCCTGGGGGCAAAATCAGTTGTAACTGGGAATCACTACGGTAGAGACAGATGGATAGAGCTATAGTTAAGTGATAGATATTGGTAGATCAATATTATTAGATAAATACTGATAGATAAGTAATGATACATTATAGATGATAGACGATTGATAGACAATATTGACAGTTTGATAGGTGATTGATAGATATAGATAGATATTGATAAAATGATAGCTATTGTTAGGTATGGATAGATGATAGGTAGATAGATGGATCTATAGATAGTGAATCTATAGGTAGATGTTAATGATAGATAAATATTGTTAGATAAATGCTGATAGATAAGTACTGATAGATAGTGATCAATAGATGATAGATATTGACAGATGATTGATAGGTAATATGCATAGTTTGAGAGATAGATGATGATGGATGGACATTATTGGTAAATACTGATAGAAGATGATAAATATTGATAGGTGGGTCTAGATAGATGATAGAGAGATAGATGAATACAGCAGTCCCCAACCTTTTGACACCAAGGCCCGGTTTCATGGAAGACAGTTTCTCCACAGACGGGGCGAGGGAGCTGGCAGGATAATTCGGGCAGTAACGCAAGCGATGGCGGGATGGTTCAGACGGTAATGTGAGCCGTGGGGAGCGGCAGATGAAGCTTCGCTCGTCTGCCCCCTGCTGTGTGGCCCAGTTCCTGACAGGCCATGGACCGGTACTGGTCCGCGGCCCAGGGGTTGGGGAACCCTGGCTGAATAGATAGATAGATAGATAGACAATAAGCGACAGCTAGTGGAATTATAATAGGTGACTGATAGAGAGAATCTCTGATGCTAGGTCAGGGTTTCTCAGCACGACTGACATCGGGGCTGGGTGACCCTCTGATGTGGACGTCCCGGGCCCTGTGGGCTGTGCAGCAGCTTCCCTGGTCCCCACCCGCCGGGTGCCAGGAGCTGCCCATCCCCCAGTTGTGACAACCAACTGAAGACATTGACATTGTTGAGAACCGTGGCTCTCCATTTTCTTTCTTAATTATTTTAACTTAAACCCCATCTTGAGCCTCCGGTAGCTTAGCCGTGAGAACCCGAGGACCCAGTTCTGCCGCTGGTTTTGGAAAAGGTACAGCTCATCAGATTCACGCTTATCGTCACTGTTTGATTTCACGTTTCTCTTCCAAGATCACACCCACGTGAGACTCACCGCGCACGTGGCGTCGATGCTGTTCTGAGCGTCCCCAGGTGGCCCAGGGCCGGTGCGCAAAGTGCGTCAGGGTCGGGCCCACAGCTTGGAGCCAAGGGGACTCTCAGTGAGTCTCTGAGGGAGACCAAAGCGTCAGGGGTCTCGTGTCACAACCAGACAAGAGGGCACAGTAGGGGCAGTGGCACGGCAGAGCGTGGACGCCCGTCTAAGGGGTCAGCCCCCCGTCAGCTCCCACACGTTGTGCCCACGCGGCCATGGGGTGACAGCCGCCCCAGCTTCCGAACTTTGTGTTTTACGAGAAGCAGGATGTCGCGATTTCAAGGGGACGCCCCCTGAGCTTTTGACCTTGGGGCCCATTCAGTTAAAGAAGGAAGCCGTGAGGAGCTGGACACAGCCCAGTGGACTCCGCCCGAGGGTGCGAGTAACCAGCGGCGCCGCCACATCTCCGCAGCCCTTGCTGGACCCTCTGGAGTCGGTCCGAGGGACTTCAGTGCTTTGCCCCACGGGCAAAAGGAGCCTCTGGTTTCGGAGCAACGGAGAGTAACAGGTTCCTTCCTCCTGCCTCGTGCTGGTGTATCTGTGGGTCCCACGCGGAGGCATGTATTTCTGCTGCTGTGTAATTTTCATCGGTGTCTCCCGAAGGTCAGGTGGAAAGAGACGCCTCACCTGACCGAAGGCTGGGTCACCTCATATCCATGAAAGGAGCAGGGGGCTGACTGCAGCCAGACTAGATCCAGGATGGAAGGAGGACACACCGCGGGGAGCCAGCTCACCTGTACATCAGGCAGCGGGGCCCAGGAGGACCCGGAAATCCCCCCCCACCGGCCTCAGGGGAGTAGCAGGAAGCTGTGGGTAGACCCGCTGGCCCTCCAGCTACAAGGACGGCCCCATCCCCAGGTGCCAGGGGCTGAGTCCTCCTGGACCGAGGCATCGCCTCATTTCACGGCATCTTTACACCGTCTTTAGACTGTCCCTCGTTTCTTCTTTCCTCACATCAGAGAGGCCTGCAAGACGGGTAACGTGCAGCTCTGAATGTGGAGTTATTTTTTGCAAACTAGAAATGAATTCGTGAGTGTCTTGGGTTACTTGTTTCCTGTTTGCTCTGTCTGCGATGTAAGGATAGGGTCTGTGAGCACCAGTGTGTGGTACCTAATGTGCAGTAAAGTCTCAGAACCCGAGTGATGCCCGCCCCCGATTTCCGAGACAGGAGGAACCGGTATCTGAAGGCCTTTGGGGTTCCCTCCGAGGAGCTCTTCACTGCCATCTACAGGTAACGCCAAGCACCTGCTTTTTTTTTTTTTTTTTGGCCTCGCTGCGGGCTCTTAGCTCCCCAGCCAGGGGTTGAACCCGAGCCCCCTGCAGTAGAAGTGCAGGAGTCTTAACCACTGGACCGCCAGGCAGGTCCCAAGCACCTGCTCTGATAGGGTTATGCTTATATTTTATAATTTTATTGGAGTGTAGTTGATTGACAGTGTTGTGTTACCGTCTGCTGTGCAGCAAACCGACTCAGTTATACATATTCATACAATCTTTAATATTCTTTTCCATGATGGTTTATGCCAGGGTATTGCATGTAGTTCCCCGTGCTCTGCAGTAGGACCTTGCTGTGTATCCATCCTATATACACGAGGCTGCATCTGCTAATCCTGACCTTCCCTCCCCCACCCCCTCCCCCTTGGCAACCACTAGTCTGTTCTCTGTGTCTGTGAGTCTGTTTCTGTTTCATACATAAGTTCATTTATGTCATATTTTAGATTCCACGTAGAAGTGATATCATATGGTATTTGTCTTTCTCTGACTTACTTCACTTAGTGTGATCATCTCCAGGTCCGTGCATGTCGCTGCAAATGGCATCATTTCATTCTTTTTTATGGCTGAGTAGTATTCCACTGTATATATGCACCACATCTTTTTTATCCATTCCTCTGTCAGTGGACATGTAGGTTGCTGCCATGTCCTGCATGGAAACAGTGCTGCAGTGAACATTGGGGGTGCATCTTGGGATCTTTTCAGATTATGGTTTTCTCCGGACACACGCCCAAGAGTGGAATTGCAAGTTCATACGGCAACTATATTTTGTAGTTTTCTGAGGAACCTGTGTACTGTTCTCAATAGTGGCTGCGTCAATTTACATCTCCACCATCAGTGCACAAGGACACCCTGGTTTTAATGGTTCCCGGTGACCCAGCGAAGGAAGAAGATGGATATCCCAGTAGGACAGTGGGGAGCATCTTTCTGTCACTTCCCAAAGGCTGTTGTGGTCCTAGCTCCTTTCACTGCAGCCAACTAGCACCGGCTCCAAGGACGAGGCCGTGGGACACAGATGTGGTTCTCCGTGTAGACAGCAGTGAGAATCCTCTGGGCGGGGTTGCAGGCTGGTCTGCTGAAACTCCGAGAGCAGAGTCTTCTCACGCTGCCTTCCTGGTGGAGGAAAACACCGTGTGAGCCTGCAAGGATCAGGAGAGTTTACTGGGGTCCTGGGGGGCAGATGTCACTCCTCCGTTGTGATGCTGGCGGGGATGAGAAGGAAGGCCGGCCAAGCCTGCACGTTGGACACTGGGAAGCTCCCAGAACAGACGCAGGACTGGGTGGGTGGTCGTTCTCCCTGTCTTACGGGATAAGGGGGTGGGGCTCGGTTGAGGGCAAAACGGCAGCGGTGAGCACCAACCCTCGGTCTGGTTTCAGGAGACCCCGCAGCTCCCTCCTGACCCAGCACTGCCTTCCCATAGAGGAGGGACGGAAAGCACGGGTCGCCCTTCGGGTAGGGATGTGAGGCTTCAGAAAATCATCTCTGGTGCACAAGGGGTGTCTTTGCCATGTTCTCTGGTAGCAGGCTCCTCTAAGCAAGAGCAGACTTGCAATTGCTCTGCCCTGGGGCCAGCTGGGCATGAAAACACAAGACAGGAGGGTCTCCAGGACCTGGGACGTGCATGCCGTTGGCTGGGAGGGCCCCCCTTGTTTCTCACTGGGGCGTCCCCTGGAAATGTCCCCCACAGGGACCCACGGGCACATCTCACTCCAGCATTTGCCCAGGGCTTCCTCTGCTTGGCTGTTGTCTTCGGGTGGACAAATGCCCTGGCACGAGAGGACACAGTCAGGTCAGAGTCTGTGTGGAAGGTTGGCATGCGGGTTGGCCCAACCAGGAAGACCCCCTAGATTCCAGGGCCTGTAGGTGAACCTGTAACTATGGAGACCAGAGTGTGGGTACCACCCAGGTCCCCACCCTGTCACGTCCTGTGTCCGCTTGCAGGTGGTTCCGGGGCTGTGGCCAAGGTGTGCATGTCTCTGTACCCGGGGTCTCAGGTCACCGTGTTTGACATCCCGGACGTGGTCCAGATGGCAAAGAGGCACTTCTCATTCCCGGAGGATGAACGGATCGGCCTCTGTGAAGGTGGGTTTCCAAGCGCTGTCTGTGTCCACGGGGAAGCATGCGTCCCGGGGGGGCGTGGGAGAAGGCGGCAGTGGATGGTCAGAGTGGGTTCCTTCACCCTCCAAATATACTTCCCCTCAACCTAGAACTGTGAGTCATGACAGATGGAAAACTCTGGGAGGGTATATTGTTTTCTTACAATTAATTCTTTCTTGAGTATTGTACTGGGTTCAACAGTGTCCCGTCAAAATTCATGTCCACCTAGAATATGTGAATGGGACCTTATTAGGAAATAGGGTCCTTGCAGATGTGATGAAGTGAAGGGTCTGAGATGAGGTCCTCCTGGAGGAGGGTGACCCTACATCCAATGACAGGGTCCTTCTAAGAGACAGAAGAGGAGAAACACAGACACAGAGGAGAAGCCCCGAGAAGACAGAGGCACAGAGGGGAGGGATGCGGCCACAAGCCAAGGGACGCCTGGAGCCCCCAGGAGCTGGAGGAGGCAGGAATAACCCTCCCCTGGGGCCTCTGGAGGGAGCGCGGCCCTGGGACACCTTGACCTCACATGTCTGGTCTCCAGGATGGGGGAGGATGGATTTCCTGGTCTGTGGCCATTTCTTACGGCCACCGCAGGGCACCCACACAGGTGTCTAAATCCAGGTCACTTATGAATGACAGTAAATGACATGGGTTGAAGGTAGGGTCAGGGGTCAGTTCCTGACTCAGAAGCTTGAGAAGCTTCTCGGGCTTTCCAAGGCTCAGAGACCACAGCAGCTTTGCCGAGAGCTGGAAGGGACTTCCTCTTGCTTTGGAAATGCGGGGTGCGGCTCCCAGAGATGCTGTCCCAGGAACTAAGGTCTTACCAGCAGACGCCCTGTACCTCCATTTATGGAGGAAACTGGCCTTTCGTGCTTCTATTTTTCTGCTCGCTCAGAAGAAAAACACCAGGTGGGGATATCATTTCCATCCACTCTTAGATCTGCTGTAAATTCACTATGATGATTATTATTATTTTTGGCCACACCATACGGCTTGTGGGATCTTAGCTCCCCAGCCAGGAATTGAACCTGTGCCACCTGCAGTGGAAGCGTGCAGTCTTAACCACTGGACCGCCAGGGAAGTCCCTCGCTATTATGTTTTTTTTAAAAAAAATCACCTGCACGGGACTTCCCTGGCGGTGCAGTGGTTAAGATTTCATCTTCCAATGCAGAGGGTGCGGGTTCGATCCCTGGTCGGGGAGCTAAGATCCCACATGCCTCATGGCCAAAACACCAAAACATAAAACCGAATCAATATTGTAACAAATTCAATAAAATGATCTACAGCAAAAGATCTTTAAAAAAAAATCACCGCCAAGTTCATGGCATCTCATGGGACAGGCCATCAACGTTGCATCTGGGGCCAGATGTGGGGTAGACATTCCCGAAATGTTGACTGATCCAGACGAAGGATCATCTCCTTTTGAGTAGCTCTGGATCCGATAGGCTGATTTCAAGGTGACAAGAATGTGCTGAATCGTGTCCTTCAAGGGCTGGATACCATCTTTATTGAAAATTCTGAAATTTGGGGACGTCCCTGGTGGTCCAGTGGCTAAGACTCCACACTCCCAATGCAGGGGGCCCAGGTTCGATCCCTGGTCGGGGAACTAGACCCCGCAGTTAGACTAGCTGCAACTAAAAAGTCTGCACGCCACAACTAAAGATCCTGCGTGCTGCAACTAAGACCCGGTGCAGCCTAAATGAATACATAAATAAAAATAAATATTTAAAATTCTGAAATTTTGACCATCAGGAATTTGTTGGGGGGTGTGGGGGGCTTAATGCTGATTTTTTAAAAATTCTTTTTAATTTTTATTTATTTTTGGCAGTGCTGGGTCTTCGCTGCTGCATGCGGGATTTCTCTAGTTGTGGCGAGCGGGGGCTACTCTTCGTTGAGGTGTGCGGGCTTCTCATTGCGGTGGCTTCTCTTGTTGCGGAGCATGGGCTCTAGGCACGTGGGCTTCAGTAGTTGTGGCTCGCAGGCTCAGTCGTCGTGGCTCGCGGGCTCTAGAGCGCAGGCTCAGTAGTTATGGCACACGGGCTTAGTCACTCCCTGGCATGTGGGATCTTCCCGGCTCAGGGCTCGAACCCGTGTCCCCTGCATTGGCAGGTGGATTCTTAACCACTGCGCCACCAGGGAAGTCCTTAATGTTGATTTCTAAAGCCATTGTATTAAAATACATTGAACCTCAATGACCAAGTTTTGGGGTCCCTTAGATTTTGTGCGCAGAGGCAGTGCCTCACCCTGATCTTAACCCTAATCCCACCCCTGGGGAGTCTTCCTCCTACTTCTTGGAGACACACGATCAGTGTTACTTCGGTGCCTCATTTGGAAAATGGGGTGAAGAAGCAGACTCTGGAGGTTGGGGGAATTAAGTGAAATTCTACTGTATTATGTGCTGTTACCCCGTTGAGGTTGGGTGTCTGCGATTGGTCCCCAAGGGCAGCTGGTAGAAGGTGCAGGCATGTCGACCTTCATTCCTGGGTCTGCATTCTCTCCAGGCTGTAGGCAAACAGACGCCTGACCGAATTTGGCCCTTGGGCCGTAGTTTTCTAAGAAAAACCCGTCTTTCTTCACTGAGTGGAAGAAAACCCATTTGGAGGAACCTCCTTCTCCGTGCCCTGTCTCATGAGGGAATATTCTGGGGTCCATGTTTCCTGGGACACTCAGCACAAGAAAGAGATCCAGGGGATAGCATCTATGTCATCCAAGACATCCTCCCCAATTCCCGTGAATTTGCAGAGCATGGACCACACAGGTCAGCTGAGGTAACCCTGTACGGCTCAGGGCTATCCAAGCTCTCTTCCCACATTGATACTTCTTGCAGGAAAAATGGGAGGAGAGTTGAGTGTTGGCCATCACCTACAGATAAGAGTCTCGTGGGCATCTTTATTCAGTCAGGGAAACACGTATGGACCTTGTTGGTCCAGTTTGACTCATCGGAATGGGGCTTCTGATCCATTGCCAGGGACCTCCTGAAATCCATGGCTTAAAGGATGCTGTCTGTTTACACGAGACCTTCGGAAACAAAATAAAAATAAAACTATTGTCCAGATCTGATGGAGGGAAAGGGGCCCCCAAACATCGTTCGGAATGGTCCTGTCTTCACTGAGATTTCTTTTTGTTCAGGGGCTGGTTGAAGGGTCACCAGCTGGGAAGATCTGGGAAAGCTCGGTCCATACAGGTGGCCTTTCCCTGCTGGGTGTTGGTGTGGTCCAACGGGATTGAGATGCAGGCTGACCCCAGGGCACTCGCCCTGGGTCACAGGAGATTTCTTTAAAGACTGCCTTCCAGAGCCGGATCTGTGCATCCTGGCCAGGGCCCTGCATGACTGGACGGATGAGAAGTGTTCACACTTGCTGGTGAGAATCTGTCAAGCCTGCAAGACAGATATGTGGTAGGGCTGGGTGTCGCTGTGCTGTCAACTCGGGGCAGGGTTGGCAGACTCTCCTTGGGGTGCCGGGGACTGAGTTCATGTCACAGGTAAGGGGAGTCGTCCAACCAAATGGCTCTCCTTCCACAGCAGTCATTAAAACCGACAAAAAAATGGCATTGATAACCATCCTGGAGCGTATCCCAACGAAAGATGGAGGTAGCCGCTGTGTGTGATGGGGACAGTATCCTGTGAGGTCACGATGCTGCGGGTCCACGAGGGAGTGGGCACAGCCTCTGTGTGTGATGAGGTCACAGTCACAGCTGACTGCTGAAGGTTTCCTTGCTTTCGGGACGTCATCATGCCTCAGGCTTTTGCATTGCTTCTCCCTCTCCAGAATCGTCCATTTTCCCCAGAAACTGTGGTTCTGTTGGTGGAGAATCATTTTCAGAGGCGGAGTTGCCCTTGCTGGGAGGGCAGTGTTTCTAGACCCCTTCCGCGGAGAGAGCTAGGAAATGGATTGAACACGCTGAATTATTTACATTTCCATCCATAGGGACGTTACCGGGCAGCTACTCAGTGTTTCTAACGCCGTCCTTGTGTGGTGTCCTACGCCCGGAGCCATGCTCCTAAGATCATCAATAGTACTTGTTTGCCTGTCCTGATCTGTACATGACGTCATCCCAAAGGAGCAAAACCAAGGTTACTGCAAACAAGAGAACTGCCAGGCCGTGCTGTGGCTTGTCTGCAGTTCTTCTGTTTAGAATATCCACGAATTGGTGCGTCCAGGGTCACAGAAACTGCAGTTGTCGCCCGGAGGTGATGTCGCCGATGGATCGGCTCCTGGTCTTTGGTTTGCTTCCAGTGTTTAGGCCTTGCCTCTGCTTTTTATGTGTTAATTCTTGGAGGACTAACACATTTGCATGATTCGAAAACCAAATGCTGATGAAAGGTCCAGGCAGAGAAGTCCAGCTTGTAATCTGACCCCCTCACACATATCTCTCCCCAGCTCTTGTAGGAGAGCTGATTTAGGCTCTTTAAAAAAAAAAAAATTACAAAAATAAATAAATAAAGCCGCCGTGTTTCCTGGGTGAAGCCACGCCCGGGAGGGACCTGGCACCGGGGCCGCTGCCCACAGCAACCACGGTCACCTTGCCGCTCACCCCCCTTGTGTCTGAGATGCAAACACAGCGCCTGCCGGTTTGCATATCTCTCTGGATGTGGCCGGAACTCTGCAAGGGAAGCCGTCGATGGTGCTGAAGCCGGGGGCAGCCCCCGGAAGCGGAGGAGCACGGCTTTGCAGGCCCGGAATTTCTAGCCAGCAGGAAGCTGACCTCGGGCACGTCACCTACCTTCTCTGCACCCTCACCCTTCAAATTTAACAGACGGGACTGGGTAATCTCCAAAGTTCGTCTTAAATGCCCTGCGATTCTTTGACTACGTCCAACCAATGCTTCTCAGCTGGGGTGATTTTGCCCCCCGCCCCCCGCTGGGGACACACCTGGCAGTGTCTGGAGGCGTCTTGGGCTGTCACGCTGGACTGGAGGACGCTGCTGGCAGCTGGTAACTGGGTACCAGGGATGCTGCCCGACACCCCACAGTGCACAGGGTACCCCACATCAGAGAGTGGCCCAGCAGCCCCCAGTGCCCACAGTGCCGGGCTAGGGAGACTGGGTTAGTATGTGGTCACACTGCAGCTTCCCCGATACTCGTGGCAGTAACGACAGGACTGGCTCTTAGGGGTGCGTAGACTTCTTAAGAGTCCTCCTGAGCTGAGGGCTCTGGGAGGGTCACGCTGTCTCCTTGGGGGTAGGAAGAGAAACAGGTATTGGAAAGACCTTCAGAAGATGATGGAAAGCCAGCTGCTGGTCCCAGACTGTGCTCCCCAGCGTTGGTCCAGCTCCGTGGCCTGGGGAGGGACCGGGTGGACTCAGCAGGAAGGACCCTCCAGGGCACCGGGAATCACCTGCTCTGACTTCTTCCCAAATACCTCTCAGGACAGCCTGGAGCCTTGGAGGGAGACATCCTCCCGTTGCCACGGCGACGCCGGATCACTTGGGGCAGGACCGGGATGCCTGTCTGCCAGCAGATGGCGCCGTTGGGTGGTTTAATGGACGTTGGCTCCACGGACCAGGCAGTCACCAACCAGAGGAGGCTGGGGTAGCCGTAAACGGAGAAGACACACACACTTTATGCCTTTGCCCCCGAAAATGTTAGGTTTCACGAAAACAAGTACCTTTTCATCATTTTCCCCCGTGAAGGGCGATTACAAAGTAAGAATAAAAGGCATCATTCTCCAGGTTCTAAGTAAGGGAGGGGACACTGCCCCCCGCCAACACCCTGTCCCGTGGAGAGACACCCTGGGCCTGGTGTACAGTAGGGCCGGCTGCATCTCTCGCAGCAGGGCCCTGGAGCCATTGCCGGAAACACCACCTCCTTCTGGAGGGTTTCTGCCCCAATAAGGAATTTGCGTGGTCAGAGGTGATATGGAAGCCCCCGGTCAGCTTGTGTAGAAGAAAAGCTGCTGAAACACATAGCACGGCATGAACCCTTTGGATTAAAAAACACACACACGCACACACACAGTTCTTATACAAGGTTGTCACAGAAAACGAAAACCCCTCTCTTTTGTTTCTCTGACGTATTAGCTTCCACGGGGGACGACGATGTACGCTGAACGGATGAACATTTCCCAAAGAACGTGTTTGCCGCTGCCTGGGTCATTGCAATGCCTCCTGCATCCTCCACGTGGGGCCCCAAGTCTGCACAAAGTGGAACCCCTTTATGTGCAAGGGCCGAATGCATCCATCCATGTAAGTTAACGGCTCCTTACAGCAGAAACTAACACAGCATTGTAAAGTAACCACACTCCAATAAAAAGTCATTTTAAAAATTTAAAAAAGGGACTTCCCTGGCGGTCCAGCGGTTTAGACTCTGGGCTCCCAATGCAGGGGGCTCGGGTTCGATCTCTGGTCAGGGAACTGGATCCCACACGCCGCAGTGACGATCCCGCCTGCCGCAAGCTAAGACCCAGCGCGGCCACATAAATAAATATTTTTAAAAAATTAAAACAAAAGTTTGCATTTTTGGCTTTCATCACTCCTGCAGAACGACCGTGTCTATGGGAAGAGCATCGAAGGGAAATATGGTATTGAAGGGAGACGTCAGTAAGCACACCCCAAACCCTCCTCTTTTACAGAGCTTTCACGCCTAGCATCTCATGGGACCCCTGGGGCTGAGTGTGCAAAAATGGACTTGCCGGGCTTGTGCAAATGCATGCAGGGAGATGTTTGCTAAGCAGCGGAGTCTGTCCTGTTCAGAACGATGCACCAGGGTGGGACTGTCACCCCCAACCCCTGCCCTGTGGAGATGCTGGTGATGAAACTGTGCTGGAGAAGGCTTACGGGGTCCTCCAGATCGACTGTGGTTCATCTCTGGGCTGCCCTGTGCCCATGTGACTGACACCTGCCTGGCTCTCTAACTGCCTGATTTCGGGGAGGGGGCGTCGGCCAATGGGTGAGAAGGGGCTGCTGCCTAGCGGGTTTCTCCTGGGTTCTTCTCCCCAAACTGAGCAGCTCTTTCCTTTGGTCTTCGAGACCTGGGGGGGGGGGTGCATCCCCCTCCCTTGGGGATTCCCCTTGGCCGAGCCCACGCTGTAGGAGTGTCTCATCTATGATCTCCAAGGCGCTGACCCGTACAGGAAGCAAGCAAGTGGCTTCTTCAGTGCCAGACTGTACGAACGGGTATTATTCGGACGTTATCAGAGTTTCAAAGGGCCACCCTCGGCTAGACAATACCTTGGCACCGTTTATTTTAAATTTTCTAATGTGATTCTTTAACAAATGTAAATCCGTATAGCAGGGTTTTTTAAAAAAAATATTTATTTATTTATGTATTTGGCTGTGCCGGGTCTCAGTTGGGGCACACGGGATCTTTAGTTGCGGCATGTAGGATCTAGTTCCCCGACCAGGGATCGAACCCCGGGCTGCCTGCACTGGGAGTGCAGAGTCGTAACCGCTGGACCTCCAGGGAAGTCCCTGTGCCATATTTTAGATTCCACAGATAAGCGACATCATAGGATATTTGTCTTTGTCTGACTGACTTTACCTCATATGACAGTCTCTAGCTCCATCCACGTTGCTGCAAATGGCATGATTTTTATTCTTCTTTATGGCTGAGTCATATTCCATATGTACCACATCTTCTTTATCTCTTCCTCTATCGATGGGCATTTAGGTTGCTTCCATGTCCTGGCTATTGTAAATAGTACAGCTATGAACATTATTTTACTTTTTAGAATAATAAGTGATCTTCATGATGCTTATAGATGGACATGGCTACGAAATGGTTAGCTTTGGAAAAGTAGAAATTGCTTTAAAAATTTGTCATTAATAGTAAAGCCATCCTCCAGATACCTGACCCGCCACCCAAGTCATCAAGCTACCAGCAAATCAAAACCTAATTAGTATAGGAGACTTCAGTTGGGAAAATAGATTCTAAAATTAATCATAAACAGGTTCACATCTCTCAGGATGGCTACTATCAAAAGAGACTCCAGAAAATAACAAGTGTTGGCGAGGATGTAGAGAAACGTGAATGCTTGTGCGGTGTTGGTGGGAATGTACAATGGTGTGTCTGCTGCAGAGAACAGAATGGAGGTTTCTCAAATAGTTAAACACCGAACTACCATAGGATGCAGGCTTTGAGTATTTACCCAAAAGAATCAGAAACTCGGAGAGGTCTTTGCACACCCACGTTCACTGCAGCGTTATTCACAACGGCCAAAATATGGACTGTAAACGTCCATAAACGTAAATGTTCATGCACGGGTGATGGACACACAGAATGGGGTCCATGCACACAGTGGAATATTACTCAGTCCTAAAAAGGGAGGGAAATTCTGACGCAGGCCACGACGTGGATGGACCTTGAGGACGTGAGGCTCAGTGACACAAGGCAGTCACAGAAGGACAAATCCTGCAGGCTTCCACTTATATGAGGTCCCTAGGGGAGTCAAATCCATAGAGACAGAGAGAAGGAGGGTGGGTGCCTGGGGCTGGGGAGTGGGTGTTTAATGGGGACAGTTTCAGTCTGGGCAGATGAAAGAGTTCTGGAGGTGACGCTGGAGATGGTTGTGCAACATGAATATGCTCGAGACCACTGAGCTGGACACTTAAAAATGGTCAGTTTGATGTTGCGTCTTCTTTCCATCATTAAAACAAATCCCCTATAAAGAACTGCAGGCACATTCCCCTCAGCGCAGACGCGATGACCCAGGCCGCAGAAGGAACCTGCTGGCTTTGGAGGACAGGCGGGTAACCCGTGCAGACAGAGGATCGAGAACAGGGGACAGACAGTTCCACACCCACCCCCCCACCCCGGGAGCGGAAGCTAGGATTCCTGCTACCTGCCTCGGGAGAAGCAGCAGGAGGATGAGGAACCTGCACTGGTAGGGGTGGCAGGGAGCTGGAGGACACAGGTGTCCTATTCGGGAAGCCGCATTCCAGGTGGGAGCGAGCAGGTGTCCCGACGGACAGCAGGGGGCGCTCCTGCCTCATCATCCCGTCCAGCTGCTCTGTCGACCAGAGTCGTCTCTAGAAATTCATCACGGAGGGAAGGCTTCGATGAGTGTTTGCAAACAGATGTTCCGTTGATGAGGCCTGCCGTGTCGACAGCCTCCCCGTCCCCTTTAAAACGTCTGTGCCGAGATGGTACAACCCCAGTTAGCCAAGAGGATGCTTCCCTGTTTCCCCGCCCCTGTCTTTCCTTTCCTCTCCACTGAGCTGTTTACCTGAGATTTTCGAGCGTGACAATTTCCGGATAATTCGTTCGGTGGCGTCGAGAATTGGGCCACAAAGCACAACACGGATTCCTTTTATTTGTTTTTCTTCTCTGATTGCTGTGGCTAAAACTTTCAAAACTATTTTGAATAAGCGTGGTGAGAGTGGGCAACCTTGTCTTCTTCCTGATCTTAGTGGAAATGGTTTCAGTTTTTCACCATTGAGGACGATGTTGGCTGTGGGTTTGTCATATATGGCCTTTATTATGTTGAGGAAAGTTCCCTCTATGCCTACTTTCTGCAGGGTTTTTATCATAAATGGGTGTTGAATTTTGTCAAAAGCTTTCTCTGCATCTATTGAGACGATCATATGGTTTTTCTCCTTCAATTTGTTAATATGGTGTATCACGTTGATTGCAATAGCCAGGACATGGAAGCAACCTAAGTGTCCATCAACAGATGAATGGATAAAGCAGATGTGGCACATGTATACAATGGAATATGACTCAGCCATAAAAAGAAACGAAACAGTTATTTGTAGTGAGGTGGATGGACCTAGAGTCTGTCATACAGAGTGAAGTAAGTCAGAAAGAGAAAAACAAATACTGTATGCTAACACAGATACATGGAATCTAAGAAAAAAAAAAAAGGTCATGAAGAACCTAGGGGTGAGATGGGAATAAAGATGCAGACGTAGAGGATGGACTTGAGGGCACGGGGAGGGAGAAGGGTAAGCTGTGACAAAGTGAGAGAGTGGCATGGACATATACACACTACCAAACGTAAAATAGATAGCTAGTGGGAAGCAGCCGCATAGCACAGGGAGATCAGCTCGGTGCTTTGTGACCACCTGGAGGGGTGGGATAGGGAGGGTGGGAGGGAGGGAGACGCAAGAGGGAAGAGATATGGGGATATATGTATATGTATAACTGATTCACTTTGTTATATATTCACTTTGTGGTCTGTCCCGAAGAAAGATGCCTGGTGGTGGCGCTCGGGGCGTTCGCTTTGCCGGGGATTCTGGGTCGGAAGTGGCTTCCCATCTACTCGTGTCTGACTTATGACTTCTAGTAATTGTCCTGCTGTTTTACGTGGAGACTGGACCAGTGTATGACTACATGTATTACTTCTGTAATTGTACAGCATCTGTTTATACCTGGTTCTATAATATATAATCCAAGGATGGCGCCTGTCCGTAGATATCTCCGGGTCTGTATTTATGACCCTGCGTGTGTGTCTACACCCGTGCGTGTCCGGGATGATAAGACTATGTCCGTGTCTTTAATCCCCGGTCACACTGCTTGTCTCTGTATAATCTGAAAGCTTATTCTGTGGTCTGTCTATAAGTATAGGCAACTTACGTGTTCTAAACACTTTTGTTTTTTACAACGTTACAATTTATTCAAATACTTGGCATCTCTGTGCATTTTTTTTCCAACTACGGAGACACCTCATTTATTCCAGGTGGCCATGGAAAGAGGTATTCCGCACAACTGAATTAAAGTCTGAATAAAAGAAAAATTTTGAGTATAAATCTTCCTAAATTGGGTATGAATTTCCCCTACATTTTCCAATGGAGTTTGCCAATCCTGACTCAACTTTCTCTCCTTCTCTCTTTTTCTTCTTCCTTCCTTCCTTCCTTCCCCTCTCTCCCTGTTCTGTTTATTTCTCTCTTCTTGCTTTCTTGATTTGTTTTGGCTTTTAATAACACAGGGTTCAAAACATCTGATATACTTCTTTATATTCTTTTCCATGGTTTATCACAGGGTATTGAGTAGAGTTCCATGGGCTCTACAGTAGGACCTCGTTGCTGATCCAGCCTATATATAATTGTTTGCATCTGCTAACCCCAAACCCCCAATGCTTCCCTCCCCACCACACCTGCCTTGGCAACCACCAGTCTGTTCTCTATGTCCACAAGTCTGTTCTCTATGTCCACAAGTCTGTTCTCTATGTCTGGCTAAACACACATTGAGATATGTAATTTCAGGAAGCCATTTTCTCCCTTGTGTTTATAGAATTATTGTAACAATGATTAATAATGATAATAATATTTTTTTAAAGTGCTAACAGCCATATGGCACGCATTCTGTGCGGGGCACCATCCTGCATGCTTTCCGCATTTCGTTCATTATTTTCATTATCAACCTTCCCCCAAGGCAGGCATTCTTATACTCACTTCCTGGATGGGGAAACGGAGGCACAAACCATCACTGACTTTCTGGAAGTGGGCATCAGCATGGAGCTTTGAGCCCGGGAGTGCTGGTGCTGGGGCTGGGGTCTGATGGTCATTGGATGACTAGAAGTCACCCGGTTGCTACGTGGAAGAGGGATGATGTGTGGACTGTCTTAAGGGACATGTCACAGTCCTTTGTTTTTCCAAATCAAGCCAGCCTGGGCTCTGTGTCCCCATTTGAGCTTAGGTGGAAGGGGGAATGAAATTTCTGTCGCGGGGATACCGGGGTCCTGTGACTAAGACAGACAACTCCAGCTTTTATTTAAAGTCTACGGCCCCCAAACCTAATGTCAAGTGTGTATGGAAAGGAGATAAAAGGCTGTGGACAGAGGGATTCAACTTCCGGTTTCCATGGAGTTGGTCCAGCATCAGAGGGACAGCTTGTGAAAAGGTACTATATAACCCTGGGGAATATTTTGGCCCTTTGGATGGGAAGGCACTAGTAGAAATGTTTTGTTGAAAGCGTGGTTTTCCAGGAAGGAAATAAACATCACTGCTCCCCTGGAGAGACGATAAATGAGGTGTGGACACAAGGTCCACCCTCAACGCCCCCCCAGTCTCAGAAAATCAGGTCCTCCTGGCTCATTACGTGGGGGGAAGCTGAGTCCCCCGCTGCTTCTAGGTGGAATGCGTGAGGAGGGAGGGCCTCGAGAGCACGTGGCCTTGGTATAGACAGGAAGAAACATTTCCGGCCGGGAAGTCGTCTGGCGTGGCTGAAGTTACGGATGAGGGGGGAAGAGAATTTGTAAGTGGGGAGAACAGGAAACAGAGCCTCAGACGGGACAGCTGACATAGCAATGGAGCCAGACATGGGGGAGCGGGGTGCAGGGCACACCCACCCAGGCTGCCTGCTGACTGGCCCACCTGTGGCCCCCCGGGGACAGGACATGCGGAGATGTCAAGGCCAGTTCTTGTATAACGTAGGCATCAGATAAATTTCAGTTACTTAATGCAAGAAACTACAAAACCGCTTTGAAAGTGCATGTTTTTTTTCTTTATAATTTAATACAAAACTTGAGGATTTTCAATAAGAGTTAGGAAAAAGATAGTATGCTTAAAAGTTGCACGTCTTGGTGATATAACCGCTAGTTATGATTGGTGTATTTCTTTGCTAGGCACCAAACATTTAAAAATAGACTGATCATGTCTGTCTACTATTTCATTAGGGTCTTTCCTCCACATTCTGAAAGTTTCCTTAACCATGTGGTTTTTGATGGCTGTGTAAATACATTGAATGGCTTCTGTTTTGGAAGGACATTTAGGTCATTTCTGACTTTTTTCACTGTAGATAACCTATGGATGTCCTCACTCATTGAATCATTAATGGACGGATTGATTCATTCAGCAAACGGGTTCCAAGCCAGACCCCAGACTGGGCCCCAGGAGGGGATGTGGGACCCTCAGGTGTGGTCCCTGGGGATGACTCAGGGATTAGACTTTTCATCCCACAGGCAGACGATAAATCCCACAGCGTGTGCTGGTCCCAGAAAGCCACCGACAGTGACCCTGGTTTGATCCATATGGGGTCGAGAAATAACTAAAATACTGATTTCCGACTCAGATTTGAGGACCCAAGACTCATGTATGTGGGCAGACTTCCACCCAGAAAGACTGTGCGGTCCAGTCGGAGGGACCGTTCCACCGAAGAGCGCACCTTACTCTTTACGACACGTGGACTCTCATTCGCGTTTCTGCCACAACCAGGAGACCTAACGTTTTACGGGATTGTCGGCCCCAGGTATCTGTTTCCTCAGATGAATCCCCAGTTCCTCGGCTCTGCTTTGGCTTCCGTCGGATGCGTTGGCCGCTTCCGCTTAATTTGTCCCGTGAAAAGAATCAACTCCCTTTCGGCTTTTATCGCTTTTTATGCTTTTTGAAGGAAAAGGGGACAGGTCATTTGTATGACGATAAACGTGACCCTGCTTATCCTAAGGACTTTGGGAAACCGGGAGGATCTGTAAAAATAATAGGAGTTGGATCCCTTCCGCCCAGAACACACTCCCGATGCCTTTTTTGTGAGATGCTTTCACACCCCCGTGTGGCTTGTTGGTGCCGACGCTGGCTTTTGGGTTAAGTGCTGCTTCCCGAGAGGGGGTCCTCTCCCCATGCCAGCTGAGTAGGGCTGCCCGCCCGACCCCCATGCCCCCGCCCACTCCTCTTTATCTGCATCATTTAGGCCCCGGGCTGCTTGCAGCCTTGCTGGACTTTTCCCTGTCGCGTACCGGAGACCAGGCTGCACCGAGAGGAAACCACAGGGACTTCCCTGGTGGCGCAGTGGTTAAGAATCCGCCTGCCAGTGCAGGGGACACGGGTTCGAGCCCTGGTCCGGGAAGATCCCACATGCCGCAGAGCAACTAAGCCCGTGTGCCACAACTACTGAGCCTGCGCTCTAGAGCCCGCGAGCCACAACTACTGAAGCCCACGTGCCACAACTACTGAAGCCCACGCACCTAGAGCCTGTGCTCCGCAACAAGAGAATCCCCCGCTCGCCGCAACTAGAGAAAGCCAGCGCGCAGCAGTGAAGACCCAACGCAGCCAAAAAAAATAAATAAATAGATTAATTAATTAATTGATTAATTAAAAAAGAAAGCGGAAACCACAGCCTTGGACCGCCGGCCACTGCTAGCAGTCACCTTTCCCCAGATGCGTTTTCACGTGCAGAGACATCCCACTCCAATCCCGGCTGCCCACCTCCCGAGCTGATGCTACACACAGAGCTCTTGATACTCCGGAAACCGTCCAAATTGTGCCCGGAGGAGAGTGGCTGGACATGACAGCCAGGTCCCCAGGGCCGCCTGAGAACAGAATCTCCGTTGACAAGAAACGAGGCTCTCCCGGAAATAACACAAGTGGCTTCAAACAGCAAAGTTGAAGACAGTCCCTGTGGAAAACATCAGGATGTAGAGAAAGGAAGAAAGGATCGGAAAAGTGTCAGTTACCCTCCTCGCAGGGCTAATTACTGTGCGTTTCTGAGGCACTTTTCCTATTGATAAATACTTGAAGGGGGGGGGGTTTCAGCTGGAAAAATATGAGTCCTGGCCTGCGTGCAAAGCGTGATGACTTTGTGCAAAAAGCCCGTTTGCCTGCTTTGCCCGTTTCCAATCAGTTTGTAATTTGCCACTTAAGTTTTTTTAACCTTTTAAAAATTAATTAATCAATTAATGGCTGTGCTGGGTCTTCGTTGCTGCGTGCGGCCTTTCTCTAGTTGCGGCGAGCGGGGGCTACTCTTCCTTGTGGTGTGCGGGCTTCTCATTGCGGTGGCTTCTCGTTGCAGAGCACGGGCTCTAGGCGCCCGGGCTTCAGTAGTTGTGGCACGTGGGCTCAGTAGTTGTGGCTCGCGGGCTCTAGAGCGCAGGCTCAGTAGCTGTGGCACACGGGCTTAGTTGCTCCGCGGCATGTGGGATCTTCCCAGGCCAGGGCTCGAACCCGTGTCCCCTGCATTGGCAGGCGGATTCTTAACCACTGTGCCACCAGGGAAGTCCCTAACTTATTTAAAAAAAAATTTTATTGGAGTAGAGTTGATTTACAGTGTTGTGTTAGTTTCAGGTGTATAGCAAAGTTAATCAGTTATACATATACATGTATTCACTCTTCTTTTAGGTTCTTTTCCCATATAGGTCACTGCAGAGCACCGAGTAGAGTTCTCCATGCTATACAGTAGGTTCTTATTAGTTATCTGTGTTATATATAGTCCTGTGTCTATGTCACTCCTAATCTCCCAATTTATCCCTCCCGCTTAAGTTTTTTTGATTTGCCATTTTTAATTTGATAGGAAAACAAATCATCCAGTCTCTGTTCACCGTGTCCACCTCTGTCCATCGTGTTTAGAAAGGCATTCCTTTATATAAGCATACACGTAGCTTCCAATCTCTTTTTTAGGACAGGATTTTATTTTTTACGGTTAAAAACGTGTGGGATTAACTGTGTGGCATTGATGGGAGAGGTGTATTCTAGGGATAAACCTCTTTGATTCATTGAAATGGGCCGTTCAAGAAAAAAGAAAGCAAAAGCAAAAAAAAAAAAAGAAGCCTGGCACGAAAGTGTAAGAAGGAGAAAGGTGAAGGAACCTCCAAATAACGATGCAGAGTAAAAGCAGCTAGAACCCCAAAGAACACACGGTGTCCTTCCATTTCTAGGAAAATGTAAACGTCTGGAAATCCCCTGCTTAGAAAGTTCTAAACGGTGCGATCAATGCCATAGTGACGGGAAGCAGGTCAGTGGCTGCCTGGGGCTGGGGCTGGGGGCGCGCAGGGTGGAGGAGGGAATTCAGAGAGCGATGCTCAGGGCATCTTCTTGCTTGGCCCTTTGTGTGTCATTCCCTGGGGGACGGCCACACGGGGTCCACGGAGGGCAGGTCCTGCGCTTTTCAAAGGCCGTGACGTTTGCTGACCACGAAGGGCCAGGTGAAAGGGGAGGAGAAGGTCGTGTATGTCTAACTGCACAGGCTGGTTTTGATCCCCTCCCGGGCTCAGTTGACAGCCCTGGGTTCCCCACAGCCTGTGTTTCCTGCCTCCTCAGCTGTGGCTTCTGTTACCTGTGGCTCACGCCCCCCGTGTTCGTTTTCAGCAACTTTAACGAGGCTTCCTGAGCCGGTGAGGCTGGACCAGGTGAGCCCCGGCTTCCCCGTGACACGTCACAGACCAACATCTCAGCTGCACTGGGAGGCGCCCTGCATCCTCGCTTCCTGCTTTGAATTAATACACGAATCCACGCCGCCCGCTTCCCGGCATGGCTGCTCCCCTGAGCCTTCCGTTCTGTTCCTCGCTCTTCTCCTGGCCTTTCCGTGTCCGAGTTGTAAACCGTCTTCCTCCTGAAGTCAGCCATCCTCTTCCAATTTCACATTCCCACCCACCTCTGCGTTTTCCCGTTGAAAGTCTTTTCCTGACAAGCCGGGCATGTGCGGCCTTTCAGGTGCCAGATGTCGTTGGTACCAAGTCTGGGAAAGACTGAGAGAAAAGAATGTTTTGAAAATTCATGGTGGTAGGACTTCCTTAGAGCAGTTTTAACGGCTGACGTGTGGGGCTGGGTGACCCTCTGAGGCGGGGCATCCCGGGCCCTGTGGGCTGTGCAGCAGCTTCACTGGTCTCCACCCACCACGTGCCAGGAGCTCCCCCTCCTCCCAGTGTGACACCAAAAACGTCCGCAGACATTGTCGTATGTCCCCCTGGGGGCAAAGTCATCTCTGGTTTAGAACCACAGCCATAGACAGATAAATGGATGGATGGATGGATAGATAGATAGATAGATAGGTAGATAGTCTCTCATGCTAGACAGGGTGTCTCAGCCTCAGCACTGCTGACATCTGGGGATGGATGACCCTCTGCTGTGGGGCGTCCTGTGTCCTGTGGGCTGTGGAGCAGATTCCCTGGTCTCCACCCACCACAAGCCAGTAGGATCCTCCCCAAAGTTGTAACAACCAAAAATGTCCCCAGACATTGTCAAGTGTCCTTCTGGGTGGCCAAGTCATCCCCAGTTATGAACCACTGAGATAGGTAGGTAGGTAGGTAGATAGATAGATAGATATGGATGGATAGATGGATGAATAGATAGATAGATGGATAGATAGATGGATAAATGGGTGCGGAGAGAGGTTATGGATGGATGGATAGATATATAGATACATAGACATGGATGGATGGATAGATAGATTATATAGAGAGAGAGGATATATGGGTAGATAAGACAGGATGGATGGGTGGATGGATAGATACATGAGATGATAGATAGATAGATAGATAGATAGATAGATAGATAGATAGATAGATGATAGATAGATAGTCTCTCATGTTAGGTCACAGTTTCTCAGCCTCAGCATTACTGACATCGGGGCTGGGTGATGCTCTGATGCGGGGCGTCCCGGGCCCTGTGGGCTGTGCAGCAGCTTCCCTGGTCTCCACCCGCCACGTGCCAGGAGCATCCCCTCCCCAGTGGTGAAAACCAAAACTGTCCACAGATATTGCCAAGTGTCCCCTGGGGGCACAGTCACAGTGTCTGAGCGCTACTGTGTTCAGTTAAAATTCCCTGGCGACCACATTTCACACATGTGGTCACAGCTCGTTGCTTGAGGACTTCAGTGCATCCTGTGCGACTCCACAGGGACAGGCCCCTGGAAGCTTGCACCTGGTTCCCCCCAGGATCCACCCCACACAGCTTTCCCTTTGCTAATTTTGCTCTGTATCCATTCACAGGACGAAACCACCACCATGAGTTCCACCTTGTAACGAGCCTGAGTCCTTCCAGACAGTTGTCAATCCTGGGGGGTCTTGGGAACCTTGATGCAGCGTCCAAACCCATATCCAATCCCTGGTTTACAGAGGAGACTGGTTGGTCCAGACAACCTTCCCCAGGTGAGGCAGGTGATGATGGGGTGGGGGACATCCCCTGCTTCCACCTGTGTTGGTTCATGATCCCCCCTCCCCGCAGCGCAGGCGAGTGCTTCTTCTTCTCCCACGTGCTTATTTCCAGAGCAGACTGTTTCTTTTGTGACTGCACATGCGCTCTTTCAGGTTTTTTGCCCACAGTTTGTAACCTTTGGAGTCTGCTTACCCCTGAATAAGCAGGTTATTTATATACGGAGATGCTGAGGCATATTCTTTGGAAAAGGAACTCTATGACCTCCGACCTAGGTTCGGGAATTTATAAAAATAAGCAGAAAATGAGTGTCTCGCCGCACCTGCTTATACGGAGGTTTCATGCAGTCACGAGCTTGTCACTTCCAGGAAGGTATCCGTTCAGGGGCAGCTGTGTTTCTGAGATTAATTTCCATTCTGGGTCCTTGCAGGAAGGGTTGTCCATCTTGTGTGCTGGCCGTTTGGGTTGCTGTGGACAACCCCCATTCATGGATTGATTATGTGGTTACAACATGGCAATACTAGCGTGGCCTGGGTTCAGTGGGGGTCCCCCCCAAATGTGCTCACATCCTTATCTCCAGAACCTGTGACCGTGACCGTGTTTGGAAACAGGGTCTCTGCACGTGGGATGAATTGAAGGATCTCAGGATGACATCTTCCTGGATTACCCGGTTTGGGGTCACCAGGGGTAACTGCCATCTTCATCTCAATCTTGCCTACAAACCTGGGTTGGATTTCAGAAACATCCGAGGACGAGCAAAGCGGAAGGAAGAGGACTGTTTGCATCAGATGTGCTTTACTGAGCGGGAAGAGCATCCTCCGTTCCCTTGTGAACACCAGGCAGCCAAGGTTGTCCCAATTCACCTGCAAATGCGACCCCTTGTTTATAGGAATTCTAAGGATTCTAAGGATTTCTGCGGAGTGCAGTAAATAGGAAGGGACCCCAGGAGCTGACCCTGAAGGTCTTTGTTTCCCTCGGCTGCATCTCTCCGAGGGCAAGGAGAATGATTTCTGTTGAATTCTGCCCGTTGATATAGTCGGGGTGAGCCCCCGTGAGGAAAACGGGTTCGCATCCAAGCACCCAGATGAAACGGCTTCTTTCCTTCTGGTGGGGACTTATTACCGTCAGGCGTTTGGAACAGGCCACACGGAGAGAGGAACGACAGAGGTTTCCTCAGCTTCCTGCCAGCTTGGGCGATGTCTGTATGGGGGGCTCGCAGATTCTGTCGAGACAGGAGGGCGTGAGCGCCCTGACCTCTCCTTGCAGGCTGATGCTCCCAAGAAGAGCCCCAGAGCCGCGAGCCCTCTCCTGGCTGGCTTTGCAGAGAGACGTGGGGGGTCCACCCTGTTTCTCCCCCTCCGCACGGGTATTGATGCTGCTTCCCAGCTGTGATGGTTAATTCTGTGTCAGCTTAACTTTATAGATCACAGGGGCCCAGACAGCTGGTCAGATGTGATTCTGGGTGTGTCTGGGAGGGTGTCTCTGGACGAGATGAGCATGTGAATCAGTGGACTGAGTGAAGCAGGTGGCCTTCCCCAGGGTGGGTGGGCCTCATCTAATCAGTTGAAGGTCTGAATAGAACAAAAGTGGAGGGAGGATATATCATGGCTATCTATCTATATGTATCTATATCTATATGTATCTATCTATCATCTATCTATCATCTCCATCTATCATCTCTGTCATCTATCTATCAATCTATCTATCATCTATCCATCTGTTATCTACCTATCTTCTTTCCATCCACACATCCCATTGGTTCTGCTTCTCTGGAGAGCCCCACGGATACAGCTGGGGAAGGGACCTGGGAAAGAAGACAGGGGTGTGTGTGGATGGGGTGGGAGTCAGGACGCAGGGCCCGTCCGGCAGGAGTGCAGTGAGTGGTGGGGTTGCTGTCCTGGGCAGAGCTGGTTCTAGGATGAGTAGGGAAGGGCAGGTGGGGCCTTGGGAGGAATGGGGTCGGTAGGAGGAAGGAGAGGAGATGGGGGTCAGGGAATGGGCAGGGGTCTGGGGTCACAGGTGAGGGGCTGCCTGGGCGAGGAGAGAGGGGCCGTCCTTAGTCGGAGGAGCTGTTGCACGGAGCCCAGGGGCTGCGGCTCCCGGAGTCCACACTCCTTGCGACTGGGCACCCAGCGCGCAGCCTTCACCACCGCCGTGCTCACGTCCCAGGCATCGCGTGAGGGGCCAGAAGGTGCCTGGGGAGACGCCACCTTTCTTCCCCAGTTTTTGAATCCTATCTCCCGTCTTGCTGAAACTCCGTAGAGTCTGTTAAAGAAAATTATGCATTGGGGTCTCAAATAACATTTTTGCATCTCCATTGTGCATGATATGTTAACTACAAATTGTATAAGATTCATGAAAACAAATGTAATGTATGATTTGTATATAAATTATATACATATAAGTATATAAAATATAATATTCATTGTATATACTGTTAGAGGCTGCACTCTATAATATATATTATACTGTATACAATGATATATATTATTACCTTATATATTGTACTGTATATGATTATACATATTATACTGTATATATTGTATGGCAATCATATTATATATTATGATAAATTTATATTATGTTAATTATAATTTTTATATAAATTACATATAAATTTACTATATATTGTAACATAATTATATACATGGAAATAATATATATTTATATCTTATTAATATAATTATAATATATAATATAATGTATATTATATGTATAATATACATTTAATACATTTTATATTATATAAGGAACAAAATTAAATACATAGCATGAATATTAATTAATATATATTAAAATATAATATACCATATTATTTATAGCCATATAATCATATACCTATTATAAATTATAATAGTCATCTTTAATCACCTATAATTATAGATATAAGTATAATTCCATATGATTATAACATACAGGTAACACTATATCTGTTTATATATAACATATATCATATAGTTTATAAAGGTATATAATGTGTACAATCTCTATATAATTGTATATGTGTGTCTCATATATTGTAACTTATGTATAATTAAAATTATAATCATATACAAAATTATATATAAACCATACTATACAATATTCTACGTATAAGGACGCTTATTATTGGATTTCGGGCGCATCCTAATGCACGGTGACCTCCTGGCTCCTGGCGCAGAGCTCCCGACACCCTAGGAGCTTCCTGAGTGACGCAGGCCAGAGGAGCATCCTGCGACCCTCGGAACGAGCCGCGCCGCGCCCGAGTCTGCGCTGAGGCGTAGCCCTGCGAGGTGCGGGCCGGTTGCCCGGAGGAACCAACCACGTGACGAGAGGGTGGGCCCGTCCAGCCCCGCCCCCAGGCGCCACGGAGCGCGGAGGGGGCGGGGCTCGAGAGGCTCCAGGTGCGCGCGGCTTCCGACGGTCGTGCCTGGCGGCAGCCCCGTAGAATCTCTACGTGGAGGGGTTCCGAGCGCTTCCGGGTTGGGCAACCCGTCCGCACGTTGGCAGAGTGACGCGCCCCAAACTCCACGGAGACAGGAGCTCCGGCGCTCGGGGCCCCCCCGGGCCTCGCCCTCCGCCGCCCTCTCTGGCTGTTCGTCCCTTTCTGATAAACGGGTGAGTCAGCCACGTGTTGCCTGCGTTCTCTGAGGAGGGCGTCACGGGGACCCTCCGTGTGTAGCCTTGTCGGACACAAGTGTGGGCGGCCTGGGGACCCAGTCCCTGCGCTTGGGGTTGACGTGGGAGCCGTCCTGGGGCACCGAGTCTACCCCGTGAGGTCTGCGCGCCCCCGGGCTCCTATCAGAGTTGAATTGAAGTGGACGGCACCCAGCTGGTGTCCCAGGAGAACTGGAGACCTGCTCGGTGTGGAAGAGCCACACGTTGGGTGTCGGAAGTGCTGTGAGTAGACAGTTTTCTTTGAAGATTTGAAGTTTTCAAATTTACGCCTTTGGAGCAAACACCTCCTCCTGGCTGGCCTCTCTTGCCCTTCCTGTAAGCCATTCTCTGTCTAGTCGGAGAATTCTCTAAAATACCAATTAGATCATGTCCGTACCTGCAGCATCGCCCACCCCCGTGGCTTTCCAAGGTTGTTAGAATAAAGGACAAAGTTTTTCAGCTCTTCTGCTGCCCGACGAGGGGCAGCTGGTGAAGGGTGGTCCCTGATGTACTGAACATGCTTTGAGGCCAGTGGGAATGGTCTCCCACGGCGTACGTCTCGGGGTTTATACTCTGTGTTCTGTTGCTTCAAGACCTTCAAAATGTTTTCTTATTACTTATGTTTGACGTAGAAAAGCGATTAAAATATTTTAGGGCTAAACGTTTTGCCCTACCCCCTAAGAGCGGACCCATTGAGTTTTGCAAGGCAGACCGTCACAGCATCTGTAAGTACGTGGTGTGAGCCATGCGCCTGTTTGTCAAGACAAGCGTGTCTCTGAAATTTAATTGTGCATTTGTTGATTCTCACGTAAGTGCTGTAACCCGGGTGCTTTGCTTTCGTTGCACCGTAAATTGGTTTTCTGGGGTCGTTGTCATAAATGACCACAAATCAGGTGGGTTAAAACCACAGACCTCCATCCTCCCCCATCCTGGAGACCAGACGCCTGAGGTCAGGGTGTCCCAGGACTGCGCTCCCTCCAGAGCCTCCAGGGGAGGGTCCTTCCTGCCTCTTCCAGCTTCTGGGGGCTCCAGGCATCCCTGGGCTTGTGGCCGCGTCCCTCCCGTCTCTGCCTCTGTCTTCTCGGGGCTTCTCCTCTGTGTCTGTGTCTCTCCTGTGTCTTAGAAGGACCCTGTCATTGGATGTAGGGCCACCCTCCTCCAGGAGGACCTCATCTCTGACCCTTCACTTCATCTCATCTGCAAAGACCCCGTTTCCTAATAAGGTCCCATTTTGAGGTACCAGGCTAGGACGTCCAATTAACACTTTGGTCGTGGGACACAATTCCACCAAGAACGCCCTCCAGCAAGCAACATGTGATACACCTTTTATTTGGGTGAATTTCCACGATTTCCACGCTTGGAGTGAGTTAAAACACATGGAAACTTTCGTCCCTAAAGCCTTGGTTCTCCCTGTAAGGGAGTAGAGAGTATTTACGCATTTTCTGCGGTGCAGGTGAGACCCTCTCCCATTTCAAGTGGCCAGCCCCTCGCACCCAACACTGCGATTGGGCGTGTTTTGGGTAAAATCCATCGGGGATGGATTGAGGAAGCTCCCCTTGTCTGGAAGGGTCTGCCTTTGAGAAGCAGCCCGTGCACCCTCGCCGGGATGCGGGTCCCCTTAACCACCATGGCCGTGACATGCAAAGGGCTGATAATTCAGGGTTGGGGACACTTGGACCCTGGAAAAAAGAGGCACGTTGTTCGCAGAAGGCTCTGGGCGTGTTCCTGGTGAAGCCAACGCCTTGTGCATTGGAGGAATCGAGAAAAAGTGGGGGGTAGGGGGTGTCCTGGGACTCAGGTCCTGGAGATTCTTGGACGTCCAGGAGAAAGTCAGGACCAGGTGCTATTCTTCACGCACCTCATTTGGCATCTTACATCCTTTTTCATGCGCCTCGCTGGGGAGGAGCTCCGTTTCTCCTACAGTAGGGAAGCCGTGAGGGCGTCTTGGGATGCGTGGCCGGTCAGTGTTTTACTTCCTTACCTCGGCGTTGCCTGGAATTTGCTCAGCCTCAGAGGCGCCGTGTCGTATTGTCTAGTTAGCTCGCAAGCTTTGCTTCCAGCGGACACGGCGGTGGACCTTCTGTGTGCACGGTGCAGGCGTGGTTCCTGGAACACCAGGAAACTCAGGGCTACGTTTTCTTCCCGTGTGACGAAGTCGCTGTCGGGGGTGGGGATGCTGAGTGGCTTTGTCCCCTGCGTGTCACCCCAGACGGCAGGGAGAGTCCAGGCTTCTAAGCAAATGCTCTTCGAGGGATGAGGTCCTCCTACTTTTTCGTGAAAGCCTGTGTGGTCCCTGATGCTGTGTGTGCGTGTGCATGTGTGTATCCAGGTTTATGTGTGTCTGCATATGTGCACGTGTGTCCGTGTGTGTGTGTGTAGCTGTGTCTGTATAAGTTTACATGTATGCGCATCTTTGTTCCGCATCTGTGTGTGTCTCTGCAGTTGTATGTCTTTGTGTGCCCGTTTACTCCTGCGTCTGTGTGTGGACGCCTGCGTGCATCTGTATTTATTCCTGCGTCTGTGTGCATCTTTTTTTGTCCTGCATTTGTGTGTCTTTGGTTATGTATCTGTGTGTCTGTATTTATTCCTGCATCCGTGTGTCTGTGTCTCTTGTGTCCGTGCGTGTCCCTGTGAGCTCCCTCCGAGGCTCTCACTGCAGGCTCTTACCCCCCGCACCCCCTGTGGCTGTGTTCCCCGGGCCGGTTGTCTTTCTGTGACCATAAAGCTTGATGTAGGGGGGCGATTATGCCTTTCGTCGGCTCTGTCAGCCCTGTTTCCTACCGTGCGGGGTCATCGAAGTTCAGGGATGAGGACACACGTGGCTGAGATCCAACATTCTCTGGGATTCAACATGCTACCATTCTCGGTAGGACGCCAAGAGCAAAGCGGTCTCACCTCCTAGGAGACCAGGAGGCCCAGAGACACATGCCATAGGACCGCGCGCCCATAAACCGGCACCGGGCATCGTGTTGCTGGGGACACAGGGCTCAGTCTCGGGGGGGCGGGTTGGGGGCAGCAGGGTTTACGAGACTCTAAAGCCGCCAGGGCCCCATGCTTTGCATGGTTTTTATCGCAACGTGGCCACTCTCTCGTCCCTAAGGACTCTATTCTCGTGCACGAGGATTAGCTGGCAGAGTGTCATAAACTGGAGACCGCACCTGTCTCGAAGAGGAATTTTATTCTGTTGGTGAATAGACCTGGGCCTGAGCAGCGCCTTGGGATCCTGCATTAAAACATGAACCACACACTCATTCCATTTCTTCTCCGCTAAATGCACGATTCCATTTTTTGGTACAAATGTGCATTGATTAAAGTGAGTCTCACCAGGCATTGAACTAAAACCTGTGAACGTGTTATGGAAACCTACAACCTGCATGTCTTTATAAAAGTTTCCGTGATCTGAAAGTGGGAATGAAATGATTTATTCGTCCATCGCTGCGATGGATTGATTCTGGGGGATTCACGGCGAACCGTCAGAGAGTTGTGATAGCGATTCTTTGTGATCATGACTCGGTGGATGATTATTTTATTCTCTGGCTTTTGGCTCCTTGTGGGTAGATGGAGGACTGTTCTTGAATGATCATCGAGGTCAACTAGCAGCTAGAAGCTGGTCGCTGTATAACCAGTGCACCGAAAGAAGTATCTCTAAGTCAGAACATCAAAACTCTCTTGCTCCGCGGAATTCAGTGAAAGAAGGTCTAGTTCTGAGGGTGTTCACTTATTTTTGACTAGAGAGGATTTTTTTTAAATTGAAGTATAGTTGTTTTACAGCGTTTTGTTCATTTCAGGTATACAGCGAAGTGATTCAGTTATACATATGTACATATTTATATCTGTGTGTATATATATATATATATATATATATATATTCTTTTTTAGATTTTTTCCATTATGGGTTATTACAAAATATTGGGTATTGTTCCCTGTGCTATACAGCAGGTCCTTGTTGTTAATCTACTTTACACATAGTAGTTTGTATCTCATGATCCCAAACTCCTAATTTATGCCTCTCCACCTTTCCCCTTTGGTAACCGTAAGTTTGTGTTCTATGTCTGTGAGTCTCTTCCTGTTTTGTAAATAAGTTCATTTGTGTCATATTTTAGATTTCACAAACAAGTGATATCATATAATATTTGCCTTTCTCCTTGTTGCTCATCCATCCTATATATAATAGTTTGCATCTACTAACCCCAAACTCCCAATGCATCCGTCCCTCCCTCCCCCTTGGCAACCACATGTCTCTTCTCTATATTTGTGAGTCTTTTTTTTTTTTTTTGGTAGCTAAGTTCATTTGACTTGTATCTTAGATTCCACATATGAGTGATATCATACAGTATTGGTTTTTCTCTGACTTATTTCACTTAGTATGATAATCTCTAGGTCCATCCATGTTGCTGCAAATGGCATTATTTTATTCTTTTTTATGGCTGAGTAGTATTCCGTGTGTGTGTGTGTGTGTGTGTGTGTGTGTGTGTATGTGTGTGTGTATGTATATGTATATATACCACAAGGAGATGGGTTCTTTTTTCTGTTTAATATGGATTGACTGGGACACCATTTCATCGTAGGGTCCTTGGAGACTGGTAGGGCCGCCAAGGAGGGCGAGGTAGTGGGTGCCAGGGCTCCAGGAGCCCTCTCCCTGGAGCCACATGGCGTGGAGGACAGTGGGCTTCCAAGGTGGGCCCCCAGGGTGCACTGCCCTGTGGGGGAGTATCCGATGTGTCCCTCTCTGTCTTGGGTTCCAGACACTGTCCCGAGGGTGGGGGCCAGCAGACGGCTGCTGTGGGTGGTCCCCGTGCCCTGTGGTCACTGTGCCCCTGGGCCGTGGCAAGAGTTTCCCAGAGGGTCCATCTGGTCGACCCAGCCCTGCCATCCCTGGTTCACTGGTTCATTGGTCCTCATTTCATTGATGTGATGTTCTCACCAGGCTGCCACTTGACCTCTGCTGGGGGGCTTTGAGGACTTGGGAAAGAGCTGATACTACCCGTTTGTAGTCCCCAAATACCGGTTTGTAGCCTTAGACCCATGGGTGATTCCACCCTGCTGCCTGAGATATAGAAGCTAGGACACCCTGGTTCCCCCACTCAGGACCAGAGTCCGGGGGGTGAGGGGCTCCTGCCTTGATCCAAAATGCTGATATGTTATGCGATGTTTGTATTCATTTCGATTTTTAAAAATCTTCCACTAGACATTATTTATCTTGTTTTCTGGTTGTTGTTGTTGTTGTTTTGGTGTCATCTTCAGTTCTCCGCCTGAGAGCAGTGCCTTGCTTTCCTCACCCTAATCCTGACCCTGCTTAGCAGCGAGCTTTTGTCTCTGTTTACCTGCACAAACAGGATGCAGATACCCTCCTTCTGGGGCGTTCGTGAGTTATGTGCCCAGCAGAACATCTGGCCACAAAATAAATTCAAGTATCGATGTTACCCTTTAGGGCAACTAGTAATAATACCAGCACAGAGAAAGAAGAGAGCGCGGGGGTCTGTGGAGCCCTGGACAGGAAGGGGACCATCAGTCAGTCACTCGGATGCAACGCGCAGAAACAAAATCTTCTAATGACTTGATCTGCCCCCTTTGCCATTGTTTTTTTAAATTTTTTTAAATTGAAGTGTAGTTGATTTACAATATTGTGTTGCTTTCAGGTGTACAGCGAGATGATTCAGTTACATTTACACACATATATATGTATTTTCCCAGATTCTTTTCCCTTATAGATTATGACGTGTGGGGTAGAGGTGAGATTTTCAGATGTTGCAGGTGCTGATGGAAATGTGTCTGCATCGGATCTCGTCACTTCACATTTCTATTTAATGGAGTATTCCATTCCTTTCTTGGTGTGAACCAAGGGGTGTTTTTGGAAGCCACCCAGAGAGGGAAATAGAAAAACTCTCCCTCTGTTCCTCTCACTTCTGGTGGGAGGGACCAAGTGAATTAAGGACCTTTGTTCTTTATTTTAAAATTTAATTTAATTATTTAAAAAAAATTTTTAACTTTTTTATTGAAGTGTAGTTGATTTACCATGTTGTGTTAGTTTCAGGTGTACAGCAAAGTGATTTTATATATGTGTTACATATATAATATGTATATTATTTATATATATTATTTATATATTCTTTTTCAGATTGTTTTCCATTATAGGTTGTTACAAGATATTGAATATAATTCTGTTATACGGTAGGTCCTTGTTGTTTATCTATTTTATATACAGTAGTGTGTACTGTTAATCCCAAATTCCTAGTTTCTCCCTCCCCCACTTCCCCTTAGGTAACCATAAGTTTCCTTTTTATGCCTGTGAGTCTATTTCTGTTTTGGAAATAAGTTCATTTGTGTCGTAGTTTAAATTCCACATATAAGTGATATCATAGGGTATTTGTCTTTCTCTGTCTGGCTTACTTCACTTCGTATGATCATCCCTAGGTCCATCCGTGTTGCTGCCAATGGCATTATTTCGTCATTCTTTTTTATGGCTGAGTAGTATTCCATTGTATATATGTACCACATCTTCTGTATCCATTCCCCTGTCGATAGACGTTAGGTGCTTCCGTGTCTCGGCTGTCGTGAATAGTGCTGCTGGGAACACTGGGGTGCACGCATCTTTTGGAATTAGAGTTTTGTTCGGATATGTGCCCAGGAGTGGGATTGCTGGATCGTATGGTCAGCTTTCTCTTTCTTGGCTGCATTAATGGTGGAGCCTCTTCAAAACTAAAATAAGCACATCTTTTTCTATGCGCTGCTTCCTAATGCCTTTTTTGGGGGGCGGGGCACAGGCGGGGCCAGTTCATGAAATGTTCTGCCTTTTCAGTGCACTCCTCGTCATCGTATTTCCCTTGCCTTCCTTCCCCTCCTCCTCCCCCTCCCCCCTTTCTGGTGTATCCACTTCAGTCACCTTCTCCAGTCTCCACTCTCAGGACCCAGAGTCTGATGTCCTGGATTTCATGGAATTGCATATGCATGTGTCTCTGCCATTTTGCGTCTGATTTCAAAGTGTAGGGAGTACGCTTTGTAAAGAACCCAGATGATGTAAGTGCTGTGTGCTTGATAAGGGATCTGCTTCTTGAGTGCCTGGGCCTCTGTGCTGCGGTTCCACCGGGAAACATACATGTTATTGTTACTGTTTTGTTTTTTAAGCTTTTTAGCTAAGCCTCTTTGGGGGGGGCGGGGGTCAGAGGTGATAGGTAGGTAGGTAGGTAGATACATAGATATAGATGGATACTGATGTACATGTAGGTAGATAGATGGTTAGGTAGATGGACAGGTAGATGGATGGACAGAGAGAAAAGTGATAGGTAGATACGTAGGTGTTAGGTAGGTAGGTAGATAATAGAGATTATACATATAAGTGAAACTGTGGACAGTATATTGTGGACTTTTATTATGTCATGTTCTTCTGAAGAGTGTTTAGTTTTGTTTCAAGAAGCGGGTGCAGCATCACCTTGAGCTTGAAGACACCTGTTTTTGGGTTTCTGTGGGTGGATTGATTTTCGTTTTGCCCTTGGTCCTAGGGCGTATTCTCTCGACCTGGGTCGTGGTCCTTACTCCTCAGACGTGGTCATTCCGGGGGCTCCGTGGAAGGTCTCCGGTGTCCGTCAAGCCTGTCTGACGGGCAGGATGAAAACTGCAGACTCTTGCCCATCAGGGAGCAGCTGCAGAAATGGCGCCTGCTGACCTCAGACTCCCAGCTGCCGCATGCCCTGGGGTCTTTGGAGCTGTGTCCCCACCCCCCTCCAACGTGGAACGGGGGAGTCGGCCACGGTGTGAGCAGAAGTTTGTTCTGCAAACGTTGGTGTTCCACAGTTCCTTTCTTTTCTTTTACTTCCTCAGTTTCCACCCACGCTAAGCTGCTCAGCAAGGCCGTCCCTTGCTTCCTGACCTCCGACCCCCAGAAGCTGTGGACCATGGCAGGGGGGCTGCCCTCAGACAGCAGTGTGGATGGATATCAGTCTCACCCTTGTGATTCCTTTTCCCCAAGGACCCTTCCTCCACCAGCTTCTGCTTTCGGTGGTCCCGGCTCAGTGCCTTCAACACACGCTTCTCTATTTTATCCAAAGTTCATCGTGGCTCTTAGCGTGAGGTTTTATCTTTCTCCAGCAAATACGCCGTCACTGGTGTCCTGACATCGATGGCACTCTATTTTTTTTTGCACTTTGTAATTATGGTAGTTTGGCCAAAGATAGGTACTAAAATAGAATAACAGCCAGAAGCTTTCATTTTTGCCGTTCTGCACTGATGATTGGATGGAAACTTAGAAGTTGGTCATTTTCCCATAAGAATACATAAAGAAGAATCACCTTAGCAAACATAGGGTTGCCTTTTTTAAAATACAGATTTAATTAACAGCTATTTTACTTCCGGTTTTATTGAGCTGTAATTGGCACACAGCCCTGGGTCAGTTGAAGGTGCTCGACATGATTTGAGCGCCTGCATCATGAAATGATGACCTCAATAAGTTTCGTGACCATCCATCATCCCGTATAGATCCAGCATGAAAGCGCTAGAAATGTTTTTCCTTGTGATGAGAATCCTTAGGATATATACTTTCTTAACAGCTTGTATCCATAACACAGAGCAGTGTTAATTACATTTATCACGCTGTACCTTACATCCCTAGGACTTACAGCTGAACATCTTCTAGATCTCAACAATCATCCAATTCCTCCACCTCTGGCGACCACAGATCTGACCTCTTTTTCGATGATGGCTGTCTTTCATTTTGCTGACTTCTTTTCCTGGCTGTCATTTGTAAGAGTGCGGTTTCTTCCAGAGCGCTGGGACTCTGTCAGGAGGGATGTACTGCCCTGCCCGTATCCTGAGACGCCGTCTGCAGACCGTTTCTACTGGGGCTGTGGGTTCCTGTGTCCCTCTGACCCGTTTAAACTCATGCGTGGTAAAGCAAGAGTCTGGGACATAATAGCATCGGGTGAACACCCAGGAGGAGCAGGAGGGTGAGACCGAAGGACCCTGCTTTGTCCTCCTGCAGGGCGAAAATTCTGGGCGTGCTCCAGAAGCCACCCGAGCAGGGCAAGCCCCTCCCCACTCCAGTGACCTGATAAGAAATGTATGCATTTAGTCTCTGCCCCTGTCTTCCGAAAACCCTCGGAATCCCCGAAGCCATAAGGTCTTTTGTAGGCTAACCGGTGGCTCCTGGATGGCCTCAGGGTGGAGCTCGTTGCCATGGAGACCAACCCTGACTAGACAGTTGGAACTTTCAGGCCAGCCCCCTGACCGTCATCTGGGGAGAAGGGAGGGGCTGGGGCTTGAGTTTAATGCCCCCCCCACAGTGATTTAATCCGTCATGCCTACGTACTGTGGACAAAAAAGGTCACCTGTGTCGACTGAAAAAAAAAAAAAAAGCAGAACCTAAAAGTTGAGAATTATGCTTCATTTGGTGGAGAAAACTGAGGACTTCAGCCCAGGAGACAGCTTCTCGGATAGCTTGGAAGGACAGCTCCAAAGAAGTCCAGGCGGAACCTGGGTGTATAAGAGGTTTTGCAACAAAAAACCCGGGTAGTCTGAACTCAAAAGATTACTGCTGATTAAAGAAATCAGGCATCTCACGGTAATGAATTCAATGCTTTTCTTTGTATGGAAAGAGGCAAGAGTCTGGGCATCCTGTGTGCTCCCCTCCTGAGTCCCCGCAGGGCTCACCTTCCAGGGCCAAGGCAGTGGTGGAGGGCTTGATGTCTGCAGCATCCTTTGTTTGTTGATACGGCAGGCGACATTTTCCATTCACACCTGCGTATCAGTAAACGAAGGATGTTGAGGCCGTCAAGCCCTCGGCCCCTGCAGCGCCCCCGGCGGTGCACCCTGGGGGCACTCAGGTTGGAGAAAAACAGGATGCTGGCCCTAGGTAGCTAAGGTGCACATCAGAGGAATGACTTGGGTGAGCCTAGACTCTTGCGTCTTCCCATACACAGAAAAGCACTAAATTCATTCACTGGAGACGTCTTTGTTTTGTAATTAGCAGTAATCTTTTGATGTTCAACGATGAGTTCTTTTTTCTCCAGCAAAAACTCCTATATAACCGGCCTCCTCCCTGACCTCTTTGGAACCATCCCTCAGCGCTGTGAGAGGCTGCCTGTCAGGCTTAAGTCCTCAGTAAGTCACCGAATAAAACATAATTCTCAGTCTTTAGGTTGTGCATTTTTTTCAGTCAATAGTGTGAAGCCTCCGTAAAAATCCCTGGACTGTGGGTGTCAGCGAGCTTCCGGGTCGGTGAGCGGTTTTCCACACACAGCTTCCGTGGGGCTGTTCCCGAGTTTCATCGTTCCGTAGCAAACCTGTACTCCAACAAGTGCACTGTTTTTCTAAGTTCTGTGAGCCCCTCTAGCAGATTACGGAACCTAGAAATGAGATCACGGGAACCTCCGTTGCATACCTGGTCGGTGAGAAGCACAGGGGACGTGCTGGGGCTTTTGGATGGGCGTCTGAAGTGGGGGCAGTTTTGTAGGGCCGAGTCCTCAACCTGTGGCATCAGACACTCGCCCCACGATAGTATCTGGACTGAATTGCATGGTAGGACACCCAGCTGGTGTCTTGAAATTTGGTTGAGAATTGGTTGATGTGGTGGCCAGAGGTATTGAGAGTAACGTGATGTATAAATAGAGAAGCCCCCCCGTCCCCTCCAAAAAAACACGCTTCTTTGGACCACCTCTCAAATAAATTCCTTGTCCCCTACCCTTTGTCGGAGGGTCTGCTTTGGGGGAGCGTTTTGGGGTGGGGGAGCCCCCTTCCCCCCCCCGTGCTGTTGAAGAAGCATGCAAGAAATCTAGGAATCCCAGCCCCCAAATAAGCTCGCTTTGCCTGTTCTTTCCGCTGCTTCTAGTGTGTGGACGGAACGGGGTCCTCCGTGTGTGAACGTGCGGTCATGCACTGCCTCAGTCAGAAGCTGGTTCTTTGCGACTAGAGATGATCATACTGCGTGAAGTAAGGCAGACAGAGAAAAACAAATACCATATGACGTCCCTTACACGTGGATTCTAAAATATGACATAAATGGACTTATCTGTGAAACAGAAACAGGCTCACAGACGGAGACAACAGACTTGTGGTTGCCAAGGGGGATGGGAGGTGGGGGAGGGATGGTCTGGGAGTTTGGGATTAGTGGATGCACACTATTATATATATAGGATGGATGGACAACAAGGTCCTACTGTAGAGCACAGGGAACTCTATTCCATGTCCTGCGATAAGCCATCATGGAAAAGAATATGAAAAGAGAAGGCGATTCTTGTTTTACAGAACGTTTCTTTCACCCCAAGGCATCAGGAAAAGGGTGAGGTCTGGGCCAACCCAGGTCCCGAAGAGCATGTGTTTGATGCGTCCTTTGAAGGGGACAGGAACACTTATGTGGAGGTGACACGAACATACCCTGAGAGACAACCATCATTATTTTATACCAATGACCCACGTGGTTTGCTCTTCTGACCACAGATAATGAGCCCCTTGCTGGGTCATCCTGCTGTGTAATTAAGTGTCCTCCAGATCTCTTCAGTTGGTCCCTAAATTTCCAGGTGTTTTATTCTATGAAAGGTGCTCAAAATACTCCCTGGGTATTTCTACCGAGTGTACATTCCAGACGAGCAAAGACGCAACAAAAGCAAAAATAGTTACTATTTCCGGTTCTGTTCACCATATCACAAACCCTTCCCTGCAGAGAGGCAGAGATGGAGGCAGTGAAAGAGCCTTCGCTTATGAACCAAATGTTTCCATTCTTGAGAAAAAGGAAACGTACACTGTTGACATCTGTGCATGTATCAGCTCCCTCCACTCAACGCCACCTTGTTGCCGGGCGTGTGCTTTCCCATAATTCTCAGGTTGGCCTCCGTCGTTGCGGTTAACATGCAAATCTACTCACTGAGGATGCTTTTTGGTTATTATTCCAGCCTTGATGTTCTGGAGCCTAGCGTAACAGGAGGTGCAGAGGACCACGGGGATGTGCATCTTCCCTCATTCAAGGTCATCTCAATGTCACAGAGCTGGCAGGGGCACAGACAGATCCCCCTCCTCCCTGTCATTGGTTCTCTGTTCCCCTCCACCCTCACCAGATGCTTAGGCAAAGGCATGAGGAATGAGCACAGACCCTTTTCCCGAGACGACACCTGTCTGACTCTGGGTTCCATCCTCTGCTTTGCCAGCTCAGGACTCCACCTTCCTCCCGGGAAACATTCCACGAACTTGCCTGGTGGATGCTTTTTCCTGAGACACCCAGGCAGGGGTGGCGGCCCACGGGGATGCCCCGGGACTGAGCCGGCGGGACAGACAGAAGCCTCGCCCCTCCTGGATTCATGGGGACCCAGTTGAAGCCCCCTAAACAGCCACAGTCTGTCCCAGAGAAAGAGGGGAAGCCGCCCTCGTGTGCATTCTCTTTCAGATGGAAGTTCTTCACACGCGAGCAGCTCTTTCTTCGGATTTCTAGGAACAGGCCTGAGTGGGTTTATTTCAAAGAAGAAATTTAAGGGTTTTTTTTTTGCTGGGGAACTTGTTCAAGATATAGCCAGAAAGCTCAAAAAGGAAGAAAATATCTCATATCTTTAAGAATTAAAAAAGAGACATATTGTTTTGAATTATTTAGCATTTATTTACAAATTTGTAGGGTTTTTGATATAAAAATAAATGAAATGTGCTAGTAGTAATGGGTGAGTCGAGTATATAAAATGTCACAGTATTAAATGAAGATATAGACAAATAAAGAAAAAATATAAAATATCACAATATTAAATGAAAATACAAAGAAAATATATAAAATGTTACAGTGTTAAATGCAAACATAGACAGACTATATAAAATGTCACCACATCAAATGCAAATATAAAGGAAATCTATAAAATGCTATAATATGAAATGCAAATATAGACGAAGAAATATAAAATGTCACAATATTAATGCAAATATAGACAAAGACAGTAGGTAAAATGTCACGACATTAAATGCAAATACAAAGAAAATATATAAAATGTTGCGATATTAAACGCAAATACAAAGACAGTATGTAAAATGTCACAGTATTAAATGCAAAGGCAGTAAGATGTCACAATATTAATGCAAATATAGACAAATAAAGACAGTATATAAAATGTCACAGTATTAAATGCAAATACAGGTGAATAAAAATGACTTCATATTTACTCTGTCTTCTCCCTCCTAAACATGGTATATCAATTCCATTGCAGAAACGGTGATGCTTTAAGGAAACCGTCCCTTATGGACTAAGTGGCCCACTAGCTTGCTATCGTTATAATGAGAACCTGGAATGATTCAGTTGCAAAAAAATGTACAGATGTTACACTGGGCAGAATGACGCCCCCCACCAGAAGGATGTCCACATCCGAATCCCCAGAACATGAGAATAGGTTACCTTGTAAAGGAAAAAGGAACTTTGCATATTTGGGGGAAGAAGCAGCCTGAGATGGGAGATGACCCTTGATTATCGGGGTGGCCCCGAATGCCATCACAAGGGTCCTTATAGGAGGGACACAGGAGGGTCAGCATCAGAGAAGCAGATGTGACAATGAAAGCAGAGGTCAGAGTGATGTGTCCACCAGCCAAGGCTGCAGGCGCCTCTGGAAGCTGGAGAAAGCAAGGACCTGATCTCCCCTGGAGCCTCCCGGAGGTCCAGCCCTGCCCACACCTGGATTTCAGCCCCATGAGACCCACGTCAGACTCCTCACTTCCACTGAGCATAAGACACGCGTGTGTTCTGAGCCGCCACGTGTGTGGTAGATTTTTACAGCGGCCGCAGGAGACTAACACGGAGCTACGGAAACCACAGGCGCCTGCGCAGAACACGCATAAATGTGGGAAAGGATGAAATTCGAGAAGTTTGCCAAGGCGGCTGTTAAGATGGCTTGTTGTCCTCTTCAGCCTGGAGGTCCTGCGTGCCCTCAAAAGCACTTTTATTGATGCTCATCACAGTGATTTCCCAATAACGAGACAAAGAACAGGACAAGACAAAGGCCACCAACACGGTGCGTGCAGGGGTGTCCTGGGGTGGCCAGAGCAAATAACCCAGACCAGGAGGCTTTAAACTACGGGCATCCATCCTCCCCAGTCCTGGGACCAGACGTCTGAGGTCAAGGTGTCCCAGGGCCGCACTCCCTCCAGGGGCTCCAGGGGAGGGTCCTTCCTGCCTCTTCCAGCTTCTGGGGGCTCCGGGCATCCCTGGGCTTGTGGCCGCGCCCCTCCCGTCTCTGCGTCTGTCTTCTCGGGGCTTCTCCTCTGTGTCTGTGTCTCTCCTCTCCTGTCTCTTAGAAGGACCCTGTCATTGGATGTAGGGCCACCCTCCTCCAGGAGGACCTCAGCTCAGACCCTTCACTGCATCACATCTGCAGAGACCCTGTTTCCAAATGAGGTTCCATTCACATGTGTGGGGGTTGGGCTGTGGGCATATTTTGGGGGGCACCTCCTTTGTCTGGAAAGATAAGAGTCGGTTCTCTCAAGTCCTCCGGCCAGCACCTCCCCATCCCTCCCCGGAGTTCATCGTCCCTTTCTTTCCTTCGCGAGTGGCTCAGAGCTGCTCTTGCAGCGAGATGGACAACAAGGTCCCTGCTGGCCGCTGCCCAGCTCGTCGTTCTCAGGACCACATCCTGCCCACCAGCTGCTGCCATCTCCTCTGTGTGCTCAGAGCAGGTGCCGATGTTTCGTCCGAGGCTGACCAAGGGCTGTGTTGATTGTTTGGGAGAATCACATGCGCTGAGCTGATGCAGGGCACTGGCTTGGGGAGAAAGTCAATATTTGCTCATAAAGTGTTACCCTTGAGGAGTCCCTGGTTGTCGCTGCCTTTCGTGCATACTTTCCGGGCGTCTGGAACTCTGCTTGGCGCCCTGTGTAAATCCTGGTGTGACCTTTACAAACATGCTGGGGACTCGTCTTTCCCTTTCGAGAGGGTACAGGAACCACCTCTGACAAGGCAAATATCCCAGACAGTTTTGTCTTCGAAACTCACACTCAGGGTCTCCCTTGACGCCTTCTAAAGGGGCCGGAGACCAGGAGAAGATGGGGCCAGTGTGGGAGAGTCACTGAGGACAGCAGGATGGAGGGCAGCAGGAAAGGAGCAGAAACAGCTCTGCGTGTTTTGTAGGTTTTCTCAGGTGGCATATGCTCTCATTGTGGGGCTGCTGAAGCTGAATCGTGTTCCCGCCCAAATCCATACATTGGAGTCCTAACCTCCAGGACCGCAGAATGTGGCTGTATTTGCAGATGGGGCCTTTAAAGAGGGGATTGAATTAAAAGTAGGGTGGGACCTGATCCCATAAGAAGAGATTAGGACACACACACACACACACACACGCACGCACGCGCGCACACACACACACACGCACGCACGCACGCACGCGCGCGCGCACACACACACACACACACACACAGACGGATGACCCTGTGAGGACACAGGGAAGAGACAGCCTTCTACACGCCCGGGAGAGAGGCCTCAGGAGGAACCAGCCCTGCAGACACCTTGGTTTTGAATTTCCAGCCTCCAGGACGGGGAGACATAAATGTCTATTATTTAAGCCCGCCCACTCTGGGGTACTTTGTTATGGTGGCCCCCAGGGAAGTCATATACTCCTTTAAAGCCCAGTTGGAGATTTTGAGGGTGTGGTTGGCAATCGGGACCTCAGTTATTTTATATTTCTATTTAAAGGTGCTCGTTGGCAGGGAACCCACTCTCCCTTAAGTGAATGTCACCAATTTCAAGCACGTGTCTTTAAGCTACGAATTTCTTGGCCAAGGATATAAAAAGTTCGAGGCGTTTTTATGAGGCTGGTTTAATTAAACATTCATGTTCCTCCTGACGTTTTAGTAGAAAAGAATTAAAATATGGGGCATTAAAATTGTTAACAACTTGGGATTTTGAGGAGGGATGTTTTTTCATACGTACTATTGACCTCTGTTGGGTTTAGCGACTAATTGTTTTAATTTTTTAAATTATTTTTTAACATCTTTATTAGAGTATAATTGCTTTACAATGATGTGTCAGTTTCTCCTTTATAACAAAGTGAATCAGTTATACATATGTCCCCATATCTCTTCCCTCTTGCACCTCCCTCCCTCCCACCCTCCCTATGCGACTCTTGTGTTTTTATCATGGAACTGTGGTGGGGAATTCTTTGGAGACACATTGATTACCTTGGATTTTATGTCCCACGTGGAGTAGCATATTTTTATTGCCCCCAAACCCCATAGAAGCCAGTGATTGAATTTTCACAGCCTCTCCTGGTACAAAGCTACCCTTGAAAATTCTTGATCAAGAGCCCGTTAATTTCTTTCTTTTTCTTTTTTATTATTGGAGTTGATTTACGTTGTGTTACTTTCTCCTGTACAGCAGAGTGACTCAGTTATACATGTATGTATACATTCCCTTTTATCTTCTTTTCCACTATGGTTTATCTCAGGGTATTGAATATAGTTCCTGTGCTCTACAGCAGGACCTTGTTGTTTATCCATCCTATATATAATAGTTTGCATCTGCTGATCCCAAACTCCCAATCCATCCCTCCCCTCTCCTCCCACCTTGGAAGCCACAAGTCTGTTCTCTATGTCTGTGAGTCTGTTTCTGTTGTCTAGCTAAGTTCATTTGTGTCTTTTTGTTTTTTTTAAGAATTTATTTTTTGGCTGCATTCGGTCTTCATTGCTGCCCGTGGGCTTTCACTAGTTGTGGCGAGCGGGGGCTTCTCATTGCGGTGGCTTCTCTTGTTGTGGAGCACGGTTTCTAGGCACACGGGCTTCAGTAGTTGTGGCGCGTGGGCTCAGTAGTTGTGGCTCAGGGGCTTTAGAGCACAGGCTCAGTAGTTGTGGTGCACGGACCTAGTTGCTCCACGGCATGTGGGATCCTCCCGGACCAGGGCTCAAACCCATGTCCCCTGCATTGGCAGGCGGATTCCTAGCCACTGAGCCACTAGGGAAGTCCCTGTGCTGTATTTTAGATTCCATATATAAGTGATATCATATGATATTTGTCTTTCTGTGTCTGACGTACTTAGTAGGACAATCTCTAGGTCCATCCATGTTGCTGCAAATGGCATTATTTCATTCTTTTTTATGGCTGAGTAATATTCCGTTGTATATATGCACCACATCTTCTTTATCCATTCATCTGTCGATGGACACTTAGGTTGCTTCCATGTCTTGGCTGTTGTAAATATCGCTGCAGTGAACACTGGGGTGCAGAGCCCATTAATTTCTGATGCCGTCTTGCTCATGTTCCTGGATTCGTCCTGGGCGCTCCCATCTTTTACTTTCTGTTGGTGGATACAGTGAGTACTAGAGTATTACTCTTTTGTTTTCTTCTTACAGCAGATTCTGCGATCACTTACAAATATAGCTGCCCCGGTGGGGGAAGATCACGGGTTTCCACGGAGTTGACCTCAGGCACCACCTGAACTTGGGTAGTAATGAAGTGTGTTGTTTCTGAAGTTCAGTGAGCTGGCTCCTGGTTCCCTACGTCTCTTGCTCTCTTCCTCTCTCCCGTCTGAGACTGGCAATGTTTCAGGACTGAGCTCCTGCATCACCCTGGGTCCCGGCCCTAAGAAGACCGGGAGCCCCAGTGATGGGCAGGTAGCCTGAGTGTATGTGAGCCCCTGAGATTGCGGGGCTGTTTGTTACAGCAGCATCACCTAGCCTATCGTGACCCATACCTCCATCAGTGGTTCACTTTCCCCTGGGCTGTTTTGCTCAGCTGTGTACTTACAGGATGAAAGGGCCCCTTTGTGCAGGAATACAAACAAAATGGACTTTGGGTTCCATTGCCCTTTCTACTTGCATTTCTGTGTGCAGTGGTTAACCTAATCCGTTGCCGTTTGTATCAAAGCTATTTACGTAAGGTGGCAACAGCTCCATTTTACTTGTGTTTCCCAACCATTCCGCTTAGAGTGGTCTAGAAGCAGAGTGGACAGAGCAAAGCCACCCCCCCCGATGAGGTGACGCTCAGAGGGTGCCGCACGGGTGGCCACTTTGACGTCAAATGAGACAAGAGAGATGGGAGCTGAAAACCACTGGGACTTGAGGGCCCCTCCAAGAATTCCGGGTGGAGAACATCCCACCGAGAGACCCAGGGTCTTGCCACACGAGCGAAGGAAACATCTGCTTTGGAGGGGACTGGATGAAGCAGCTCATCCCAAGATGCTTTCCTGCTGCCTGTTTGTACCGGCAACCCCAGACCCCTGTACTTTCTGATGGAAGGTTGAGCAGAAAAGGTGATCAAAGGGAAGAAGTTCCCAGGGGCGGCCACCAGGGGTCAGGCCTCCGTGGGTGCCGTGGCAAGCGATCTCCGTGGCTGGGCCCAGACGTTCGAAGCGCTAAAGCGAAGGGAGCCCATGGAGTACCGAGGAGGGAGAGGCAAGGATGGTCCCAATTTTTGTTGACCCCCCAGTTTTACCCAGTATCATTCCGAGATGCTGATTCTCTTTGTGGACACAACTTGGATGCCAGAGGCCCCTGGGTTTTACGGTTCAGACTGGCTTGGGTAGCTGGTGGCCAAGCTTTTCTCGTTAATAACTGAAAGAATGACAGCGGTAGCTGACCAAGCTGTCGCACTGCCTAAGGGCCCATCCCAGGAGTTCCATTTCGGTGCACTGCCTTGTCTGATCTTACCACCCCTCCATCGTGGGTACGCTGTGAGCCTCCAGGGTTGCAGGTGTGCAGACTGAGGCTTGGAGTTTCCTCACTAGCTGTGTGACCTTGGAAAAGTGCACAACGGAGCTGAGGTTCCAGCTTCAGGCTTTTTCCCTGAGAGCTTGTGATCACTGGGGCTTTGGGCGTCTA